>NC_080544.1:107248210-107569460 GCF_028640845.1 Ahaetulla prasina
TGGTGGAGAGGGCTTGAACCAGCCTTTAAGTTAGGCTGAAAGACAACTGAACAGAAAGGAAACGTAGACTTTGTTCAACGCCGTTGTAACTTTCAGGGAGTTGGGGAATACCTCTACGTAATGTTGGAAGAAATTGTTGTGTCTGTGCCCCCCGAACTGGGGCCCCTGCCAGAAAGTGACTCGGAAAGTGAGGGGGAAGGGTCATCAGGACTTACCTCGGGAGCACCGGCTTCCCTGGCTCAGCTCCAGGAGCCAGAAGCAGGCCAGGTGGAGGAGATAACGAGGCCTCCGTCCCCTGACTCTTTCCGCCCCCAGGCCACGCCTCCAGACCTGGCTGATGGCAATCAGGCCTGGCTGGACCCTAGGTTTCGTAGGCAGGAGAGGCGGGAACAATAGAAGCAAAGGTGGGGCAGGCCTAGGAAGTGCTGAGTCATGGAGCCACACCCCACAGGATATAAAAGCAGCAAGGGCTGCTATACCCCTTTGTGGCAAGCAAATCAACTACTTAACTAGAGTTGAAGTACTGTTTGTTCTTGGTTGACTCATCGGCAGCAAGAGCGATAACAGAGACACTTGGCAGACGCTCGCTAATTTGCTGCCAGAAGCTGATAGTTGCCGGCTAATTAAGTCATCGCTCGGACTGAGGCGAGGGGGACAGAACAGAAATATCCTTCTGGGTTCAGTTCCAAGTGGGGGGAGAAAGACACTGGATTCATGGAAGTTGCTTGGAAAGAAGGTTTATGGATGAACAGGATCACATGCCTTGAAGATCTTGGGTGGAAAAAAAAAGGGATGCGATGCTGAGAGTGCCTGGGTTTTATCCCGTCTATTGGGCTTTTGAATTTGAGCTTGTGTTCTGATTGGTTGTCCGACTCCCATGGGGCCCTGGAGGGCTAACTTTGTAGGTTGTCTTGACTACCAGGCTTGGTTGACTCATGCTGGGTGATGATGTAATGAAAGGACTTTACTGTGGCTCTGCCTGAAGGAAGTAGATCTTTGTTATGTAGAATAGACCGGCCTAGACAGGGGTGGTATTGACTTATCTTAAGAACCAGTTCGCAAATATGAGCAACCACCTCCGTGCATGGCATCTCTCTTGACCTTTTGCGCATGCGCAGAGCATAAAAAAAGGACGTGATGACGTCCGGGCAGTTGGGCGGAGCATCCCACAGCCCCAGCTACTGGTTCGCCCAAACCGGGTAGAACCAGCAGAATCCCACTACTGGGCTCAGGCCAGTTGTCTATATCCCAGGCTTGGTTGAATCTTGCTGGGTGATGATATAATGAAAGGGCTTTGGGCAATTCCTACTATGGCTCTGCCTGAAGGAGGTAGATCTTTGTTATATAAAATAGCCTGGCCCAGGCCTTCATGGCCCATTGACAAAGGTGGTGGTGGTGGGGCTGAGTTTCTGTCTCCCTTTTAGGGGAAATATTCTGCCCTTTTAAATATTTCCTAAAATATCTCATTTCCTTAGGAGACGGGTGGGTGCTAACTTTCTACAGTAAGAAGTGCATTGAAATTTCATGCATTTGGAATTTGATTCAGTTGGGATTCAACTGGATCCCAGATGGGGAAAAAACATTGAATTGTTGGTTCTGGGCAGAAAGAAGCCCAAAGTGTAATGGTAGATTTCTGGGCTTAAAAGATTGTCGTTCATTGACATTACAAACCCACCCCCCCCACTTATTTCCTGGATCAGGGGTCTGCAAACTTGGCTCTTTTAAGACTTGTGGACTTCTACTCCCAGTAGCTTTGCTGGCTGAGGAACTCTGGGAGTTGAAGTCCACAAGTCGTAAAAAAGCCAAGTTTGCAGACCTCTGCCCTGGATGTTCAGTTAACACCCTGTGCCCCCTCCCCTTTCTGTCTCTTTGCAACCTCGTAAACCAGGAATTTGTTACATAATCCCAGGCACCGACTTTCGATTAGGATTCAGTTCATGTCGCCACAGCTCTCTGAATGAAAAATCCAGCAGCTTTGCTGATCTGAATCCCAATCAGCCGCTCGGCCTCTGTAAAGCCCAATTTTGCTTTCCGAGAAAGAGAACTTGTCTCGTTCCATCCTGCAGTGTTGTGCCCACGTCCGGGCTGAGCAGGGGTGAAATGCTTACCGGTTCACTCCGGTTCGCCTGAACCGGTAGTGATAAAAACTACCAGTTCGGGCGAACCGGTAGTTTTAAAAAATTGCTTTAAAAGAGTTAAAAAAAAGGTTCCGATGATCACGGGACACACCTGATTGTCAATCAGCTGCGCCGCCCGATTGTCAGAACCTTTTTTTTTTTACTTTTTTTAGTTTCTTAGTTTTAATAAAAAGTTTTATTTTAACATTCATATCCAATAACATATTTAATGTACCATCATATACAATTAATCGGACCTGCCCGGTCACCACCCCCTTTCTACTCTCTTCCCTTCTCTACCTTCTTCTACTTTCCACGACCATCCTCCCCTTCTCTTATCTACCTCCTCTCCTCCTTCCTCCCTACTCCTTTCTTCTCCCTCTTCTATCCCTCTTCCTTCCTTTCCTCTTCCTCCTCTTCTCTTTCCTACCTCCTTCTCTCTTCTACTTCCTTCCTTCCCATGATTCTGAAATGATAGCCAGGCAGCTCCGATCTTACATTGATTATACATCTTCAATCATCTCTGTACATTAACTTTTTAAAAGCATTTTTTACTACCTATTTGCCGGAACCGGTAGTAAAAAAAATGCTTTAAAAAAGTAAAAAAAAAAAGTTGGCCACGCCCACCCAGTCACATGACACCCCCACCTAGCCACGCCCACCAAGCCACGCCCACAGAACCGGTAGCAACAAATGTTACATTTCACCACTGGTGCTAAAGCCATACTTTTCGCAGGGATGCAAACGAAGGGGCAAAGCAACCCCAAAGACAAACCGTCACACTTCTGAGATTCTCAGCAAGTGGTGCTCTGTTTAGGATGAAAGGTGTTTTTTTGGGGGGAGGTCTCCCTTTCCCATTGGGACAGAGCAGTGATGAAATCCAATTTCAGAGACAGATAGATAAGAGAGATAAGACTGACAGACAGATAGATGGACAGAAATAGATATAGATAGATAGATATTTATTTTATTTGTTTTTTATTTATTTATTTTTTCACACAGTATATATAAGTGTAACCATGAAATACACAGTTGTTCTGTCCTCCCTCGCCTCCGTCCGAATGATGGCTTAATTAGCCGTCACTATCAGCTCTGGCAGCAGAATAGCCAGCGTCTGCCAAGAGCCTCCGTTATCTTCCACGACGCTGGTGAGTCACCCAGAAACAAACTTCAGCTCTTAATCAGTGGATTTGCCTGTTACAAAGAGACACAGCAGTTCTGGCTGCCTTTTATATCCTGTGGGGTGTGGCTCCATGACTCAGCACTTCCTAGGCCTGCCCCACCCTTGCTTCTGTTGTTCTTTCCTCTCCTGTCTACGAAACCAAGCCTGATTGCCGTCAGCTGGGTCTGCAGGCGTGGGGGGGAGGGGGAAGAGTCAGGGGATGGAGGCCTCGTTATCTCTTCCACCTGGCCTGTTTCTGGCTCCTGGAGCTGAGTCAGGGAAGCCGGTGCTCCCGAGGTAAGTCCTGACGGCTCTTCCCCCTCACGGTCCAAGTCATTTTCTGGCAGCAGGCCCGGCTCGGGGGGGCGCAGACACAACAACAGTATGTATAAGCATAAGCATGAAATAACTATACAAAATATGAGCATATATATGAGTATGTAATAACTATATTAAATTGGATATAATGAAAGAAAATAATAATTGGATATAAAGAAAGGAAACAATAGGACAGGAATGGTAGGCACTCTTGTGCTCTTATGCACGCCCCTTACAAACCTCTTAGGAATGGGATGAGGTCAATAGTAGATAGTTTTGGGTTGAAGCTTTGGGGATTTTGGGAAGAGACCACAGAGTCAGGTAGTGCATTCCAGGCATTAACAACTCTGTTACTGAAGTCATATTTTCTGCAATCAAGATTGGAGCGGTTCCAATTTAAGGGAAAATTTTTATAAAATGTTTTACAGATGGCATTTAGATCCTAAGAAATTATCGTGTATGTATCCAGATATGCAAGCAAAATGTTGGAGATGTAATTGTGATGACGCTACATATTTTCATATTTGGTGGACTTGCAAAAATATTAAGGCTTTTTGGATAAGAATTTGGTGGATTCTACAAAATGTTTTGAAAAAGAAGATAAAGTTCCTGCCGCAAGTTTTTTTGCTGGGAATTATCACGGACTGTACAGTAATTGAGACTAAGTTGATTTTAAATTTAGTAACAGCGGCAAGATTACTAATAGGACAGTATTGGAAGAAAAAAGAAGTACCTACAATAGGAGAATGGATATTGAAAGTTGCCAATTTGGCTGAGATGGCAAAAATCTCAGCCTTTTTGAAAGACAATACGCAAGAAAGATATTTAAGTGAATGGAAAAAATGGATTGACTATATTCAAAATAGATATCAGACTAAGAGTTATCAGACTGCCTTTGAATAATTAGGATGTATTATTTTTAATTGTTTTGGGGGAGGTTAGGAATTGATGAGAATTGTAGGATTATAATTTAGTTAGGAAGGAAAAATTTTTAGTATATGTTTGTTTTATTTTTACTATACCTTGTGTTTGTTCTGGGAAGTCAGGGGGTGGGGGAGGGGGGAAGGGGGGGGAATTTTTAAAACTTTTTCAATAAAAAAAAATTGGAGCGGTTAACATTAAGCTTAAATCTATTGTATGCTCGTGTATTGTTGCGATTGAAGTTGAAGTAGTCTTTGACAGGAAGGACATTGCAATAGATGATTCTATGAGTTAAACTCAGGTCATGTCGAAGGCGGCGTAGTTCTAAATTTTCTATACCCAGGATTTCAAGTCTGGTGGCATAAGGTATTTTGTTGTATTCAGAGGAGTGGAGAACTCTTCTTGTAAAATATTTCTGGACACGTTCAATTGTACTAATGTCAGAGATATGATATGGGTTCCAGAGAGTTGAGCTGTATTCAAGAATTGGTCTAACAAATGTTTTATATGCTCTGGTTAGTAGTGTAGTGTTTTTGGAGAAGAAGCTACGCTAAGATAGATAAATAAGCTAAGATAGAGATAAAGAGAGAGAGAGACAGACAGACAGACAGACAAACGAGGGAGAGAGAGGAGAGAGAGAGAGGGAAGGAGGGAGATCAGACATAGGGGGGAGTGAACCAGGCAGACCCCTCCCAACTGGTGGTCATTTTGGGACCCAAGACAGTATAGTAAAACTGCTTTTCCAGAGAACACCAATTCTCCCTTTGACCTTTCAGCCACTATTTGAAAAACAAGATCCTAAAGCCTTTTGCATCGGTTTAATACACTTTAATCCATATGATTTATGTTTTGAGCTAAATCACCCAACAGTAGATTAGACCTCCGTTATCCTCTACCCACCCACACCCCAGTGCCTCTTTCAAATCTAGTTCATCCACACCCGCTGGGTTATACACCGTATGCATAACTAGGTCACCGGAAGACCGGTTGCATCCACGCAACCTTCTGCCGTTGGTTAAGTTTTTCAGAGCGCGACATGGGGAGATCCGACTCCCTGGCTTAGTTTAGAGGTCTAAGTGTTATTTTGTTGGACCCAGAAAATTAGGTTAATTCAGTAACCAAGGCGTGGTGCCAATCTACCTATCCAGTTCTTTGTTTACTGTTTTATTTTGCATCGCTCAAGCACCGCTGCACCGTTGCCATAATTTCTCCTGTCCCGATTGGTCTGGTTTCCATCACGCCTGTTTGCTTCTCTGCTTTCAGCGCCTGCCAGTTTACAAGGAAGGAGCGGCTTTCTTCCTCACTCATGGGTTGCCAAGCAACCCGCCACCATGGTAACTGGGAGACAAGTAAAATCCTATGTATTGAGTAGCGGTGATGCTTCAATCAGAGAGGTGCAGCTGGGCTTCTATGGGTGAGGCCTGATTGACTTGGAAGGAGGGTGGGTTAAGGAGGGGGGAGGGGAAGGAGGAATCTTTGCATGAAGGCAGAGCTGTTAACCAGGGACAGGAATGAGAGAAAAATTAAAATTAAAAGGAGAAAATGAGAAGAGTCTATGCCAGAGCTTATCTTTGGAGCTGGGGCAACAGTCGAGCCGAGAATATTAAACAAAGTGACGGTATGCAGAATTCATTTTTTTTTTTGTTTACATTTATATCCCGCCCTTCTCCGAAGACTCAGGGCGGCTTACAGTGTGTAAGGCAATAGTCTCATTCTATTTGTATATTTACAAAGTCAACTTATTGCCCCCCCAACAATCTGGGTCCTCATTTTACCTACCTTATAAAGGATGGAAAGCTGAGTCAACCTTGGATTTGGTGGGACTAGAACCTGCAATAATTGCAGGCAGCTGTGTTTTAATAACAGGCTTCTTACAGCCTGAGCCACACCGCGGCCCTGAATACGATCTCTTTCCTTTTCTTAATAACGGACCACAATGCTGCCTAAGAGCGAGTGAAGTATTTTCTGTTCTGTTCTCCAGAAGTCTTCATTAGGAAAGTGCCCATTAAATAAAGCCAATGACAGGGAAAGGAAGAACATCATAAAATGTTGGAGCCAGAAAAAATAAATTGCATTTAGTCATAAGTGGAAGTTACAGATTAGGCTATATTCCCCAAATAGGTGCTCTCAGGTTTAATTAGAATAGATAGAAGAGACTAACAGAGTTGGAAGGGACCTTGGAGGTCTTCTAGTCCAGGGCTCTCCAACCTTGGTCTCTTTAAGACTTCTGGACTTCAACTCCCAGAGTCCCTCAGCCAGCAAAGCTGGCTGAGGAATTCTGGGAGTTGAAGTCCACAAGTCTTAAAGGGACCAAGGTTGGAGACCCCTGTTCTAGTCCAACCCCCTGCCCAGGCAGGAAATCCTACACCATTTCAGACAAATGGTTATCCAACATCTTCTTAAAAACTTCCAGTGTTGGAGCATTCACAATTTCTGCAGGCAAGTGGTTCCACTGGTTAATCGTCTTCACGGTCAGGAAATTTCTCCTTAGTTCTAAGTTGCTTCTCTTTTTGATTTGTTTCCATCCATTGCTTCTTGTCCTGCAGGTGCTTTGGAGAATAGCTTGACTCCCTCTTCTTGGTGGCAGCACCTGAGATATGGGAACACAGCTGTTGCGTCTTGCCCGCTCTCACAGCAGCCGGGGCCTTCTTATCTGCTCCCGAACACGGAGGAATGTATGCCTCCCGGCCCCAGTCCTGGCTCCATGCCCAGACAAGCTGAAGAGGAGGGGGCACCTCCCGGTCCCAGCCCTGGCTCCATGCCCAAGCAGGCTGCAGAGGAGCACCCCGGCCCCAGCCCTGGCTCCATGCCCAGGCAAACGGAGCAGCTAGACCCCTCCCCCGCCTGCACAGGAGGTGAGCCTGAGGAAAGTTTATTTCCAACAGCTGCTGATTGGAGTGACCCTCGCATCAGAAGACTGGATAGGCGGAGGCAACAGAAGGAAGGGAGGGGCAGGCCTTAATGAGTGCTGAGTCATGGAGCCACACCCCATGGCCTATATAAAGGATCTGCTTTCTGGCAGTCTCTGAGTCAGGCAAAGTCGAACTTATCTTGCTGAAGTCACTTTCTGGTCTCCTGCCTGCTCTGAGGACTTTGCTAGGACTTTGGGCAGAGCTGCAGAGGCAAGCCTGATTCGGATTTCCCTGACCCGGCCGTCAGCGGAGGAGTGGGACACGACAACAGCTATCATGTCTCCTCTCGTCCTTCTTTAATTAATTAATAAATTGGGCAATTGCTCCTCTGCCAAACCCAATCATCTTCAAAGAGAAGAGGCTGTCTGGAGTCCATCTATTCTCTGAAGGTGCCATGTTGGGCAAGGAGGGTCTCATTTGTCACCGTATCCGGTTCCAATGACAGTTAGCATGGCGGAGACACATAACTAACTCATCCCACATTTAAAAAGAAAATACCGAAAAGCATCAGTTCTTCAGATGATTTGCCAATTTAAGCTTGAGCTGTTTCTGAATAACCTTTTGTGCCTTTGTTGTTGTTCAGTCGCTGTCCGGCTCTGAGACCCCATAGACCACAGCATGCCAGGCCCCCCTGTCCTCTGCTGTCTCCCGGAGTTTGCTCGAATTCAACCAATCTAACCATCTCATCCCCCGCCGTCCCTTTCTCCTTCCGCCTTCCATCTTTCCCAACAGCCAGGTCTTTTCCAATGAGTCCTCTTGTTGTGACCCAGGCCCAAGTAGGTAGTAGCAAACTCAGTCAGTTTAAAAACAAACAAACTTTATTAGAACAGCTGAGAATCAACTCATTCTCAGCGTCGTCCAAACTAAATCAAAGTAAATTCTTTCCAACACAATTCTTCAGTCTTATCACCAATCTTGGTCTAATTAGACAAACTGCCAAAGGCCTTTCTTGGCAAAAGTTCAGAGACGCCGATAAGAAACAAATGCAGCAAGACAAAGATATCAATGTTGTTTTCCGGCAAAGAGCCCAAACACCGTTGCTGGTCTTTTAAGCCTTATGGGAGGGGCCAATAATCTCTTGGCCCTACTCTGAGTTGTCCTCTTTGCTTTAGCTGCTCTTGCCTTCTGGCAGCTCTTCTCATGTGTGCATTAGGAACAGGCTCCTCCTGTTCCTCTGCCTCACTACTGTCAGCATCTGGAGGCTCCGGAGTCCGCACATCACTTCCCAATGGCCCTGGCCCCATCTCTGCCTCCGACACAGAGTCCTCAACTGGGCCTTCCCCTGACTCCAGGACTGGCCCATGTTCTTCCTCAGCCTCATCGCTATCCAACTCCGCTGCCAGCTCCGCAAATCCTCTGCCAGGATTTGAGCTTCAGGTTCAGAATCTGTCCTTCTAAAGCAGGAGTCTCCAACCTTAGCCCCTTTAAGCAAAGCTGGCTGAGGAACTCTGGGAGTTGAAGTCCACAAGTATTAAAGGGACCAAGGTTGGAGACCTCTGTTCTAAAGAATATTGAGGGTTGATTCCCTTTAGGATTGACAGATTGGATCTCCTTAGAGTCCAGAGGGTTCTCAAGAGTCTTCTCCAACACCACAATTTGAAAACATATCAATTAGCCAGCTTTCCCTATGGTCCAACTCTCCCAGCCATAAATCATTACTAGGAAAAACCATAGCTTTGACTATATGGACCTTTGTCGGCAAGGTGTGCCTTTAGTTGGGGGGAATTCTAAATTGCAGAGGGTTGCTACCATTCTGTCATCAGCCTTCTCTTTTTTATCATACATGCCAAGAAAAGAGAGGGAGGGAGGGAGGGAGGGAGGGACGAATGGACAAATAAACTAATGTCCCAAAGGTGCTTTTTCAGGAGGCAACTGGTCTTTCTTTCTTTCTTTCTTTCTTTCTTTCTTTCTTTCTTTCTTTCTTTCTTTCTTTCTTTCTTTCTTTCTTTCTTTCATGTTCACTTCTCATCCAAGAAGCTTCTTCAGCTCTGACAGGATACTATGGAATGGAAGGATTCTATCCTGTCAGAGCTGAAGAAGCTTCTTGGATATGTTGAAAGAAAAGTCCACCTGGGTTCAATTCCAAGTGGGGAGAAAGACACTGGAAACATGGTGGCTGTTTGGAAAAATTGTTTAATGGTGGACAGGACCAAATGGGTTTTTTGGGTCCTGGGCAAAATGAACACATGGGTGAGAGAGGGAGAGAGATTTATATCCTCTCTTGGGCCCAGCCTTAGAGTTTCCTGTTCCTGTGAAATAAATGTATTCGGATTGGTTGTCAGACTCCCATGGGGCCATGCGGGGCTAACTTTCTAGGTTGTCTTGAGTCCCAAGCTTGGTTGAAACTTGCTGGGTGATGTAATCTTCCCAGGTGCCATGCGGTGAGATGGATAGAGGGCTAATCCTATTATGTCCTGAGAGTGAAGGTCTTTTGTGTTGTAGATAAGCTGGCCTAGCCTTTTGTCTTGTAGATAGGCTGGCCCAGTCTTTCTGGGGCTATTAACAAAGGCGGGGACTGCTTTCCAAGAGCATGTGTCTCCTTTTCTCATCCAGGGAGGTATATTATTCTGCCTTTTTAATATTTCCTAGAATATTTCATTCTTCTAGGAGGAGGGTAACTTTCTACAGATGAGAAGCGAAATGTCTTCGAAAGAAAAAACAAGGAAGTCCAGTTGCCTCCTGAAAAAGCACCTCTGGAACCACCATGATCTGGACGATGGAGAATCTCTACAGACGAATGAAAGAATGAATTTATTAAGCTGTGAATCTCTTCATGTCTTCTCCAGGTTCTTGCCCCTGCTGTTGAGTGGCTGGACTTCATCTCATACTTTCTCGCACCACTAGAACTAACAGATGCTGAGCCAGTGGTGGTCTATGGGAAGGAGTATTTGGAGCAGGTGTCACAGCTCATCAATAACACTGACAAAAGGTATCCAAGAGAGACATTCCATCCATCCGGTAATGGTCAGAACAATGCACATTCCAAGCTTCCTGCAATTCTGGATGGAGTCCATCTTTGGACATTGAAAAGGAAGGGTTCTTGCGTGTATGGCATAAAGATGGAGAACTTGGGTTGTCTAGTCCAGTATTTCTCAACCTTGGCGACTTTAAGACGGATGGACTTCAACTCATGGCTGGTTGGGGAATTCTGGGAGTTGAAGCCCATGCATCGTTAAAGCTGCCAGGGTTCAAAAACACCTGGCTAGATGTTGCTAAATGGCAGCTCAACCTTGGCAACTTTTAAGATGGGTGGACTTCAACTCATGGCTGGTTGGGGAATTCTGGGAGTTGAAGTCCACCTGTCTTAAAGTTGCCAGGGTTCAGAAAGGCTAATCTGGATGCTGCTGAATGGCAGCTCTCCATTGAGCCAGTTAGCATCACCAGTGATGGGAGAAGCTGAGCATCTGTAGGGCTACCACATTCCTATAATACTGAGAGCTGTTCCGTTTAAGTAATGCATGGACCGCCCCTTCGTTAAACACCAAGACCAGTCAACTCCACTGTTCTGCAGAGGAGGAACAAGGAGAGAGCTGGGCAGCTCTTTCTGAGCTTAGATCAGTGGTAAAATCCTCTGCGGATTGCTGCCGGTTCGCTGCCCAAGCATGCGTGGCGTGCGCTAAATGCGCAGTGCGTGCTAAAAGCACATTGTGCACGCATGCACACTACACTCCAAACATGTGCTTTGTGACTAAAAAGGAAGCTTGGGAAGGTAAGTAGAACAGCGAGGGGGGGGAACAGCTGTGCCGCGCAATTTAGCTTTGCTAAATTTCCTGCTTTCTAGCGAATATAAACCACGCAGCACAGCTGATCGTTAGAAATACCGGTTTGGATGAACCAGTAGCTTTTTTTAACTACTGGTTCACCCAAACCCGTAGCTTTTTAATAGAATAAAATAGAATAGAATTTTTTATTGGCCAAGTGTGATTGGACACACAAGGAATTTGTCTTGGTGCATACGCTCTCAGTGTACATAAAAGAAAAGATACCTTCATCAAGAATCATAAGGTACAACACTTAATGATAGTCATAGGGTACTAATAAGCAATCAAATTATACTAGGAAACAATAGAATAGAATAGAATAGAATAGAATAGAATAGAATAGAATAGAATAGAATAGAATAGAATTTTTTATTGGCTAAGTGTGATTGGACACACAAGGAATTTGTCTTTGGTGCATATGCTCTCAGTGTACAGTAGTACAATGTAGTACAATGTAGTAGGGGAAGGATACTGCAAAATCCCCATTCCCACGCCACTCCTGGGGGAAGGATACTGCAAAATCCCGAATTCCCTCCCAACTCCTGAGGAAAGTATACTGCAAAATTCTCATTCCCTCCCCATTCTTGGGAGAAGGATATTGCAAAATCTCCATTCCCATCTCACTCTGGGGCCAGCCAGAGGTGATATTTGCCAGTTCTCTGAACTACTTAAAATTTCCGCTACTGGTTCTCCAAAACTTATCAGAACCTGCTGGATTTCACCCCTGCGACAGATGCCAGATACTCTGATCAAATATAGACCTCGAGATTAATCTGTCCTTATACAACTTTACACCCTTATTTAAAGCCGTTGTGGAGGCCAGAGTGATCATTTATCTGTTCGTGTCCTTTCTTTTTAGTGTTTTGAACAATTATATGATCTGGAATCTAATTCAGAAGACAGCTTCCAGTCTCGATCAGCGGTTTGAAACAGCCCAGGAGAAGCTGTTGGAGACTTTGTATGGTACCAAAAAGGTAAGCAGATGCTTTAGAGCAGCGGTCTCCAACCTTGGTCCCTTTAAGACTTGTGTACTTCAACTCCCAGAGTTCCTCAGCTTTGCTGGCTGAGGGACTCTGGGAGTTGAAGTACACAAGTCTTAAAGGGACCAAGGTTGGAGACCCCTGCTTTAGAGCAATGATTCTCAACATCGGCAGCTTTTAGATGGGTGGACTTCATCTCCCAGAATGCTCCAGCTAGCCTTGGGAACTCAGTGTTGGGAACTCAGCAGTGTTTCCCAATCTTGGCAACTTTAAGACTTGTGGACTTCAACGCCCAGAATTCCTCAGAACAGCCATTCTGGCTGGGGAATTCTGGGAATTGAAGTCCATCTTATCTTAAAGCTGCCAAGGCTGGGAAAGTCTGCTTTAGAGCTGCGGTGGCGCAGTGGTTCGAGTGCACTACTGTGGGCTACTTCTGCCGACTGCCAGCTGCCTGCAATTTGACAGCTCAAATCTCACCAGGCTCGAGGTTGACTCAGCCTTCCGTCCTTCCGAGGTCGGTAAAATGAGGACCCAGATTGTTGGGGGTCAAATAGGCTGCGTCTGCAAACTGCTTAGAAAGGGGTGTTAAGCACTGTGAAGCAGTACATAATTCGAAGTGCTACTGCTATTTAGAACAGGGGTCTCCAAACTTGGTAACTTTAAGACTTGTGGACTTCAACTCCCAGAATTCCCCAGCCAGCGTAGAATTCTGGGAGTTGAAGTCCACAAGTCTTAAAATTGGAGACCCCTGCTTTAGGGAAATGAAACAGACAAGTGGGGGTGTCTTCTTCTTCTGGACAGGACCAGAAACAGCTTCCAGATCTTGGTACCTGAACTCCATTAGCTTGGTGATCTAAAAACTAACCACTTCTGACCTGAGTTGGGATCTTCTGCATACTGTGAGGAATCTTCCTTGGATGAGGATCCAGCACTGTTTAGTTCAGGGGTGTCAAACTGGATTTCTTTGAGGGCCGAACCAGCACTGTAGTTCTCTTCCACAGGCCAGCAGGGAGGGGGGAGAGATGGGACGGAAGCCTCCCGCAGCACCCTGCCAGCCAAAAATGGGGCATGGGGGGACTGCATGTGTCCCCCCTCCCCATGCCTCATTTTCAGCCTTCCTGACCTTCTGCGGCACTCTTCTGGCTGAAAACGGGCTGCACGGAGACCTCACAAGGCCCATTTTTGGCCAGTGGAGTGCTGCTGGAGACCGGGGAGGCCCGTTTTAGCTGGAAGAGGCACCATAGGCCGGTCCTTCACTGTTTCCAGGGTGGCCCTGCGGGCCAGATTTAAGCACCCCGTGGGCCGGATCTGGTCCACGGGTCTTGATCCCTGGTTTAGTTCCTTCAAAGAACATGGATGTCAGGGTTCCAAGGAACATCCCCAACGAAATAAAGCTCTGAAGCTTGAGGTTCCTCAAAGTTCCAGCTTATTAGAGATGTCATGTTGGCACAGCTGGGAAAACCTGAAACTGAAAGCTTTCAGGTTTTCCACACCCAGTTGACAGTTCACAGCCCTGCCCCACACCCACAAGTTCTTCACATTGTCCAATCAACTCTTCACACTCAATTAGATACAGTCTTCAGGCAGTCTACATCAGACGCAGGCAAAAGTCCTTGAATACGGAATGTTGTTATGACTAATTTTCTACCACTCCAACAACAACCCCCTCCCAACTTCCCCAGCTAAAATATGTGGCAGTTAAGAAGCAAAAAAGAGAATTGCCTTCCAAAACTGATAGGCTTCCCCCCCTCAGGAAAGGAACGAATCCTGGAACAAGACTGAAGTCAGGAGTTAACATTGACAATGGATCCTTAACTCACGTGTCCTCTAAAACTGACCCGGCGGAGATCTCGTCCGGCCCCCTGGTACTCCGAGGGGCTGAGGGAGATGAAACGCCAGAGAAGACGCCTGGAGAGCACCTGGAGGTCCAGTCGCTCCGAAGCTGATCGGACACTAGTTAGGTCCTATTCTAGGACCTACCTAGTGGCAATGAGGGAAGCGAGGCGTTTCTACGCCTCCACCCTCATTGCGTCGGCAGATAACCGCCCGGCCGCCCTGTTTCGGGTGACCCGCTCTCTCCTACATCAGGAGGTGCGGGATGACCCGTTGCAGGGACGAGCCGAGGAGTTTAGCGGTTATCTATACGATAAAATCGCTCAGCTGAGGGACGGTCTGGACCGAAATTGGGATGATCCAAGCGAGGGAGAGGAGGCACGCCTTGTTGAGTCCATTTGGGATGAGTTTGACCCTGTGGCTCCCGAGGACGTCGACAGGTTGTTGGGGGGGCTGCACGGCACGACATGTTTACTGGACCCGTGCCCTTCCTGGCTGGTACTGGCCACTCAGGCGGTGACACGAGGCTGGCTCCAGAGGATTATCAACGCTTTATTGGAAGGGGTTTTCCCTGCCGCCTTGAAAGAGGCGGTGGTGAGACCCCTCCTTAAGAAGCCCTCCCTGGACCCAGCTATTTTGGGTAATTATCGTCCAGTCTCCAACCTTCGCTTTGTTGCGAAGGTTGTAGAGAGTGCCGTGGCGCGACAGCTACCCCAATACCTGGATGAAGATGTCTATCTAGATCCGCTCCAGTCCGCTTCCGACGCCGGATACAGCACGGAGACAGCTTTGGTCGCATTGGTGGATGATCTCTGAGGGCCAGGGACAGGGGTTATTCCTCTGCCCTGGTCTTATTAGACCTCTCGGCGCGCTCGATACCATCGACCATGGTATCTGCTGCGCCGGCTGGGGATTGGGAGTGGGAGGCACCGATATCGGTGGTTCTCCTCCTATCTCTCCGACCGGACGCAGACGGTGTTGACGGGGGCAGAGGTCGACCGCGAGGGGCCTCACTTGTGGGGTCCCGCAGGGGTCGATTCTCTCGCCCTGTTGTTCAACATCTACATGAAGCCGCTGGGTGAGATCATCAGTGGTTTCGGGTGAGATACCAGCAGTACGCTGATGATACTCAGCTGTACTTTTCCACCCCGGCCACCCCAATGAAGTTGTTGAAGTGCTGTCCCGGTGTTTGGAAGCCGACGGGTCTGGATGGGGAGAAACAGGCTCAAGCTTAATCCTCCAAGACGGAGTGGCTGTGGATGCCGGCATCCCGATTCAGTCAGCTGCAGCCGCAGCTGGCTGTCGGAGGCGCAGTTATTGGCCCCAAAGGATAGGGTGCGCAACTTAGGCGTCCTCCTGGATGATCGGCTGTCGCTTGAAGATCATTTGACGGCCGCTCCAGGAGGGCCTTCTACCAGGTTCGCCTGGTCCGCAGTTGCGCCTTCCTTGATCGGGATGCCTTATGCACAGTCACTCATGCCTCGCTACCTCTCGCTTGGATTACTGTAATGCTCTCTACATGGGGCTCCCCTTGAAGTGCACTCGGAGGCTTCAGTTAGTCCAGAATGCAGCTGCGGGTGATAGAGGAGCTACCCGTAGCTCCCATGTAACACCGCCTCCCGCGCAGACTGCACTGGCTGCCTGTGGCCTTCGAGTGCACTTTAAGGTGTTGGTTACGACCTTTAAAGCGCCCATGGCTTAGGACCTGGGTACTTACGGGACCGCCTGCTGCTACCACATGCCTCCCACCGACCCGTCGCTCCCATAGAGAGGGACTTCTCAGGGTGCCGTCCGCCAAACAATGTCGGCTGGCGGCCCCAGGAAGGGCCTTCTGTGGGGCTCCCACCTCTGGAACGAGCTTCCCCTGGTTTACGCCAAATACCTGACCTTGGACATTTCGCCGCGAACTGAAGACCCATCTTTTATTCGCTGGGCTGGCTTAATTGGATTTTAAAAGGAATTTTACAAATTTTAAATGGGGTTTCAGGAAAGGAACGAATCCTGGAACAAGACTGAAGTCAGGAGTTAACATTGACAATGGATCCTTAACTCAGGTGTCCTCTAAAACTCCATGGCTCTATTTTCCTTTGGGCCTCACTCTCCTTCTTTCTTTCTCTTTTTCTGGAGTCCTGCACACCTCGCTGGCAAACGTGCATTTCTAACACGGATGACACTTTGGGTTTTGCCCTCGGAGCCCTGTTTGTAAAAGCCACCTTCGACCGACACAGCAAGGAGATTGTGAGTATCTTCAGCCAGGTTGGTGAGATCCCTGGGTTACTTCTCATCTCACCCCACCACTAATGTACAGGTTGAAAGCAGCTTTTCTGCTTATGTATTTGGAAAGCGGCAGGGAAGAGGGTGTTCTGACCTAGGCTTCCTTAGAAAGCACGAAGCAAAGTCTTAAATCCGGCAAAACCTCTTTCATTTACACGACTGAATTCCGTTCATTCCCAGTCAACAAGGCTTTGGCAAACAGTCTTTCAGAGGAACATTTATCAACCCCCACCTTATCTCACTTGAAACACTGCCAGAGAACCAATTTCCAAAAGCAGGGCAAGGCCAAACTTGGCACCGAGTCTATTAGAGTCACAAACAGAACTTTCCAATCTTGAAACGACCAAATAAACTAATTGCGTCCTACAAAAGCCCACGCCCCGTTCACTCCTCTTTTATGTCCTATGGGAGGGGCCAATTGTCTCCAAGGTGTGGCCTTACTCCTGAGTCGACCCTGCTTTCTGAATTGTTCTTGTCTTCTGGCAGCTCTGCACAGGCGCACACTGGGAACAGGCTCCAGCTGTTCCTCTGCCTCGCTGCTGTCTAGCTCCCTCTCTGCCTCTGACGCAGGGCCCTCATCTGAGAGCTTTCCCCAGCCCCCAGGACTGGCCCATGTTCCTCCCCAACCATCTCACTAACCCTAACTCTAACCCTAACACTAACCCTAACACTAACACTAACGTTAACACTAACACTAACTCTGCTGCAGCTCTGCTGACCACCGGCGGGCCACAACATCAGAGCCAACACCAGAGAAGGGAAGGGGTAAGACACCCCTTCTTTCAATACTCTGAAGCTCTTCAGTAGCTGATTTACTTACTAAGTAGGAATATATTCATACAACCAATACCGTGGGATTACTTTTAATTGTCTCCACTCCTACAGGTAGACCCCGACGCAAGCGAGCCTAAAATTTCTGTTGCTTTCGTGAGGTTCCGTGAGTTTAGCTCCATTTTAGAACCTTTCTTGCCACACTTCTTAAGTGAATCACTACAGCTCTTAAAGTCAGTAACACGGTTGTTAAATGAATCTGGCTTCCCCATTGACTTTGCCGGTCAGGGGGGCGCAAAAGGGGATCGCGTGACCCCCAGGATGCTGCATAATATGAGTCAGTTGCCCAGCGGCTGAATTCTGATCATGTGACTGACCATCAGGGGATGCTGCAATGGTCATAAGTGTGAAAAATGGTCCATTTTTTCAATGCTGCTGTAACTTCGAATGGTCACTAAATGAATTGTTATAAGTTGAGGACTACCTGTATTTTGTGTATTTCTGAGGTAAAGAATTTGGTCTACCAACAGTTTGACTATGAAATACAGGCGGTATTCTACCAGTAATATAGAATAGAATAGAATAGAATAGAATAGAATAGAATAGAATAGAATAGAATAGAATAGAATAGAATAGAATAGAATAGAAAATATGGAATGGAATAGAATAGAACAGAATAGAAAATATGGAATGGAATGGAATGGAATGGAATGGAATGGAATGGAATGGAATAGAATAGAATAGAATAGAATAGAATAGAATAGAATAGAAAATATGGAATAGAATAGAATAGAATAGAATAGAATAGAATAGAATAGAATAGAATAGAATAGAATAGAATAGAATAGAATAGAAAATATGGAATGGAATGGAATGGAATGGAATGGAATGGAATGGAATAGAATAGAATAGAATAGAATAGAAAATATGGAATGGAATAGAATAGAATAGAATAGAATAGAATAGAATAGAATAGAATAGAATAGAATAGAATAGAAAAGAAAATATGGAATGGAATAGAATAGAATAGAACAGAATAGAAAATATGGAATGGAATGGAATGGAATGGAATAGAATAGAATAGAATAGAATAGAATAGAATAGAAAATATGGAATGGAATGGAATGGAATAGAATAGAATAGAATAGAATAGAATAGAATAGAATAGAATAGAATAGAATAGAATAGAATAGAATAGAATAGAATAGAATAGAATAGAATAGAATAGAAAATATGGAATGGAATGGAATAGAATAGAATAGAATAGAATAGAATAGAATAGAATAGAATAGAATAGAATAGAATAGAATAGAATAGAAAATATGGAATGGAATAGAATAGAATAGAATAGAATAGAAAATATGGAATGGAATGGAATAGAATAGAATAGAATAGAATAGAATAGAAAATATGGAATGGAATGGAATGGAATGGAATGGAATAGAATAGAATAGAATAGAATAGAATAGAATAGAATAGAATAGAATAGAATAGAATAGAAAATATGGAATGGAATGGAATGGAATGGAATGGAATGGAATAGAATAGAATAGAATAGAATAGAATAGAATAGAATAGAATAGAATAGAATAGAATAGAAAATATGGAATGGAATGGAATGGAATGGAATGGAATAGAATAGAATAGAATAGAATAGAATAGAATAGAATAGAATAGAATAGAAAATATGGAATGGAATGGAATGGAATGGAATGGAATAGAATAGAATAGAATAGAATAGAATAGAATAGAATAGAATAGAAAAGAAAATATGGAATAGAATAGAATAGAATAGAATAGAATAGAATAGAATAGAATAGAATAGAATAGAATAGAATAGAATAGAATAGAAAATATGGAATGGAATGGAATGGAATGGAATAGAATAGAATAGAATAGAATAGAATAGAATAGAATAGAATAGAATAGAAAATATGGAATGGAATGGAATAGAATAGAATAGAAAAGAATAGAATAGAAAATATGGAATGGAATGGAATGGAATGGAATGGAATAGAATAGAATAGAATAGAATAGAATAGAATAGAATAGAATAGAATAGAATAGAAAATATGGAATGGAATGGAATGGAATGGAATGGAATGGAATAGAATAGAATAGAATAGAATAGAATAGAATAGAATAGAAAATATGGAATGGAATGGAATGGAATGGAATGGAATAGAATAGAATAGAATAGAATAGAATAGAATAGAATAGAATAACAGAGTTGGAAGGGACCTTGGAGGTCTTCTAGTCTAACCCCCTGCTTGGGCAGGAAACCCTCCAGCACTTCAGACAAATGGTTGTCCAATCTCTTCTTAAAAACTTCCAGTGTTGGAGCGTTCACAACTTCTGGAGGCAAGTTGTTCCACCGATGAATTGTTCTAAACTTAATTAATTGTTCTAAAATTAATTGTTCTGAACTTAGTCCTTGACTTGAAGCCATCATTTAGAGACCATTTGAAGTTACAACCAGGGACCGCTGAAAAAAGTGACTTACAATCGGTCCTCACATTTATGACCGTTGCAGCATCCCAGGTGTCACTCGATCATCATTTGCAAACCATCCCAGCCAGCTTCTGACAAGCAGGGTCATTGGGAAAAGCCAGGTTCACTTAACAACTGTATGATTCCCTTAACAGCTGCAGTGAGTCGCTTAATGAATGTTTGGTTTAATCTACTGTTTCTTGACAATTGGAGATTGTCACCCATACCTGTGGCAAAAGGTCATAAAATTAGATACACCTCACTTTAAATTAGATACACCGTACGCTCACACAGAGAGGGTCTTCTCAGGGTGCCGTCCGCCAAACAATGTCGGCTGGCGGCCCCCAGGGGAAGGGCCTTCTCTGTTGGAGCACCCACCCTCTGGAACGAACTTCCCCCCCGGTTTACGCCAATTACCTGACCTTCGGACCTTTCGCCGTGAATTGAAAACATACCTGTTTATCCAAGCGGGACTGGCTTGATTTTTAAATTTTCAAATTTCTGGTTTTTTAATAATTTTAGATTGGGGTATTTTAGTATAGGTCAATTTGACGGTTTTAATTTTCGGCCATTTTTGAATATGTATTTTAATTGTTATTTTAATTTTGTATATTATTGTTTTACTCTGGCTGTGCACCGCCCTGAGTCCTTCGGGAGAAGGGCGGTATAAAAATCTAAATAAACTAAACTAAACTTAACAACCATCTTGCTTAGCGACAGACATTTTTGTCCTAATTGTGGTTGTGAGTCAAAGACTACCTATATCGATGCGTAGGGGATAATTTATTTATTATTTATTTATTTTATTCAATTTTTATACCGCCCTTCTCCCGAAGGACTCAGGGCGGTGTACAGCCAAGTAAAAAATCACAATATCAATATTAAAAGAAATTAAAACAAGCATATTATAAAATGGCCAGATTTAAAACGAATTAAAATATTAAAATATAAATAACCCAATAAAATTTTAACCCAATAAAATTTTAGGCCAGTCCCGCTTGAATAAATAAGTAATATGTTTTACATCAGTAACCAGCAGCTAAATTCACCCAGTAGGATAAAATAGGGTTGGATAGTTTGAACAGGTAGTCCTCGACTTACAACCGTTCATTTAGTGACTGTTCAAAGTTACAACACCACTGAAAAAAGGGAATTATGGCCACATTTCACACTTACGACCGTTGCAGCATCCCCATAGTCACGTGACCGAAATTCAGACGCTTGTCAACTGACTCATATTTATGACGGATGCAGTGTCCTGGGGGTCACGTGATCCGCTTTTGTGACTTTCTGACAAGCAAAGCCGATGAGGAAACTAGATTCACTTAACAACCGTGTTACTACCTGAACGTTGGCAGGGGTTCACTTTAACAGCTGTGGCAAGAGGAGTCATAAAATGGGGAAAAACTCACTTAACAAATGTTTCAGTTAGCAACGTAGGGTTTTTTTGCTCAATTGGGGTCGCAAGTTGAGGATTCCCTGTAGTTCAAATCACAGCGGGCAGCCCATGGCTGATCTCAAAAGATAAACCTGAAGACACCTGATTAGTGTTTAGCTAGGATTAGTACTTAAGGCAGTGGTTCTCAACCTTTATAGTGCTGCAACCCCTTTAATACAATTCCCCACGATGTGGCGACCCCAATCGTAAAATTGTTTTTTTGAATTTATCGCGTCTGAAGCCGTCTTGGCTAGCGATCTGAACTGCCTGCGATTGCCTTGAGGACGGAGGCATTAAAGCAGAGACTCCTCCCCTATTAAGTTTATCGCGCCTGAAGCCAGATTAGGCTAGCGATTGGGAGTGATTGCAGCTGGCTTGAGAGGGAGACATCAGAGCAAAGATTTCTCTCTTTTTTAATTCATCGCGCCTGAAGCCGAATTCGGCTAGCGATTTGAAGAGCCTGCAGCTGGCTTGTGGACTCAACCACTGGAGCGCGATTCTTCGACTCGCAAGTATGCTTCCCATATTTCCGATGGTCTTAGGTGACCCCTGGCAAATCGTCATTCGATCCCCAACGGGGTCGCGATCCACAGGTTGAGAACCGCTGACTTAAGGAGTCTGAAAAATGATAAAAACAATACAGAATAAGGAAAGGCATTAGGCAATCTTTCGTTTATTGCTGCGAAGTCAAGATTGCCAAGGAATTACAGGAATTGAACCCAAATTGGGATCTTTAATGTTATTGGAAACAAATCCTTGTTTTAACATGTGATATGAAGGAGGCCAACCCAGCAAGCTCTAACGTGATTCATTTGTTTGGGCCCAGCATGTTTATATTTTATGTTTTATTGGTCTCATTGAAATGCCTTCGATTGTTGTGAACTGCTGGAGTCATTGAGAGTAAAGTGGCATAGAAGTTTAATTTATTATCACTACTAGTAGTAGTAGTTTGTTAAACTGGGTTTTTTTAATCTTTTATTTTACTATGTTAAATGAATCTCTCTCCCCCCTCTCCTTACCTACTTACCTGCTTGTCTGTCTGTCTATCCATCTCTACCTACCTATCTACCTATCTATCCATCCATCCATCCATCCATCCATCCATCCATCCACCTATCCACTTATCCACCTCTATCTATCTATCTATCTATCTATCTATCTATCTATCTATCTATCTATCTATCTATCTATCTATCCATCCATCCATCCATCCACCCATCCACCTATCCACCTATATCTATCTATCTATCTATCTATCTATCTATCTATCTATCTATCTATCTATCTATCTATCTATCTATCTACATGTCTGTCTGTCTGTCTATCCATCTATCATCTATCTGTCTGTCTCTCTCTCTCTCTCTCTCTCTCCATGTCTGTTTGTCTGTCTGTCTATCCATCTATCATCTTCCCCCTGGCCTGCGTCAAGTGCCTGATCTTCGGACCTTCCGTCATGAGCTCAAAACATATCTATTTATTAAAGCGGGACTGGCATAATTTGGGTTGAATTTTAAATTGGGTATTCTTAATATTTTTAAATTTTTAAATCTAAATTTTAATAATCAGCCTTTAAAATTTGCTCTTTTTAAATGTTGTTTTAAATGGTATATATTTTGTTTTTATTTTGGCTGTACACCGCCCTGAGTCCTTCGGGAGAAGGGCGGTATAAAAATTTAATAAAATAATAAATAATAATAAAATCTGTCTGTCTCTCTCCATGTATGTTTGTCTGTCTGTCTATCCATCTATCATCTGTTTATCTGTCTGTCTGTCTCTCTCTCTCTCTCCATGTCTGTCGGTCTGTCTGTCTGTCTGTCTGTCTATCTACATGTCTGTCTATCCATCTATCATCTGTCTGTCTGTCTCTCTCCATGTCTGTCTGTCTGTCTATCTATCTACATGACTGTCTGTCTATCCATCTATCATCTGTTTATCTGTCTGTCTCTCTCTCTCCATGTCTGTCTGTCTGTCTATCTATCTACATGTCTGTCTATCCATCTATCATCTGTCTGTCTGTCTGTCTCTCTCCATGTCTGTCTGTCTGTCTGTCTGCCTATCTATCATCTATCTATGACAAGTGTGGTACTGTAAGCTTTTGCTCCCAAATTTTGATCACATGATCATGGGAATGCCTCATAAGATCATAAGCACGAAAAAACGGTGTTAAGTCACTTTTTCAGTGTCATTGTAACTTTGGTCACTAAATGAAAAGTTATCAGCTGAGGACCACCTGTCTTAACTCTTTCACATCCAGATTTCTTGAGATGATTATTATTATTTGTTTGCTTTTCTGTAAAGTAGCAATAACCAACGAATGAAAAATATACGGTGGTTGAGTGGTGGAATACACTGGAGATGCTGCTGAGGTTTTTAAGACGAGGCTGCGGTAGGGAAGATACAGCATCAAAGGTTTTAGCAATCCTGCATTGGGCTTTGAAATGGACTGGATTAGTGTTTCTCAACTTTGATGTGTAACTGGAGAGGTGTGGACTTCAGCTCCCAGAATTCTCCAACCAGTCAGGCTGGGAGTTGTAGTCCACACATCTTCATCATTAAAAAAGGACAACAAAGAATGTTCTTTCTGCGCCAACTCAGTAAGCTCAAACTGCCCAAGGAGCTGCTGATCCAATTCTACAGAGGAATTATTGAGTCTGTCATTTGCACCTCTATAACTGTCTGGTTCGGTTCTGCAACCCAACAAGAAAAACACAGACTTCAGAGGATAATTAGAACTGCAGAAAAAATAATTGCTACCAACCTGCCTTCCACTGAGGACCTGCATACTGCACGAATCAAGAAGAGGGCCGTGAAAATATTTGCAGATCCCTCGCATCCTGGACATAAACTGTTTCAACTCCTACCCTCAAAAGCAGCTATAGAGCACTGCACACCAGAACAACTAGACACAAGAACAGTTTTTTCCCGAAGGCCATCACTCTGCTAAACAAATAATTCCCTCAACACTGTCACACTATTTACTGAATCTGCACTACTATTAATCGTTTCATAGTTCCCATCACCAATCTCTTTCCACTTATGACTGTATGACTATAACTTGTTGCTGGCAATCCTTATGATTTATATTGATATATTGACCATCAATTGTGTTGTAAATGTTGTACCTTGATGAACGTATCTTTTCTTTTTCTTTCCTTCCTTCTTTCTTTCTTTCTTTTCTCTTTTCTTTCTTTCTTTTTTCTTTTTTCTTTTTTCTTTCTTTCTTTCTTTCCTTCCTTCTTTCTTTCTTTCTTTTCTCTTTTCTTTCTTTCTTTTTTCTTTCTTTTCTTTTATGTATACTGAGAGCATATGCACCAAGACAAATTCCTTGTGTGTCCAATCACACTTGGCCAATAAAAATTCTATTCTATTTTGCCAGGGTTGAGAAATACTGGACTAGATCAAGGGTCTCAACCTTGGCAACTTTAAGCCTGGTGGACTTCAACTCCCAGAATTCTCCAACCAGTCAGGCTGGGAGTTGTAGTCCACACATCTTCATCATTAAAAAGGACAACAAAGAATGTTCTTTCTGCGCCAACTCAGTAGCTCAAACTGCCCAAGGAGCTGCTGATCCAATTCTACAGAGGAATTATTGAGTCTGTCATTTGCACCTCTATAACTGTCTGGTTCGGTTCTGCAGCCCAACAAGTAAAACACAGACTTCCGAGGATAATGAGAACTGCAGAAAAATAATTGCTACCAACCTGCCTTCCATTGAGGACCTGTATACTGCACGAATCAAGCAGAGGGCCGTGAAAATATTTGCAGATCCCTCGCATCCTGGACATAAACTGTTTCAACTCCTACCCTCAAAAGCAGCTATAGAGCACTGCACACCATAACAACTAGACACAAGAACCGTTTTTCCCGAAGGCCATCACTCTGCTAAACAAATAATTCCCTCAACACTGTCAGACTATTTACTGAATCTGCACTACTATTAATCGTTTCATAGTTCCCATCACCAATCTCTTTCCACTTATGACTGTATGACTGTAACTTGTTGCTGGCAATCCTTATGATTTATATTGATATACTGACCATCAATTGTATTGTAAATGTTGTACCTTGATGAACGTATCTTTTCTTTTATGTACACTGAGAGCATATGCACCAAGACAAATTCCTTGTGTGTCCAATCACACTTGGCCAATAAAAATTCTATTCTATTCTATTTTGCCAGGGTTGAGAAATACTGGACTAGATCAAGGGTCTCAACCTTGGCAACTTTAAGCCTGGTGGACTTCAGCTCCCAGAATTCTCCAACCAGTCAGGCTGGGAGTTGTAGTCCACACATCTTCATCATTAAAAAAGGACAACAAAGAATGTTCTTTCTGCGCCAACTCAGTAAGCTCAAACTGCCCAAGGAGCTGCTGATCCAATTCTACAGAGGAATTATTGAGTCTGTCATTTGCACCTCTATAACTGTCTGGTTCGGTTCTGCAACCCAACAAGAAAAACACAGACTTCAGAGGATAATTAGAACTGCAGAAAAAATAATTGCTACCAACCTGCCTTCCATTGAGGACCTGTATACTGCACGAATCAAGAAGAGGGCCGTGAAAATATTTGCAGATCCCTCGCATCCTGGACATAAACTGTTTCAACTCCTACCCTCAAAACGACGCTATAGAGCACTGCACACCAGAACAACTAGACACAAGAACAGTTTTTTCCCGAAGGCCATCACTCTGCTAAACAAATAATTCCCTCAACACTGTCAGACTATTTACTGAATCTGCACTACTATTAATCGTTTCATAGTTCCCATCACCAATCTCTTTCCACTTATGACTGTATGACTATAACTTGTTGCTGGCAATCCTTATGATTTATATTGATATATTGACCATCAATTGTGTTGTAAATGTTGTACCTTGATGAACGTATCTTTTCTTTTATGTATACTGAGAGCATATGCACCAAGACAAATTCCTTGTGTGTCCAATCACACTTGGCCAATAAAAATTCTATTCTATTCTATTCTATTTTTGCCAGGGTTGAGAAATACTGGACTAGATCAAGGGTCTCCAACCTTGGCAACTTTAAGCCTGGTGGACTTCAACTCCCAGAATTCTGGGAGTTGAAGTCCGCCAGGCTTAAAGTTGCCAAGGTTGGAGACCCCTGGACTAGATGATCTCTAAGGTTGTAACTCTTTGACTGCATATGAACCCTCTCTCCATCCTTACCTTCAGGCGGAGAACATGATTGCTGAAATCCGTGCAGCCTTTCAAGACTCACTCAACAACCTGGACTGGATGGACAAGAAGACAAAGCAGGCGGCGAAGGAGAAGGTGAAACTGATAAGTGCTTATGTTTTGACTTGCGATCATCACAATTCTATCATTGTGAGAATATCACAATTCTCACTGCTTGAGCAGTGGGTTGGACTAGAAGACCTCCAAGGTCCCTTCCAACTCTGTTATCCTGATAGTCCTCTTCACTGGGGTTCCTTGCATTCTTGCAAACTGAAAGTTTCTTTTTTATATATATATATATAAAGTTTTTTATTTTGAACACATTAAAACACAAGACAAACATACAACATTTATATACATATCACTGTTTCTTATCAGCTGTTCAAAGCGGTTCTTTCTTACCATTTATACATATTTTAATTCTATCTTATTCTACTTTTATATTATCTATCTTCCTTTATTCCAACTATATTTTATCTACATTTTCTTTATTTCATCTACAGACAGATTTTACCCTGTTGTTCAATTTTCATCATCTTTCCTATTTTCCAACCATTCATACCATCTACACCAGACCTTATAATATTTTCTATCCTCTTTTTCTTTGATTTCTTTTGTGAGTTTATCCATCTCTGCACATTCTAGGATTTTCTTAATTAAATCTTCTTCTCTTGGTGAGTCCTCCTTCTTCCAATTTTGATCGTAAGCTATATGTGCTGCTGTTAATATGTGTAGTATTAAGTATTGTGTATCATTTGTATAGAAATAGAATAGAATAGAATAGAATAGAATAGAATAGAATAGAATAGAATAGAATAGAATAGAATAGAATAGAATTTATTGGCCAAGTGTGATTGGACACACAAGAAATTTGTCTTGGTGCATATGCTCTCAGTGTACATAAAAGAAAAAATACCTTCATCAAGGTACAACATTTACAACACAAATGATGGTCATAGGGTACAATTTAATCCTTAATGATACCAACAAAAAGTTACAGTCATACAGTCATAAGTGGAAAGAGATTGGTGATGGGAACGATGAGAAGATTAATAGTAGTGCAGATTTAGTAAATAGTTTGACAGTGTTGAGGGAATTATTTGTTTAGCAGAGTGATGGCCTTCGGGAAAAAACTGTTCTTGTGTCTAGTTGTTCTGGTGTGCAGTGCTCTATAGCGTCGTTTTGAGGGTAGGAGCTGAAACAGTTTATGTCCTGGATGTGAGGGATCTGTAAATATTTTCACGGCCCTCTTCTTGATTCGTGCAGTATACAGGTCCTCAATGGAAGGCAGCTTGGTAGCCATTGTTTTTTCTGCAGTTCTAATTATCCTCTGAAGTCTGTGTCTTTCGACAGTAAGAAAGAAATTAACCATGAGTTTGAGTTCAACAGTTATTCCTACTGTACACATAATTGCTACCAATCTGCCTTCCATGGAGGACCTGTATACTGCACGAATCAAGAAGAGGGCCGTGAAAATATTTACAGATCCCTCACATCCAGGACATAAACTGTTTCAACTCCTACCCTCAAAACGACGCTATAGAGCACTGCACACCAGAACAACTAGACACAAGGACAGTTTTTTCCCGAAGGCCATCACTCTGCTAAACAAATAATTCCCTCAACACTGTCAGACTATTTACTGAATCTGCACTACTATTAATCTTCTCATCGTTCCCATCACCAATCTCTTTCCATTTATGACTGTATGACTATAACTTGTTGCTGGCAATCCTTATGATTTATATTGATATATTGACCATCAATTGTGTTGTAAATGTTGTACCTTGATGAAGGTATCTTTTCTTTTATGTACACTGACAGCATCTGCACCAAGACAAATTCCTTGTGTGTCCAATCACACTTGGCCAATAAAAAATTCTATTCTATTCTATTTTCTGTTGAATCACCAACAGAAAACCACCAGCAAATTGAAAGTTTCAGACAGTGTTTCTTTCTTTTTTCTTCTTTACTATGCAGGCTGATGCCATCTATGATATGATTGGCTTCCCTGAGTTCATCCTTGATAACAAGGAGCTGGATGATGTCTATGATGGGGTAAGAATCCAGGACAGCAGCATGAAAGGCATGGAAATTGCTCAGTCTTAGAGAAATAAGAGAAGCTGGTGGCAGCTTTTATTGGCATGATACCGGGGGTTCAAATGTGGTTGGTTCAGCTTGTCATTTCATATACCGTGTGTGAAGCCAGGATTTGTGGTTTCTTCACTGTTGCATGGCTTAATGGTGATTTCGCACAATACAGACTAAAATGGCTTGGAGATAATTTGTGGGGTCACTGTGTTGTAAGACACCAGCCATTGCAGGGATGCCCAATCTTGGCCACTTTAAGACGCGTGGACTTTAACTCCCAGAATTCCTTAGCCCGCATGTGTTCTGCCCTCCTCAACCACCCCCCAGAAGACACATGAGCTGACTGTATTTGCCAGCAATTTATTCTTGCTACAGATATCAGCTCTGGCAACGAACCTGCGATTGCCTGCCAAATCCTCCTTATCTCTTCAATGCTACTGCGGTCTGTTGCTGGAGCAACCCAGAGTTCAGAAGTAAACAGAAGTCTGAAAAGCCAATTCCTGAGTCTCGCAATAAAGCAGCTGAAGTTTCCAAAAGTCAGTTTTTGTCCGTCACGGAGCCCAAAGGCAGCTCCACCCACTTTTATACCCTGTGGGGTGTGGCTCCGTGACTCAGCACTCCCTGGGCCGGCCCCTTCCTTTCTTTTGCTGCGCACGCTTCACTCGGCGTCGCTGCCTTGCATCCAGCCACGATTGATCCTCCTCAGCTGGCTCTTGGGGCGTTGCCAGGGGGAAGGAGGGGTCAGGGGAAAGAGGCCGTGTCAGCTCCTCCTCCACCACCTGGCCTGCCTCTGGAATCTGGAGCGGAGCCAGAGAGGAAGTTTCTGTAGAGGGAAGCCCTGTCGGCTCTTCCCCCTCACTCTCTGAGTCACTCTCTGCCAGGAAACCCGGCTCGGGGCCCGCAGACACAACAGCATGGTGTGTGGAGTTCTGGGAGTTGAAGTCCACCAGATCTTAAAGCGATCAAGGTTGGACACCCCTGAGCTATGGTTTTAGCAAGCTGCATAGACCAAGAGGTCTTCTGACCAATTTCCTAAGGCCTAGGACAGTGATGGTTAACCTTTTTGGTGCTGAGTGGCCAAAGCGCGCCCGCAAAGGCACGCACATGTGCCCAAACCCTCCAAATGCAATATGAGAGCCCCCCCCCGTGCATGCACCCCACCCCCACGCATGTGCGCATGTCCCCTGCACATGAGTCCCGTGCCCCATTTTGGCTTCCAGGTTGGTGGAGGAGGCTTTCCAGGCCTCTCCGCACCCCGTTTTAGGCCTGGAAAGCCTCTTGCACCAACCTGGAAGCCAAAACAGGACATGGGGGTACAGCACAAGTAACCCCGTGGCCCGTTTTAGTGCTGGATAGCCTCCTGCAGCCCCTGCACATGGGCCCCAGTCCTCCCACCCCTGCGCATGCGCACATCCCTCACAAGCGCCCCATCCCCACACGTGTATGGCAGAGACCCAAAAACCAGCTGGCCGGCGGGAGGCACGCGTGCATGCGCGGTGGAACTCGGCTGGGGCTACAGCTGGCGTGCTCACAAAAAGGGTTCTGCGTGCCCTCTGTGGCATGCATGCCATTGGTTTGCCGTCATGGGCCTAGGATGATAAGTGAATAATTTGTGCTTTTTTTTCTTCAGATTGTATTTATTAGAAATGCTAGACTTTCTGCGTTAAGACTGAAATGCCTTTCTTTCTTTCTTTCTTTCTTTCTTTCTTTCTTTCTTTCTTTCTTTTCTTTCTTTCTTCTTTCCTTCCTTCCCTCCTTCCTTCCTTCCCCCCTTCCTTCCTTCCTTCCTTCTTCCTTCCTTCCTTCCTTTCTTTCTTTCTTTTTTCCTTCCTCCCTTCCTTTCTTCCTTCCTTTCTTCCTTCCTTCCTTCTTCCTTCCTTTCTTTCTTTTTTCCTTCCTTCCTTCGTTCCTTCTTTCTTTCTTTTTCTTTCTTTCTTTCTTCTTTCTTTCCTTCCTTCCTTCCCTCCTTCCCTTCCTTCCTTCTTCCTTCTTTCCTTCTTTCCTTCCTTTCTTTTTTTCCTTTCTTCCTTCCTCCTTCCTTCCTTCCTTCTTCCTTTCTTCCTTCTTTCTTTCTTTTTCCTTCCTTCCTTCCTTCCTTCCTTCCTTCCTTCCTCCTTCCTTCCTTCTTCCTTCTTCCTTTCTTCCTTTTTTCTTTTTCCTTCCTTCTTCCTTTTACTTTTTATCTTCCTTTCTTCTTTCCTTCCTTCTTCCTCTTACTTTTTATCTTCCTTCCTTCCTTCCTTCCTTCCTTCCTTCCTTCATTTTTCCTCTTTCTTTCTTTCTTTCTCTCTTCCTTTCTTCCTTCCTTCCTTCCTTCTTTCCTTCCTTCCTTCATTTTTCCTTTTTCTTTCCTTTCTTTCTTTCTTTCTTTTTTTCTTTCCTTCCTTCCTTCCTTCATTTTTCCTCTTTCTTTTTTCTTTCTTTTTTTCTTTCTTCCTTTCCTTCCTTCCTTCCATCCTTCCTTCCTTCCTTCCTTCCTTCCTTCCTTCCTTCTTCCTTTCTTCCTTCCTTCTTTCTTTTTCCTTCCTTCTTTCTTTCTTTTCTTTTCTTTCTTTTCTTCTTCTTTCTTTCCTTCCTTCTTTCTTTCTTTTTTTCCTTCCTTCCTTCCTTCTTTCCTTCTTTCTTTCTTTCCTTCCTTCCTTCCTTCCTTCCTTCCTTCCTTCCTTCCTTCCTTCCTTCCCTCCTTCCTTCCTTCCTTCCTTCTTCCTTTCTTCCTTCCTTTCTTTCTTTTTTCCTTCCTTCTTTCTTTCTTTTTTTTTTTTTCTTTCTTTCTTCTTTCTTTCTTTCCTTCCTTCTTCCTTCCTTCCTTTCTTTTTTCCTTTCTTTCTTCCTTCCTTCCTTCCTTCTTCCTTTCTTTCTTCCTTCTTTCTTTCTTTTTTCCTTCCTTCCTTCCTTCCTTCCTTCCTTCCTTCCTTCCTTCCTTCCTTCCTTCCTTCTTTCTTTCTTTCTTTCTTTCTTTCTTTCTTTTTTCTTTCTTTCCTTCCTTCTTTCTTTCTTTTTTTCCTTCCTTCCTTCTTTCTTTCTTTCTTTCTTTCTTTCTTTCTTTCTTTCTTTCCTTCCTTCCTTCCTTCCTTCCTTCCTTCCTTCCTTCCTTCCAGTATGAGGTCTCGGAGGACTCTTTCTTTCAGAACATGCTGAATTTCTACAACTTCTCTGCCAGGTTTATGGCAGACCAGCTGAGGAAGCCTCCCAACCGGGACCAGTAAGGAGATCCTTTTTCCCAGTCGTGGCATAAGAGAGGGTTTGGAAGGGAGGATGAATGAATGCCCTCGATTTGACACAAACAGTGCAAGAGGAAGAGGTTGACAACCCGTACGCCAAAATCCAACACAGAAAGTCAATAGTAAAAAAAAAGAGCCCATAATCCAACAAAGACAGGATTCAAAAGTTCTAGTATCTGTGTTAAGATTCAGAGGACTAAGCACTGAAGCATGAATCAAGTTCTGACACAGGATAGATAGATAGATAGATAGATAGATAGATAGATAGATAGATAGATAGATAGATTGTTCGTTCGTTCGTTCGTTCGTTCGTTCGTTCGTTCGTTCGTTCGTTCGTTCAATGAATTAAAAAGGAATTGGGTATGGCTAGGGACTAAGTGGCTCAGGGGCTAGGACGTTGAGCTTGTCGATTGAAAGGTCGGCAGTTCAGCGGTTCGAATCCCTAGTGCTGCTATGTAACGGGGTGAGCTCCCGTTACTTGTCCCAGCTTCTGCCAACCTAGCAGTTTCGAAAGCACGTAAAAATGCAAGTAGAAAAAATAGGGACCACCTTTGGTGGGAAGGGAACAGCGTTCCGTGCGCCTTTGGCGTTGAGTCATGCCGGCCACATGACCACGGAGACGTCTTCGGACAGCGCTGGCTTTTCGGCTTTGTAACGGAGATGAGCACTGCCCCCTAGAGTCGGCAACGACTAGCACGTATGTGCGAGGGAAACCTTTACCTTATGGCTAGTCTAGAGAGAAGAAGGACTAGGGGGGACATGATAGCAAGAACGGGGGTCAACTTATTTTCCAAAGCATCAGAAGGCAAGATGAGAAACAATGGATGGAAATTAATCAAGGAGAGAAGCAACTTTGAATTGAGGAGAAACTTCCTAACAGTGAGGACAATTAACCAGTGGAACAGCTTGCCTCCAGAAGTTGTGGGTGCTCCATCACTGGAGGTTTTTAAGAAGAGACAGGACAGTCCACTTGCCTGAAATAGTACAGGATCTCCTCATTGAGAAAAGGGTTGGACCAAGGTCCCTTCCAGCTTTATTCTGATTGATTGATTGATGCAATCAATCCATCAATCCATTTACATTCTGTCCAGTTCACAATCCAAATTACATTACTGATTCAGTTGTTTGTTTGTTGTTTGTTTAACTGTGAATTCTAGTCCCGCTTTAGGCATGAGAGCCAGGTGGATGAATTGAGCCTGTCACTCTCTTTGAGTCCACCCTACCCAACAGAGGTGTTGCTATGGGGAAGGGACAAGGAGGAAGGGGTATTCGATAGGTTTGTCACGGGGTGAAATGCTCCCGGTTCTGACCGGATCTCACGATCCGGTAGCGATCGTGGCCGGTGGTTCGGCGATCTGGTAGCGATCGCCGAACCACCGGTGACACCCGCCGCCCGGCTGTCATTACTTCCTGCTTTTAAGCAGGAACTAACGTGTTTTTACCTTCTGCACACGCGCAAAAGGTTTTTATTTTTATTTATTTATTTTGTCAATCATATATAAGACAACAGGAAAAAGTATAAACATAATTTGGATACATGAAAAGGGTAAGTAAAAAGGAATATTAGGACACGGACGGTAGGCAAGCAGGTGGGCTTATGCATGCCCTTAGAAGGTCTGCGCGCGCGGGGGCGGGGCGTGTACACTGCCGAGCCAGCAAGGAAGGTAAGTAGATTTCACCCCTGATTCATCACCTTAAATTATTTGTGAAGTAATAAGGATGGGAATAAAAATCTATTAAATAAACCAATAAAAATAACGCAGGACAAAGTTCCAAATAGCGCAATCTTGGAACGTGCTGGAATTTCTCGCATGTATACATTACTGAAACAGCGACATCTACGCTGGCTTGGGCATGTCGTGAGAATGACTGATGGTCGGATTCCGAAAGATCTCCTGTATGGAGAATTAGTGCAGGGAAAGCCCCTCGAAGGGAGACCACAACTGCAATATAAGGATATCTGCAAGAGGAATCTAAAGGCCCAGGGAATGGACATTAACAACTGGGAAACCTTGACCTCCGATCGTTCAGTTTGGAGGCTAAAGACGCAGCATGGCCTTCTCCAATTCGAAGAGACATTTGTTCGGCAGGCTGAGGCAAAGAGGCAGTCCCGGAACCAGCGTAATCTGGGGACTGGGCAGAGGACGGAATGTATCTGCCCTCGGTGTGGAAGGGATTGCCGCTCTCGAATTGGCCTTTTTAGCCACACTAGATGCTGTTTCCAGAGCATGATACTATAGTTTTTTGAGACTGAAGGATGCCAATAGAAAAATAACGCATGTAGAAAGTTTATTTATTTATTTATTTATTTATTTATTTATTTATTTATTTATTTATTTATTTATTTATTATTCAAATTTTTATACCGCCCTATCTCCCGAAGGACTCAGGGTGGTTTACAGCCTTATAAAAACATAAAAAACATAAGAATAAATACAAGTTAAAACAACATTTTAAAAAACTTATTACATTAGGCCAAATTTAAAAATATCGATTAAAATAGTACAAAACCCCATTTAAAACTAATTTTTAAAAACTAAACCCTAGGCCAGCCCCGCACAAATAAATAGATGTGTCTTAAGCTCGCGGCGGAAGGTTCGAAGGTCAGGAAGTTGGCGCAGTCCTGGGGGGAGCTCGTTCCAGAGGGTGGGAGCCCCCACAGAGAAGGCCCTTCCCCTGGGTGTCGCCAGTCGGCACTGCCTGGCGGACGGCACCCTAAGGAGTCCCTCTCTGTGAGAGCGTACGGGTCGGTGGGAGGCAGTCGGTGGCAGCAGGTGGTCCCGTAGATAACCCAGCCCTATGCCATGGAGCGCTTTAAAGATGGTAACCAAAACCTTGAAGCGCACCCGGAAGGCCACAGGTAGCCAGTGCAGTCTGCGCAGGAGAGGTGTCACATGGGAGCCACGAGGGGCTCCCTCTATTACCCGCGCAGCTGCATTCTGAACCAACTGAACCAACTGAGCCTCCGGCTTCAGTTAGCAGAGCTTAGTAGAACCAGCCAGGAAAAGTGGCATTAAGGCATCCTCCAGAAAGGACCACTTCACAGTTTTGTGCTAGGCATAGCTGTGCCTAAACAAGGCTGGCTCTGCCCCCCCAAGTTGTTGACGTTTTGTGTTTTGTGTTTTTTTTTTTTCAGGTGGAGCATGACCCCCCAGACCGTCAACGCTTATTACCTGCCTACCAAGAATGGCATTGTCTTTCCTGCAGGAATTCTCCAGGCTCCGTTCTACGCTCACAACCACCCCAAGTACGTCAGGGTGCAGGAATGATTGGTGGAAAGACGAGAGTTGGGGCAAGGTGGTGTTAGCCCTGTGGGCAGAGTTAGCCTGCGACACTGCATTCTAATAGGAAGGAAAGAAGGAAGGAAGGAAGGAAGGAAGGAAGGAAGGAAGGAAGGAAGGAAGGAAGGAAGGAACTTGTTAGTCAGAAGCAACCCAGCAATAAAACCCAGTTAATCAAAGCCATCCTTCAATCTTGGTTTCACGTTAGCTGCCGAACTAAAACACTTGGTTCAGTCCATGGGAAGACGCTGTAAGGCCGCAATAGATGCTAAAATCTAGAGGGGCCTCTTGTGGCTCAACAGACTAATGCAGTCTGTTATTAACACAGCTGCCTGCAATTACTGCAGGTTCTAGTCCCACCAGGCCCAAGGTTGACTCAGTCTTCCATCCTTTATAAGGTAGGTAAAATGAGGACCCGGATTGTTGGGGGCAATAAGTTGACTTTGTATATAAATATACAAATAGGATGAAGACTATTGCTAACATAGTGTAAGCCGCCCTGAGTCTTCGGAGAAGGGCAGGATATAAATGCGAATAAAAAAATAAATAAATAAAATAAAAGTTACCCAACTAAGTATTCACTGACATGGTGATCATTTTTGTATAGCTCGTTTTTCTATGGTGATCATTTTTGCATATCTCATTTTTTCTACGTGTTTCACTTTTCTTCTTTAACTGCTATTCTAATAGCAAATCCTTCATAAAAGTTATTGTATTACACTCTTGATTAAATTATCTTTTCACTGATATATAATTTTATGGTACTACTCCCCCCCCCACCAAAAAAGTGGTGTTATTAGCTGGTTTTAGAAAATACACTTTTCCCAAAAGGTTTCCACAATTCTGGCCACTGCTGTAAGGCAGGAGCCACACCAGAAAATACCGGCTTCCTAGCTCCCATCAGATGGCAAAATTTAGAGGAAGGGATCAGGGGAGTAGCCATTCTCTCTAATGTGGAAGGAAGAGTAAATACAACTTTGGGAAAGGTGTCCCACAGATCTATCTAAATAGATCTGTGGGACATCTAAAGATCTATCATATAGATTTGAAATGTAACAACCAGCATCTGGAATTGCATCCAGAAGAAAAATGGGAGCCGGCGCACTTGCACAACAAAAATGTTACATGGGCAAACTGAGAGGGACCTATCACTGTCCGTGCTCTGCCTTCTGGACCAGTTGCAGCTTCCAAGGTGTATTCAAGGTGTATTTACTGCAGTTCCTGTTGTGTCTGCGCCCTCCGAGCCGGGCCTCCTGCCAGAAAGTGACTTGGAACCGGGCCTCCTGCCAGAAAGTGACTTGGAAAGTGAGGGGGAAGGGCCACCAGGAATTACCTCGGGAGCACCGGCTCCCCTGGCTCAGCTCCAGGAGCCAGAAGCAGGCCAGGTGGAAGAGATAACGAGGCCTCCGTCCCCTGACTCTTCCCCCCTCCCCCGCCAGACCCAGCTGATAGCAATCAGGCTTGGTTGGCTCTTAGGTTTCGTAGGCAGGAGAGGAGGGAACAACAGAAGCAGAGGTGGGGCAGGCCTAGGAAGTGCTGAGTCATGGAGCCACATCCCACAGGATATAAAGGCAGTGAGCACTGCTGTGTCTCTTCCTAGCTGGCAAATCAACGGATTAACTGAGAGCTGAAGTGACTCACCAGTGTCGAGGGAGATATCAGAAAACTTGGTAGACGTTCGCTATTCTGCTGCCAGAGCTGATAGTGCCAGCTAATTAAGCCATCACTCGGACGGAGGCGAAGGAGGACAGAACAGTACCCTTGTAGAGTATACTGCAGTAATCTAAAAGACTTGCCCTTTCAGCTGTCTGGGATAGTCAAAACCTGACCTAGTGCTTCATGTGTTTTTATTTCCTTTTGCCCCTCAAGGGCCCTCAACTTCGGAGGCATCGGCGTCGTGATGGGGCATGAGCTCACCCATGCTTTTGATGATCAAGGTAACAGACAGTTGTTCCACGTGGGGTATGGGTGTTTGGGATTCGCATTCACCATGCACGGTCTTTTCTCTTTTAGGTGTGCGGGAGTAGCCAAAAAAGCCAATGCAAATACTAGACTGTGCCGAAATGGAAAAGGTTAACGATGAGAATTAAGGACAAAGAGTGTCCTTAATTGTTACTCTAGAAAGAGTGCAGAGAAGAGCAACAAAGATGATTAGGGGACTGGAGACTATAACATATGAAGAACGGTTGCAGGGACTGGGCATGGCTAGTCTAGTGAAGAGAAGGACCAGGGGAGACATGATAGCAGTCTTCCGGTATTTGAGGGGCTGCCACAGAGAGGAGAGGGTCAAACTATTTTCCAAAGCACCCGAAGGCCAGACAAGGAATAATGGATGGAAACTGAACAAGGAGAGATTCAACCATGGCATAGGGCCGGGTTACTTACGAGACCGCCTGCTGCTTCCAAATGCCTCCCATCGACCAACGCACTCCCATAGGGAGGGCCTCCTCAGGGTGCCGTCGGCCAGACAATGTCGACTGGTGACCTCCAGGGGGAGAGCCTTCTCTGTGGGGGCTCCTGGCCTCTGGAACGAGCTGCCTCCAGGGATACGTCAACTCCCTGACCTCCGGACCTTTAGACGCGAGCTTAAGACATTCTTGTTTCGTCGCGCAGGGCTGGCCTAATAGTTTTAATGGGGGCTTTTAAACTGAGTTTAACTTAAGTTTTAGTTTTTTATTGAATTTTAGCTGTTAGCCAAATTGAATAAGTCTTTTAATAAGTCTTTTAATAATGATCTTAATTTTTATATTCCTGTTTTATTTGGCTGTAAACCGCCCTGAGTCCTTTGGGAGAAGGGCGGTATATAAATCAAAACAATAAATAAATAAAATAAATAAACCTGGAAATAAGGAGGAATTTTCTGACAGGGAGAACCAATGGAACAGAAGTTGCTTTCAGAAGTTGTGGGAGCTTCATCATTTGAGACTTTCAAGAAGAGACTGGACTGCCATCTGTCAGAAATGGTGTAGGGCCTCCTGCTTGGGGGTGGGGGTTGGACTAGATGACCTACAAGGTCCCTTCCAACTCTGTTCATCTGTTAAAGCAGGAGATCTTTAAGGACACCTTCCCTCATGGGCCTTTAAGTCCATCTCAACCATGGGAAGCTAATGAGTGTCTCCGTTGATCTTGAGACTTTTAAGCTTCCACTTTTTCTTCTGATGTTCTCCCTGTTCCATAACACTTCAAAAAGGCCTTCCCGGCGGTCCTCGATGTACGACCACAACGGAGCCCAAAATTCCCATTGCTAAATGAGACGGTGGTTAAGTGAGTTTGGCTCCGTTTTGCAACCTTCCTTGCCACAGTGAATCGCTGCAATTGTGACGTCGGTAACACAGGTGTTAAAAGAGAATCTGGCTTCTCCAATGACTTTGCATGTCAGAAGGTCGCAAAAGAAGATCACATGGCCCTGGGACGCTGCAACCGTCGTAAATATGAGTCAGTTGCCAAGTGTGTGAATTTGGATCACGTGGGGATGCTGCAATGGTGGCAAGTGTGCAAAAATGATCGTAGGTGTGAAAAACAGTCCTAAGTCATTTTTTTTTTGATGCCGTTGTAATTTCAAATGGTCACTAAATGAACTGTGTAAGTTGAGGCGTCTTTGTATCTTCTGTGACTTATGCCCGCTTTTCACACAGATGACCGTTGCAGCCTTCCCATGGCCATGTAATCAAAAATCGGACTCTTGGCAACTGACTCACGTTTATGACGGTTGCAGTGCCCCTGTCGTGTCCCCCTCCCCCTCCGACGACCGGGTCTCGGAAGTCCGTATCAAGCGTGGCCACGAAGCCTCTGCAGCTTTGCCAAATTCCTTTCAGATTTCTCAGGGCAGGCAGGAATCCAAGGTGTGACTTCAGCAAACGAAAGGAGACTTTGCCTGACTCAAAGTTGCTTGACTCAAGCTGCTCCTTTATATAGGCTGTGGGGTGTGGCTCCATGACTCACCACTTATCCAGGCCTGCCCCTCCCTTCCTTCTGCTGATGTCACCTCTCCGATCTCTGGAAGCAGGGATCCGTCCACTGTGGATTCTCTTCCTCTGGATCTGCTGCCGGTCATTCCAGCACGTGGCTGGCTCCCTGCTCACACGCTGTAGGAGTGAGGTTTGTTTGTTCATTCCTGACATTCTGTCCAGGCATGGGGCCAGGCCGTTCCTCTTCATTATCAGACTCTGAATCTGATAGCAGGCCCGGGAGGAGGCGGGAGGGGCCCGGTTGAGGAGAGGAGGGAGGACAAGGCACAACAGCCCTGGGGGTCATGTGATCACCTTTTGTGACCTTCTGAACAAGCCACGTCAACGAGGAAGCCGGATTCACTTAATGACCATGTTAGTAATTTAGCAACTGGAGGGATTCACTTAACAACTGTGGCAAGAAAGGTCGTACAACGGCTCAAGACCCAGTGAACAACTGTCTCACTTAGCATCAGAAACTGTGGGCTCAGTTGTGGTCGTAAATCGAGGATTACCTGTACTAGATGGATACACTCAGCCAAGAAAACAATTTTATTCCTTCCAGGCCGTGAATACGACCGAGAAGGTAACCTGCGTCCATGGTGGCAAAACTCATCCCTCGAGGCCTTCAAGAACCGGACGGAGTGCATGGAGGAGCAATATAGCAAATACCTCGTCAACGGAGAGCATGTCAATGGCAAACAGACTTTGGGGGAGAACATTGCCGACAATGGGGGGCTGAAAGCCGCTTACAACGTAAGTAAGCCCTGGGGGGGGGGTTGAACGCATACTGTATCGCAGGGAGCAATCTGGCGAACCTCAGAACTTCTTCACCTGAGGTCCCAGTTCCTGGAGGGAAGGGGCAGCAGGATCCATACATTTCCAGAGTCTCGGAGTACAGATGCCGTCCCCTCTTGTTGGTTTTGCAGGCTTACAAAGCTTGGCTAAAGAAGAACGGGGAGGAGAAACACCTCCCTTCCGTGGGTCTTACAAGTCACCAGCTCTTCTTTTTGGGATTCGCACAGGTAAACGCCTCGGGATGTTCTCGCTCCCCCTACTGGTCATACCCCTTTTCCTGACCAGCGTCTTAAACCTGGTGTTGTGACTCCAGCCCCCGAACCTAGCCCCATGCCCAAAAGTGACTCCGAGAGTGAGGGGGAAAGGCCGGTAAGGCTTACCTCGGGAGCACCGATTCCTTTGGCCCGGCTCCAGGAGCCAGAACCAGACCAGTCGGAGGACGTAATGAGGCCGTCATCCCCTGATTCCTCCCTTCCCCAGGCTACGCCTTCAGACCCAGCTGATAATAATAATAATAATCAAGCTTGGATTGACCCGCGCTTCAGAAGATTAGAGAGGCGACGTCATCAAAGGGAAGGGTGGGGCAGGAGCCCCACCCCACAGGATATATAAGGAGCTTTGGGACTGCTCTCATTCCACGGGAAGCAAAAATTAACTGAACGGTTTCAAAGAGAGCTGAAAGTCTTGCTCCATGAGTCATTTGTTTGAACTTTGGCAGGCAGCTGCGATTTCTCTGCCAGGACTGATAAGAGCCGTGAATCCACTGGCTGAAGGCCAGCTCATGGGTCTGAAGTGGGGAAGGAGACTGAACACCTGGTCCTTCCCTGTTACACTCTTTAGCCCAGATTAAAGACCAGAGGTAGGACCATAAATAGGAGTGGGCTTCAGAAATTTTAGCAAGGAGTTCTCTGCTTGGTTGCTGGATGGACGTGGCTATGGTGGGCATGGTGTAGTTGGCTTCCTGCACTACAAAGGTCGTTTTTGCCCTCCCTGGGCTCTGGAGGTTTTCTCGAGCCTCCGAGCGGGTTAATACAGCCTCCCCAGGCTCCGGAGGCCTTCTGGAGGCCTGACATGGGCCTGTTTCCGGCCTTCCCGAACTTCCAATAGGCCTGTTTTTCACCATCCCCAAGTCTCTGCCCATGCCCTGCACCTATCTGCATCCAAAATGGGCTGCATGGGGACTTCTGAGGGGTGCAGGGTGGGCAGAGCTAGCCAGGAGTGGGATTTGGGGGTTCTCCGAACTGCACAGAATCTTAGCTAGAGATTCTCCTGAACCCCTGCGAACTCCCGGCATCCCACTCCTGACCATAGATGGTGTTGATGTTATCCACCATTAAATTACTAACCATCAGGTTGCAAGAACACAAGTGAGCAATCAGATGAGGAGACTCAAACTCGTTGATAGCCTCGCATTGCAACGAACAAAGACATGCATTCCATATTTCGCACTTACTAAGATTGTTGGCCGAGGAGGTACAAAAATAGCCAGGGAAATGACTGAAGCCTGGGAAACGGGCCCCTTGTCAGTCAACCGGAGTGCTGATTTACCGCCAGTGTATCAGGGACTTAGGAGCCAACCCCCGGCCATTAACATACCAATCAACCAACAGATGGCACCAAATAAATTCGATGCATAGAATAGCCCAAAGCACTCATTCTAGCTTATTAGCTATTTGTAACTTTGAACAGTCACTAAATGAACGGTCAGTAAGTCAAGGACTATCTACTAGGAGTAACAAGAATCAGTGTCCTGTGGCCCAAATCTGGCTCACCAAACGCAAACAAATCGGAATAACAGATTTGGAAGGGACCTTGGAGGTCTTCTAGTCCAACTCCCAGCTCAGGCTGGAACCCCTATACCAGGGGTGAAATGCTACCTGTTCGGACCGGTTCGTCCAAACCTGTAGTAATAAAAACTACCGGTTCGGGCGAACTGGTAGTAAAAAAAGGGTATTTCCAACAAAATCACGTGGTATTTCTAGTTTAATGAAAAGAAGGACTAGGGGAGACATGATAGCAGTGTTCCAATATCTCAGGGGTTGCCACAAAGAAGAGGGAATCAAGCTATTCTCCAAAGCACCTGAGGGTAGAACAAGAAGCAATGGGTGGAAATTAATCAAGGAGAGAAGCAACTTAGAACTAAGGAGAAATTTCCTGACAGTTAGAACAATCAATAAGTGGAACAACTTGCCTGCAGAAGTTGTAAATGCTCCAACACTGGAAAAATTTAAGAAAATGTTGGATAACCATTTGTCTGAAATAATATAGGGTTTCCTGCCTGGGCAGGGGGTTGGAATAGAAGGCCTCCAAGGTCCCTTCCAACTCTGTTTGATGATGATGATGATGATGATGATGATGATGATGATGATGATGATGATGATTTCACGTAATTTATATTCACAGGAAATCCTGCTTTCTAGTGAATCTAAATCACGCGCACAGATGTTTCCCCCCCTCTCTTTTGTACCTACCTTAGAAAAGGCTTCTTAATCCTCCTTTGTGGTGCGCATGCGTGCGCAAAGGGTGTGTTTGGCGTGCACGGTGTATGTGCATGCACAGCGAACCGGTAGCAAAGCGAACCGGTAGCAGACTTCGGAGCATTTCACCCCTGCCCTAGACCATTTCAGACAAACGGTTGTCCAATCTCTTCTTAAAAACTTCCAGTCTGTTGTGTCTTGCCCGCTCTCACCGCAGCCGGGGCCTTCTTATCTGCTTCCGAATGCTGAGGAATGTCCTAGTATGCCTCCCGGCCCCAGCCCTGGCTCCACGCCCAGACAGGCTGCGGAGGAGGGAGCACCTCCCGGCCCCAGCCCTGGGTCCATGCCCAGGCAAACGGAGCAACTAGACCCCTCCCCCTCCCCCACAGCATGTGAGCCTGAGGGAGGTCAATTACCAACAGCTGCCGACTGGAGTGACCCTCGCTTCAGAAGAATTGATAGGCGGCGGCATCAGAAGGAAGGGAGGGGCAGGCCTGGATAAGTGCTGAGTCATGGAGCCACACCCCATGGCCTATATAAAGGACCTGCTTTCTGGCAGTCTCTGAGTCAGGCAAAGTCTAACATATCTTGCTGAAGTCACTTTCTGGTCTCCTGCCTGCCTTGAGGACTTTGCTAGGACTTTGGCAGAGCTGCAGAGGCACGCCTGATTCGGATTTCCCTGACCCGGCCGTCAGCGGAGGAGTGGGACACGACACAGTCTTGGAGCATTCACAACTTCTGGAGGCAAGTTGTTCCACTGATGAATTGTTCTAACTGTCAGGAAATTTCTCCTTACTTTACTAAATCTCTTTGAAGATCCAACACAGATTTCTTAAAGACACAAACCGCTGGGCTCCTAGCAAAGGATCGGGCAGTTGGGCGGCCTTGAGCAAAGGCAGGACAGAGTTGATATACCCTTGGCCCAATATTTGCCAAGGCAAGACAAAGAAAGCAGACACGGTGTAAATTACAGCCGGACATCAGAATGTTGTTGATGCTACATGACCTTATTATTATTTATCCCTTGTTACTAAGTCAGCATGACAGCTATATTAAATTTGAAATATGGTCAGCAAATAGAAACCATTGGGATTATTAGGCCATGGGTTCCTGTCTGATTCCTACCCTGTCATCACACAAGGTCGCTTCAGCTCGCGTTGAATGTTTTCTTACAAGGGCAGTTGGTGCAATTCAGGCATACCGGATGCACCTCATGGGTTTGGTAGTGAATTTAGCTGACGTGCGTGTGGGGAGGGTATCTTTTCTATCACCGCAAGTGGATTTGATTGCTGAATGCAGCTCATTATCAAATAAGGAGAACCAGTTAGTTGTGAAGGTACCAGGCTAGAAATCAGGAGACTGTGAGTTCTAGTTCCTCCTTGGGCATGAAAGCCAGCTGGGTGACTTCAGGCCAATGACTAGGAAATTGGGAGTTCTAGTTCTGCTTTAGCCGTGAAAATCAACTAGGTGACTTCAGGACAATCACTAGGAAATTGGGAGTTCTAGTCCCGCTTTAGCCATGAAAATCAACTGGGTGACTTCAGACCAATGACTAAGAAATTGGGAGTTCTAGTTCTGCTTTAGCCATGAAAATCAACTGGGTGATTTTGGACCGGTCACAAACTCTCAGTCCAATTCACCTCACAGGGTTGTTGTTGAAGGGATAATAGGAGGAGGAAAATGCATTAGATATATTTGCCCTCTTGAGTTAGTTGTACAAATAATAAAGGTGAGAAATAAATACCTTATTTTTCGGACTATAAGATGCACTTCCCACCCTTCAAAGTGGGTGGAAATGTCTGTGCATCTTTATAGAGCGAATATCGCGGTGGGGGGGGAGGGGAGTTGGTGCGGCGCTGATCAGCTGTTCTACGCGGCGGGGATCGCTGCCATCACCTATTGCCGCTGCCACCCGTTCGTGGTGATTGGCACTGAACGGCCCGTGGTGAACGGCCCGTGGTAAACGGCCCGCGGCAGTGGTGAGCAGCCCACAGTGGCAATGGATGGCCCGCAGCAGTGGCAAACGGCCTATGGCAGTGGCAGAAGGCCCACTGCCACGGTGAATGGCCTGTGGCAAAGAGGCCGTGGCGACGGTGGATGGGCCGCAACGTTGGTGAACAAGCCGCGGCGAATGGAGACAGATTTTTTTTTCCTTTCCTCCTTTAAAACTAATGTGAGTCATACAGTCCGGAATGTCTTATAGTCTGAAAAATACAACAAACAAACAAACAAATAGTTATTTCGGCCACCCTAGTAAATACAATTTACAACTTAAATTCAATTTAAGACTGTTCAGTTAGTGACTATCCTCAGTGACAACGCATTCTGAAAATGCTATTTAGGATCTTGTTTCAAAGTTCTGACGGCTGCCCCTCCCTTCCCCATGGTCTTATGACTGCTTCTTTTGAGTGCTTGGCGACCAACCTGCTCTTACAGCGTGTTTTTTGTTTTTTGTTTAAATCTGTGACAAGACTTAAAAAAAGAGACACCAGTGGTCCTTATGACAAAAATAAACATGTCACAGCTTTCTGGAAGTCCCTGTAAACAGAAACTGCCTTGTTTTCCAATAAATGTTTAATTGTCCACGATCAGCGAATCTCCTGAGGAGGGAAGCAGTCCCGCCCCTCAAGGCAGCCAACGACCAAGGAAAGAAGATTCATAGGGAGTCTCATTAATCAGGCTTATTGCCAGCCAAAAGGGTTAAAGCAAAGTACAAAAACAACTGCTAGATTTAATTTATTTGTGAGTAATTAAGGGGGGGTGGTGTCTCCGTAAATTGCCTGTCTTTCCCACAGATTGCTTAATTCTAGGACTGAGCCTCACTTAAGGGATAAGGTTCAAATAAACCTCTTTCCTTATTTTCCTCCTTTTTTTCCTCCAACTTCCACAATTACGACCACAGCGTATGACCACAATCGAGTCCCAAATTTCTGCTGCTCAGTGAGACATTTGTTAAGTGTGTTATGACCCATTTTACGACCTTTCTTGTCATACAGAGAAGAAAAAACAAAGAGAATTAGGGGACTGGAGGCTAAAACATATGAAGAACGGTGGCAGGAACTGGGCATGTCTAGTTTAATGAAAAGAAGGACTAGGGGAGACATGACAGCAGCGTTCCAATATCTCAGGGGTTGCCACAAAGAAGAGGGAGTCAAGCTCTTCTCCAAAGCACCTGAGGGCAGGAAGAGAAGCAATGGGTGGAAACTGATCAAGGAGAGAAGCAACTTAGAACTAAGGAGAAATTTCCTGACAGTTAGAACCATTAATCAGTGGAAAAACTTGCCTCCAAAAGTTGTGAATGCTTCAACACTGGAAATTTTTAAGGAGATGTTGAATAACCATTTGTCTGAAGTAGTGTAGGGTTTCCTGCCTGGGCAAAGGGTTGGACTAGAAGACCTCCAAGGTCCCTTCCAACTCTGTTGTTATTATTATTATTTACACAAAATGACACTATACACACGAGATAACTATGCTGGATTTCGTATCACAGATCACTAGTCGAACACTTCCCAAGCACTTAGGACTGCATGATGTAGCGGCGAATTATGCGAGCAGATCCCAGTAAGGTGGCCTTCTGCAGCTGACCAATGGTGATCTTGTCAGCGCCAATTGCTCTTAAGTGCTTGCCTAGGTCTTTAGGCACAGCTCCCAGTGTGCCGAGTACCACTGGAACCACCTGCACTAGTTTATGCCAGAGTCTCTGCAATTTGATTCTCAAATCTTGATATCTGGTGATTTTTTTCAAGTTGTTTCTCATTGATTCTGCTGTCACCAGGTATAGCAATTTCGACTATCCACACTTTTTTCTTTTCCATAATCATGATATCCGGGATATTGTGTTCCAAAACTTTATCAGTCTGTATTCAGAAATAATAATAATAATAATAATAATAATAATAATAATAATAATAATAATAATAATAATAACAACAACAACAACAACAACAACAATAACAATATTATTATTATTATTATTATTATTATTATTATTATTATTATTATTATTATTATTATAGAATAGAATAGAATAGAATAGAATAGAATAGAATAGAATAGAATAGAATAGAATAGAATAGAATAGAATAGAATTTTTTATTGGCCAAGTGTGATTGGACACACAAGGAATTTGTCTTGGTGCATATGCTCTCAGTGTACATAAAAGAAAAGATACGTTCATCAAGGTACAACATTTACAACACAATTGATGGTCAATATATCAATATAAATCATAAGGATTGCCAGCAACAAGTTATAGTCATACAGTCATAAGTGGAAAGAGATTGGTGATGGGAACTATGAAACGATTAATAGTAGTGCAGATTCAGTAAATAGTCTGACAGTGTTGAGGGAATTATTTGTTTAGCAGAGTGATGGCCTTCGGGAAAAAACTGTTCTTGTGTCTAGTTGTTCTGGTGTGCAGTGCTCTATAGCGTCGTTTTGAGGGTAGGAGTTGAAACAGTTTATGTCCAGGATGCGAGGGATCTGCAAATATTTTCACTGCCCTCTTCTTGATTCGTGCAGTATACAGGTCCTCAATGGAAGGCAGGTTGGTAGCAATTATTTTTTCTGCAGTTCTAATTATCCTCTGAAGTCTGTGTTTTTCTTGTTGGGTTGCAGAACCAAACCAGACAGTTATAGAGGTGCAAATGACAGACTCAATAATTCCTCTGTAGAGCTGGATCAGCAGCTCCTTGGGCAGTTTGAGCTTATTGAGTTGGCGCAGAAAGAACAGTCTTTGTTGTCCTTTTTTAATGATGTTTTTGATGTTAGCTGTCCATTTTTTATTATTTTTTTATTATTTTTTTATTATTTTATTATGTTGTTTTCATCATCATCATTATTATTATTATTATTATTATTATTATTATTATTATTATTATTATTATTATTATTATTATTATTATTATCTACAGGAATTCCTGCACTTGATAAGTTAATAATCCTGGGTCACTCCAACATTTCATAAATACATGCCACTTGCCAAGCATCTGAATTCTGATCACGCGACCATGAGGATGCTACAACGATCTTAACTGTGAAAAACAGCATAAGTCACTTTTTCCCACTGCCCTTGTAACTTTGAACGGTCACTAAATGAAGTGTTGTAAGTCGAGAACTACCTGTACTCAGTGAGTCAGGTTCTGAAACTTAAGGGACACATATTGCATTAAGTCACAATTTCCTCTCCCATTTGTGGATGGCCAAGGGTTCAAACCTCACATCTAGCTTTGTTTTTCTCTAGTCCAGGTAGATACTCAAGTCGGTGCAACACAGGAAGTCCTTGACTTACAACCAGAATTGAGTTCAAACTTTCTATCGCTAAGCAAGGCAGTTGTTAAGTGAGTTTCACCCCAATTGATGACCCTTTTGCCGCAGATGTTAAGTGAATCACTGCCATTATTAAATTTGTAACATAGTTAAGTGAATCTGGGTTCCCCATTGACTTTGCTTGTGAGAAGGTCGCAAAAGGGGATCCCGTGACCCCGGGACACTGCAACCGTCATAAATACGAGTCAGTTGCCAAGCTCCTGAATTTTGATCACGTGACCATGGGGATGCTGCAATGGTCGTAAGTGTGAAAAGCCAGTGATAAGTCACTTTTTTCCAGTGCTGTTTTACCTATGAATGGTCGTTAAACGAGCTCTTGTAAGTCAAGGACCACCTGTCCATCTGTACCCCCAAATCAACTTAGATGAAATTTGGCTACGTCTGACCAAATCAACCCTGTAGTGCAGGGGTCTCCAACTTTGGCAACTTCAAGACTTGTGGACTTCAACTCCCAGAATTCCTCAGGCAGACATGTCTGTTTCTCCTACTTGCCAAAATGGAGAGATTGCAGAGGAAGGGATTACAAGAGAGTAAGCAAAGCTGGCTGAGGAATTCTAGGAGTTGAAGTCCACAAGTCTTAAAGTTGCCAAGATTGGAGACCCCTGCTGTATGCATGCAGTTCAACTCATTTGACCTCCTCTGCTTAATGAGCGCTCTGCTAACTCTCTTCCTTCCCATGTAGGTGTGGTGTTCTGTGAGGACCCCGGAGAGTTCGCACGAGGGCCTGATGACGGATCCCCACAGCCCTGACAAGTTCCGGGTCATCGGCACTCTCAGCAATTCCCGGGACTTTTTAGAGCACTTTGAATGCCCGATAGGCTCTTTCATGAACCCTGGGAGATATTGTGAGGTATGGTAGGGAAGGAAGGAAGGAAGGAAGGAAGGAAGGAAGGAAGGAAGGAAGGAAGGAAGGAAGGAAGGAAGGAAGGAAGATAGGTGAAAGGAGGGAGGAAGGGAGGGAGGAGGAAGGAAGGAAGGAAGGAAGGAAGATAGGTGAAAGGAGGGAGGAAGGGAGGGAGGAGGAAGGAAGGAAGGAAGGAAGGAAGATAGGTGGAAGGGAGGGAGGGAGGAAGGGAGGAAGATAGGGTGGGAGGGGGGATGGAAGGAAAGAAAAGGAAGATAGGTGGAAGGGAGGGACAAAGGAAGAAAAGAAGGAAGGAAGGAAGATAGGTGGGAGGGAGGAGGAGGAAGATAGGGTGGGAGGGAGGATGGAAGGAAAGAAAAGGAAGATAGGTGGAAGGGAGGGACAAAGGAAGGAAGGAAGGAAGGAAGGAAGGAAGGAAGGAAGGAAGGAAGGAAGGAAGGAAGATAGGTGGGAGGGAGGGAGGAAGATAGGAAGGTGGGAGGGAGGATGGAAGGAAGGAAGGAAGATAGGTGGAAGGGAAGAAGGAAGCAAGCAAGCAAGAAAAGAGGGAGGAAGGGAGGGAGGGAGGGAAGAAGGAAGGAAGGAAGCAAGGAAAGAAATAAGTTGCACCTCTGGCAGTTCCTGTACATACATCTGTCCCCCTGCACAGTCCTGCTGACTTTGAAGCACTTGGCAACCCTGCCTGGACATCTTCAGTTGGTACAAATTCTTCTCTTGGAGCACCAGGACCAAGAGAAGCAGAATCTCTTGCCTTCCTTCCAAGATTACTACTTTTCTTCGGTCAGAAAGGAGCAAACCCGCCCCATCCTTCTCTTAACTAAGACCTTCCTCCGGCGGATCCGCAGAGAATCTCCGACTCAACCTCTCTAGCTTTTCTTCTCATCTCCAGCTAACTCAGGGGGTCTTGCCAATCCTTTGCAGTGCCCTGGTGCCATGTTTCTTCTGCTTCTCTAGATCAGCTTTGCAGCTTTGCTCTTGGGGAGGGGAGGGGGTGTAGGGGGAGATGGGTCTAGGAACCACACCAAGAAGGATGCCTTTGCTCATTGAATCTTCAGGCTGGAAGGAGTCTCTCTCTGGATTTGAGCGGGGTGGGATTCCAATTACAGCTTCCTAAGTTTATGGAAATTAGAGATTTAGAGATTCCACAGGGAACCCCTTGAAACTTGGCCCTCTAGCATGGATTCCCAGAGAACCCTACTAGAATCAGAGCAGAATCCACCCAGTTGTCTATGTAGTTCAGGGGTCGGCAACCTGTGGCTCTGGAGCCGCATGTGGCTCTTTCATCCCTCTGCTGCGGCTCCCTGTCGCTGGTCGGCACCACAATTTTGAGAGGAGCTTCCAGTGAGGGGGTGCGGGGAAGCATGGCATGCAAGGAGAAGACTCTATGGCAGTGTCGCGACACGCGAAACCATCCCACGAAGAGTGCACAGCCACAACCGTTCTTGTGCGTCAACCCCGCCCTACGTTTCGCCCTCAGAGGTCTTCCACAAAGACCTCTGTAGCCGATAACAGAGCTCTGGATCGAGGCCGCAGAAGAAGTGGGTCTGCAAGGCAAGGCAGGCTTTGCGACGGAGGTGGGTTTCAGCAGGTTCTGACCAGTTCTGGAGAACCGGTAGCGGAAATTTTGAGTAGTTCAGAGAACCGGTAGTAAAAATTCTGACTGGCCCCACCACCCCCATCTATTCTCTGCCTCCCAAGTCCCAGCTGCTGGGGAGGAAATGGGGATTTTGCAGTAACCTTCCCCTGGATTAGGGAGGGAATGGAGATTTTAAAGTATCCTTCCCCTGCCACACCCACCAAGCCACACCCACCAAGCCACACCCACAGAACTGGTAGTAAAAAAATTTGAAGCCCACCACTGATGTGCGAGGCCTGGTAAGTAGGGGAGCTCCACCACCCCCATCCCTACCCTAGGTTAATTTTTACCTGCGCACCTCACCTCATCCGCTGTACCCCGGAGTGGGTGAGGTCTTAATTAGGGCTTATTTTGAGGGGTAGGGTTTATATTGGGGGCACATGTAAAAATCCAGCTAGGACTTACTTTCGGGATAGGTTGTATTTTCGGGGAAATTTTCGGTACCTCTGAGAAGCTTCTTCCACTGAAAACAGGATGAAAAGGTGCAGTTGCTTGCCACGGGGTTGCAGTACCCACTGTCGTGTCCCACCCCCCACTCCGACGAACAAGTTGAGGTCCGTAACAAACAAGCCTCTGCAGCTTGCCAAGTTCCTTCGAGGTTTATCAGGGCAGGCAGGAGTCCAAGTTGTGACTTCAGCGATAGGGTCCGGTATCAGCAAACTAAATGAGACTTTGCTTGACTCAAGGTTGGAAGGCCAAAAGCAGGTCCTTTATATAGGCTGTGGGGTGTGGCTCCATGACTCAGCATTTATCCAGGCCTGCCCCTCCCTTCCTTCTGGTGGCGTCACCTCTCAGGTCTCTGGAAGTGAGGATCCTCCCACTTTGAATTGTCTTCAGCTGGATCTGCTGTCTGGGAAAGGGAGGGGTCAGAAGGAGTAGGCCCAAGCAATTCCAATACCTGGCTGGCTTCCTACTCTTGACGGCTGAGCCATACGCTGTATGAGTGAGATTTATTGGGCTACTCCTTTCACTCCTGGAATCGTCTCTGGGCATGGGGCCAGGGCCGGGGGCTGGAGGCATGACAGGCCGTTCATCTTCATTATTAGACTCGGAGTCTGATAACAGGCCTGGATGGAGACAGGAGGGGCCCGGCTGAGGAGAGGAGGGAGGACGAGTCACAACATCCACGATTCGCGGTGTAATCAGGGATACCCTGCTCCTGAACCTGAGGGCATCCTTTAGCTAATCGTCAGGATACAGATCTGTCTTTCATACTTGTCTTTTTCATGAAACCATCTCAATTAGTCACAGTCAGGATCTCTTGTGTGGCTAAGAGGCAGGGGTGGGCTTTAAAAATTTTAGCAAGGGGTTTTCTGCCTAGTTGCTGGGTGGGCGTGGCCATGGTGGGTGTGGCCTATTCGGCCTCTTGCACCACAGTGGGAGAGGGCTTTTTGCCCTCCCCGGGCTCCAGAGGCTTTCCTTGAGTCTCCGGGAGGGCGAAAACGGCATCCCTGAGCTCCGGAGGCCCTCTGTAGGCTGGAACATCCAGTAGGCCCATTTTTCGCCCTCCCTGAGCCTCTGCGCGTGCCCTGCACTTACCCGCATCCAAAAGAGGCTGCATGGGGACTCCGGAGAGGGGAGGGGAGGGACAGGGTGGGCGGGGCCAGCCAGGAATGAGATTTGGGGGTTCTCCGAACTGCACACTATCTTAGCTAGAGGTTCTCCCGAACCCCTGCAAACTCCCAGCAGCCCACCTCTGCTAATGGGTTTTTCTAACGGGGTTCTGAGAAAGCTCAAATGGAATCAAAGCAGGGAGGGGGAAAAGATCTGTCTACAAATGATTTGGAGAAAAAAACCCTCCCTGCAAGCCCCTGAGCCTTTTCTTTTGGAAGGAGAATGCGAAGAGGATTCCCCCCACCTCCCCTTAGTTACTAAACCAAAGTGCAGTGTTTCTCAGCTTCAGTCTATTTGAGCTGTGTGAACTTCAACTCCCAGAATTCCCCTAGCGGGGAGGGGGGTGAGAGCAGGTACCTTTGAGACAATTTGCCTGCCAGGGAATTCTGGGAATTGAAGTCCTCACAGCTGAAAGTTGTTGAGATTGAGAAACACTGGTTAGAGCAGGGGTCTCCAACCTAGGCAGCTTTGCTGGCTGAGGAACTCTGGGAGTTGAAGTCCACAAGTCTTAAAGTTGCCAAGATTGGAGACCCCTGGGTTAGAGAAAGGAAAGAATAGGGCTTGTTAGCTGACATGGGCACTGCGTGAATTTTCCTATATTTTATTTTAATTTAATTTAATTTAATTTAATTTAATTTAATTTAATTTAATTTAATTTTTTATTTTATTATTTTATTTTATTTTCATTTTCTTTTATTTTTTATTTTTTATTTTATTTTTAATTTATTTTATTTTAATTTTATTATTTTAATTTAATTTAATTTAATTTTTAATTTTATTATTTTATTTTCATTTTCTTTTCTTTTTTATTTTTTATTTAATTTAATTTTATTATTTTCTTTTAATTTAATTTTATTTTACTTTTATTATTTAATTTAATTTAATTTTATTTTTAATTTATTTAATTTTAATTTTATTATTTTATTTTATTTTCATTTTTTATTTATTTTTTTATTTTATATTTTATTTTATTATTTTACTTTACTTTATTTTATTTTATTTTATTTTATAACTGAATCTATTCCACAGCTTGGGGGGGGGGGGAAGTTTTGAAAAACTCCTGGGTCAAAGTCTAACTGAAATTGGGATTGTACCACAAGAGCATTTATCCCCAGTACATAATGGGGTGTAATCAAAGAAAGACTGACTCTATTTTTCCTACTAATCAAGCATCCAAAGAAGAAAACAAGGGTCGGGCATAGACTATTTTCTCCGTCTTGCTTCTTTCGAATCTGGAGGAAAGTCGTTCGTGTTGCGTCGAAAAAGGGAGAGAGATTGTACACCTACCGAAGCACAATCCCATCTAATCACTGTGGAAAAAGCCTCTGTTTTTGCTAGCGTCGCATCTCCCCAAGCTTCGTATCCCTTTTTCACAAAACGGAGGTGGCCCTTTCGACCGGTTGCTAAGAACCTCCGAGCAAATGCAGGCCACCCTATTCGAAGCACAGACACAGAAAACAAACAAAACAAATCCTGTATCCCAAGGAAGTTTTTTGGAGTCTGGCAGGAGACGGGAGAAGCGAGAGGCGAATTCGAACTCGCTTCCGACACCAGTGTTCATTCAATCCTTTCCCAAGCTCGGTGATCGAATCCAAATCCGCTTGGCTGACAAAATTCCAAACTCGCTCCCATCTTAATTGAGCTTGGTGGAGATTAGTGCCTTGGATTAGTGCGTATGTGTGTGTGTTTGTCACTGGGTTGGGGAGGGAGGGGTGGGGAGGGCTGCTGTCAATGTCTTTACTATTAAAAGCACTTTCCGCTTGACTGTTTCAAAGTGGACTTCAAAACTGTGTGACGGAATTAAAAAAGAAAAAAGTGGAAAAATTCCATTTGAGAGTGCAGCGCTGTTTCCTATTTTCAGCCTATCAGGTGTGACTCTGGATTGGCAGTTTACATACAGGAGATCCAATGGTGGGATTCAGCCAGTTCGCACCTATTCGGGAGAACCGGTTGTTAACTTTCTAAGCAGTTCAGAGAACTGGTTGTTGGAAGAAATCTTATTTTGTTTTGTTTTTTCCCACTTTACAGGGCTAATCCTGTAAGGAAGGCAGGAAGGAACATTCTGGTGGTGTTTCTAGCCTAATCTTTATTGCCCTGCTTACAGAAACTGCCTCTCTGGTTAACCCTTAGTACATTGTAACAGCTAAGGCGAAGCGCCCATCGACGTGAGTGACATTGAGTTGGCCATGCCCACATGATCACATGACCACCGAGCCATGCCTACCCAGCTGGTCATTAGGGCAGAGAACCAGTTGTTAAATTATTTGAATCCCACCACTGAGGAGATCCAATTGTAAATTTGTTCTGAATTGCGGCTATTTAGCCCTGCCGATATTTCCGTTCTCCACCTGAGCAATGGTTTTAGACTCCAGATGCAGGCTGATATTACAGGATTCTTTCCATTAAAATGAAATTTTAAAAAGAACAAAAAAAACCCCTAAAAATAGGAAATAACATATTAGAACATAGAATGCAGGTAGTCCTCAGCTTATGGCCACAGTTGAGCCCAGAATTGATGGTGCTAAGTGAGAAATTTGTTAAGTGAGCCTTGCTCCATTTTACGACTTTTCACTTAAAAATTTGTTAAGTGAATCACGGCAGCTGTCAAATTAGTAGCACAGTTGTTAAGTGAATCGGGCTTCCCAGATACTGAATTTGCTTGTGAAAAGGTCACAAAAAGTGATCAGGTGACCCCGGGAAATTGCAACCGTCATAAATATGAACCAGTTGACAAGCATCCAAATGTAAATCATGTGACCCATGGAGATGCCATGGACTATTGCAATGCTCTACATGGGACTCCCCTTGAAGAGCACCAGGAGGCTCCAGCCAGTCCAGAATGCGGGTGATAGAGGGAGCACCGCGTTGCTCCCACATAACACCTATCCTGCGCGGCCTGCACTGGCTGCCGGTGGCCTTCCGGGTGCAATTCAAGATTTTGGTCACCACCTTTAAAGCGCTTCATGGCTTAGGACCGGGATATCTACGAGACCGCCTTCTGCCGCCGATTGCCTCCCAACAACCTGTGCGCTCCCACAGAGCGGGCCTCCTCAGGGTGCCGTCGAGCAAACAATGTAGGTTGGCGACCCCCAGGGGGAGGGCCTTCTCTGTGGCAGCACCGGCCCTGTGGAACGAGCTTCCTCCGGGGTTACGACAACTCCCCGACCTCCGGGCCTTCAAACGTGAACTGAAGACCTTACTATTCCAGCGAGCGGGACTACCCTAAGAAATATTTTAGTGAAATTTTAAATGGGTTTTAAATCGGTTTTACCGTTTTAGTGATTCGGCCATCTAATATTTGGTTTTAATTGTTTTTATATTGTTATTTATTATATTGTTGTATTTTAAACATAGCTGTGAACCGCCCTGGGTCCTACAGGAGATGGTGCGGTATAGAAGTTTAATAAATAAATAAATAAATAAATAAATAATGCTGCAACGGTCATAAGCAGGGGTGGGATTCAAAAATTTTAGCAACTGGTCCTCTGCCTGATTGCTGGGTGGGCGTGGCCATGGTGGGCGTGGCCTAATCAGCCTCCTGCATCATGATGGGGGGTTGTTTTCGCCCTCCCCAAGCTCCAGAGGCTTTTCTTGAGCAACCGAGAGGGCGAAAACGGCCTCTCCCAGGCTCTGGAGGCCAGAAACGGGCCCATTTCTATACTTCCAGAACTTCCGAGAGGCCCATTTTTCACCCTCCCAGAGCCTCTGTGCAGGCCCTGCACTTACCTGGCATCCAAAACGGGCCGCATGGAGACTCCTGGGAGGGGTGGGCAGGCCCAGCCAGTTCTTGCAACTACCAGTTTGGCAAACCAGATGTAAAATTAGCATCCGATTTGCCCGAACCGGTCTGGACCGAGTGAATCCTAAACCTGGTCATAAGTGTGGTAAGTCACTTTTTTCAGTGCCATTGTAACTTCGAACGGTCACTAAATGAACTATTGTAAGTCAAGAACTACCTGTATTAGATGTCAGCATTCCAGAAAACCCCCTCCTGCAGAAAAGACTCCGAAGCAACCATCTTTCAAAGTTCTTTTACTGGCAGAGGTAAACTGGCACAGTTGGATGACATCCGAATCTGGGGATCCGGGTTTCTCCCTCAGTAAGACAAACTCCAAAATCCCCACCCTCATGACCCCTCTGCCGATCACATGCTCCAATCTTCAACCGTCCCATCTTGAGACATCACTCCGGCCACTCCTCCAGATGTGAGCTCAGCCTGACCTTGACCAGCAGGAAGAATGTTATTATGTCAAATAGACCCTTGTACCAAACCCAGTGGTGGGATTCAGCCAGTTCGCACCTATTCGGGAGAACCGGTTGTTAACTTTCTAAGCAGTTCGGAGAACTGGTTGTTGGAAAAAATCTTATTTTGTTTTGTTTTTTCCCACTTTCCAGGGTTAATCCTGTAAGGAAGGCAGGAAGGAACATTCTGGTGGTGTTTCTAGCCTAATCTTTATTGCCCTGCTTACCGAAAGTGCCTCTCTGGCTAACCCTTATTACATTGTAACAGCTAAGGCGAAGTGCCCATCAACGTGAGTGATGTTGAGTTGGCCATGTCCACACAGTCACATGACCACCGAGCCATGCCTACCCAGCTGGTCATTAGGGCAGAGAATCGGTTGTTAAATTATTTGAATCCCACCACTGACCAAACCCCTTTCTCCTACTTTCCCACACAAGAGAAAGTGGCAGCGTGTGGAAGCCTTCGGCCTAGTATGGCTTCCAAAGCTGACATTAGCGTTGGAAGGGACCTTGAAGGTCTTCTAGTCCAAACCTCTGTCCAATCTTCTATATCATTGTGTACTTTCTTTGGGCTTTATGGGATGGATACTCACAATCATAGAAAATAACAAGTAACAGAACAAAATAATAGAAAGGACCCCAGAGGTCTTCTAGTCCAACCCCCTATTCGAGCAGGAGATCCTATACCATTTTAGGTAAAAAAAAAATCAGTGCTGTTGTAACTTCGAATGGTCACTAAAACAAACTGTTGTAAATCGAGGACTACCTGAATTTATTCCTGATAGGTCATTAGTTCAGATTAAAATTTAAGCTGTTCCCATACTATTGGCAAGTGAAGTGCACTCCAAGTACCCACAAATAACATTCTTTAGTTTACTACGTGTGAGAAGTGAGATTGTTTTCACCTCTTGGAGTCTGCTTGAGTAGCCTTTCCCACTATTGAGTCCAGCTTGTCTAGGAATCAAACTGTATCATTATTAAACAGAAGGGGAGAGGGGGTTTTTTTTGGTTTTGTTTTTTTTTGCATTTATATCCTGTCCTTCTCCGAAGACTCAGGGCGGCTTACACTATGTCAAGCAATAGTCTTCATCCATTTGTATATTATATACAAAGTCAACTTATTGCCCCCAACAATCTGGGTCATTTTACCTACCTTATAAAGGATGGAAGGCTGAGTCAACCTTGGGCCTGGTGGGGCTTGAACCTGCAGTAATTGCAAGCAGCTGCTGTTAATAACAGACTGTCTTAGCAGTCTGAGCCACTCAAGGACCCTTGAGTGTTAGAGCATTGTCTAGCTACTAATAACCTCAAGGAAGAAAATGCTCTTCTTAAAATGCTCCAGTGATGGAGCACAGACAACTTCTGCTGTCAAGGCATTCCACTGGTATTATATTAAATATTTATATAAATTTATATTAAGTATTTATATTATTATATGAAAAAAAAAGAGTTCTACTTTAAGATTCTTCTGATACATAAGTGTTCTTTGAGCAGGGAACTTCCCCCCTACCCCCTGTCATTCAGTCCAGAAATGAAGTTAAATCATTGCAATAACGAAAAGCAGAGGTTTCTTCAAGTGGCCCTATGCAAATCATAATCTCTCGGTTCAAACTGACAAGCTGGTTTGTGTGGAAGGACAGATTATCAGCCAACTTAGCCTAGTGATAAAGGCCGTGCTTGGTGTGCCAAAAAATTAAATTCTGCACATTCCACTTACAAACCATTGAATGAGACAACCTCACTTGAGGATACTTTCATAAAGATGACCATAACCTCCTGGTCCTTTTCTTTTTTTTTTTTTTTATTGAAAGAGTTTTAAAAAAACAAAAACATTTTTCCCCCTTTTTTCCCCCTCCCTCCCAAAAACCCCCTCCTCCTCCCCGGCTTCCCGGGTCAATCACAAGGTAAAGTTATACATAAACCAAACATAGAATAAAATTTTCCTTCCAATAAATAACCATCCAAAGCTTTTTCTCCCAACCCCTCCCATTACATAAAATAACTTTCTAATTATTCAAAGGCAATCTGATATTTCTTAATCTGATATCTGTTTTGTAGATAATCAATCCATTTTTCCATTCAATTAAATATCTTTCCTGCGTATTGTCTTTTAAAACGCTGAGATTTTAGCCATCTCAGCCAAATTAATAACTTTCAATATCCATTCTTCTATTGTAGGTATCTCTTCTTTCTTCCAGTATTGTCCAATCAACAGTCTTGCTGCTGTTATTAAGTTCAAAATCAATTTAGTCTCAATCCCTGTACAATCCGTTATAATTCCCAAAAGGAAAAATTGTGGCAGGAACTTTATCTTCTTCTTCAGTACATTTTGAATAATCCACCAAATTCTTATCCAAAAGACCTTAATTTTCTTGCAAGTCCACCAAATATGAAAATATGTAGCATCATCACAATCACACCTCCAACATTTCGCTTGGATATTAGGATACATACATGATAATTTTTTAAGTGCCATCTATAAAGCATCTTATAAAATTTTCCTTAAATTCTGTGCTTGTGTAAACTTAACATTTCTAACCCAGATTTTCTCCCATGTTTCCAACATTATTGGTTCCTGAATATTCTGTGCCCATTTTATCATACAATCCTTTACCAAATCCTTTTCCGAATCTATTTCAAGCAACACATTATACAATCTCTTTATATGCTCCTGGGTCTGATTTCTAATTTGCTTTATTAAATTTTCCTCCCTTTCCATTATACCAATTTTTTGATCTTCTTTCCATCTAGCACTTATTTGCCCATATTGAAACCAAGTATAATTCCTCCCTTCTTCATTTAATACCTGTAATGATTTTAATTGCAATCTACCTCCTTCAGCATACAAAAGTTCTTTATATGTAATCATTTCCTGTTTCTGTTCTATATTTATATTCTCTATTGCATGTCTAGGGCTCGCCCATATAGGAATCTTGTAATCTAATTTATAGGAATATTTATTCCAGACCCGAAAAGAGCACTTCTCAACACATGATTCTTAAAAGCCCTATCCACTTTTTTTCCATAAAATAAGTAATGCCATCCATATAACAAGGCATAACCTTCTATATTCAAAATTCTTTCCTCTGTTAAGTTAAACCAGTCACTTATTACTGAAAGGGTTACTGCTTCATAATATAGTTTAAAGTTAGGCATTCTTAAACCACCTCTTTCCCGTGAATCCTGTATTATTTTCATTTTAACCTCGCCTTTTACCCTGCCATATAAATTTATTAATCCCACTCTGCCAATCTTCCAAATTTTTATCCTTTTAATTATAGGTATCATCTGGAACAGAAACAAAAATCTAGGTAACACATTCATTTTAATAGCGCAATCCTTCCCAATAGGGATAACTGCAATTTCTTCCAGCCACTCATATCATTCTGAACTTTTTGCCATAGCAAGTCATAATTATTCTTATAAAGTTTCTTGTTCGATGAGCTAATATAGACCCCTAAATATTTAACCTTTTTTACTACCTCAAATCCTGTCATTTCCTCTAGTTTTTGTTTCTGTTGTATAGACATATTTTTAATTATCACTTTTGTTTTATTCTGATTTATTTTAAATCCTGATACCTTTCCATATTTATCAATTACTTCCAACAAAAATCTACTTGAATTTATAGGATTCTTAACGTAACCACTACATCATCTGCAAAAGCTCTAACTTTGTACTCATATTGTCTAATCTTAATTCCTCTATTTTCATTAATTTCGATTTTATCTAATAATGGTTCCAGAGTCAAAACAAACAATAATGGTGATAAGGGACATCCCTGTCTTGTTCCTTTCGCAATCTTAATAACTTCTGTCAAACTACCATTTACTATAATCTGTGCTGTTTGCTCTCCATAAATCGCTTTAATTATTCTAATAAAACAGTCTCCAAATTGCATTTTCTCTATTAATTTAAATAAAAAATCCCAATGCAATCGATCAAAGGCTTTCTGCATCCAAAAAAATAAGTGCCGCTGAAGTATTCTTCTTTTCCAAATATTCCAATATATTAATAATCTGTCTAACATTATTCCTCATCTGCCTCCCTTTTATAAAACCAGATTGATCAGTATGAATTCTTTGTTGTAAAACTAACATTAATCTATTTGCTATTATTTTTACAAAAATCTTATAATCATTATTTAAAAGTGAAATCGGCCTATAGTTACCAGGTTTAGAGCAGTCTTGCTCCTCTTTGGTATCAGTGAAATAAAAGATGTTTTCCATGACGGGGTATTCCACCCTAATTGTATCTGATTAAATAATTCTTTAAGTGGGCCTAATATTTCATCCTGTGTTTTTATAATAAGTTGCTGTAAGACCATCTGTACCAGGGTTTTCCCATTTTAATTGTTTAATTGCCTCCACTATTTCTCCAGTAGCTATCGGCCGGTTCAGCTCCTCCTCTGTTCTAATGTTAGAATATTCACCTTATAATCTTTCAAATAATCATAAATGTCCCTATCCAATATTTTGTCTTTTGCATATAGTGCAGTATAAAATTCTGAGAATGCCTTTTAATTTTATCCTGTTGGTATATCTCTTTACCTTTATATTCTATTTTTGTATGACACGTGCTTTCTGTTTCTTCCTTAAATTATATGCCAACCATCTCCCAGGTTTATTTGCATTACAAAAGGTATTATGTTTAGCATATTGTATATTCATACACCTGGTCTGCCATTAACATATTAAATTGACTCTGTAATATTTTATAGCCTCTTTAAGTTTATGATCTTGTGGGTTTTGAATTAATAACTGTTGCTTCCTTTGAATTTCTTCTTCCAAATATCTACGCTGCCTTTGTTTATTATTCCTTTGCCTGTTGTCCAAGTAAATCAATATCCTCTAATAAACGCTTTGCTCGCTTCCCACACAGTTCCTATAGGTGTCCCTTTGTACATATTAAAATCAAAAATTCTTTTAACTGTTTCTTACAATAAGTTACATTATCCTCATATCTAAACAGATTTTCATTCAACCTCCATGTTCTACCACCTTTTTTCCCTTGTAATAATTCCATCCATACTGGGCTATGGTCAGTTAAACACCTCGAAATATCTTCGTTTTCTTCACCCTAGAAAGCAAGTCATTAGAAATTAAAATAAAATCAATGCGTGAAAAGATTGATGCCTATCAGAAAAAAGTAAAATCTCTCTCATCTGGATTCCGTAACCTCCATATATCTCTAAACTCAAAGTCTTCCATCATTTCAAAAAGGATTTTGGTAATTTTGCATGTATAGGTATCTTCTTGGAGGAGGTTCTCTTATCCTTCTTGTATCAATTACTCCATTCCAGTCTCCTAATAAAATAAACGAACTATAATCCCAGAGGGTCAACCTCTCATGTAACATTTTGTAAAACTTTTCTTGTTGCTGATTAGGTGCATAAATACCTATCAACAAAGTCTTTTGCATCTATCACCAGTTCAATAGCAATAAATCTTCCTTGAATATCTGCCTCAATTAGCTTAGCTGGTATATCCTTCCTGATATATACAACAATTCCATGCTTCTTTTCCAAAGCTGATGCAACAAAATGGTTACCCAATTTTGAATTAATTAAATATTTTTGGTCTGATAATTTTATATGTGTCTCTTGCAAACAAATCACATCATTTTTAAATTGTTTCAAGTAGTGAAATATTTTCCTTCTTTTCTGAGCTGAATTCAAGCCATTAACATTCCATGACAAGATTCTATTTGCCATTACTGGCCTCCTGAAGCTTTGAAGCAGACAACGGAAGCTCCTCCTCCGGTATCTTCCGTCTAGCTCCTCCCACAGCTTCCATAATGGGATCCTGACTTTTACTTTGAGACTGTTGCTCTTCTTTACGCTTAAGGGCTCCTCTTGTCACCCTTTGCTCTTGTGGTTCCTCTAATACTGGCAGCAATAAAGGCTCTTGGGTCACCACGCCTTCTTGAGTCTCTTGAAGTTTTCTATCACTTCTATTTCGACTTTCAAAACTGTAGAAAGAAAATCCTTTGCCTTTAAAACAGTGTCAATTCTATATCTCCTTCCTTGATAGAATAGTGTCAGTCCAACTGGCACCTCCCATCTGAATTGAATCTGATGTTTTTTAAGTTCTTGTGTAAAAAGCAAATTCCTTCCTGTCTCTTAACATCTTTGAAGGAATCTCTTTCAACACCTTCAACTCCTGTTCTCCAATTTTTAAAGTTGTCTGATATGAAACTTGCAGGATTTGATTTCTCATAGTCCTTTTCACAAAATAAACCACAATGTCCCGAGGAAGCTTTCTCTGTCTTGCAATCCAGGAATTAACTCTATATATTTTATCAATTTGGTAAGCTACCTCTTGGGGTCCACTTCAATAAATTCAGCCAATGCTTCTGATATAATTTTTCTTAAGTCTTCTCACGCTCTTCTTGCATACCACAATTCTAAGAGCTCCTTCCATAAGTTTATATTGTAATATCACAACCTGATCTTCATTTTGATCCACTTTTTCTGAACACCTTTCATTTGTCTTCTAAATGCTTATTTGACTGAGAGATCTGTTGCATTTCCACTTCCAATCCTTCAATTTTTTACTCAGTCCTTGAACTGCCATAAGAATATCTTCTCTTATTTTTGCATTAAAATTCTCCATCATCTCTTTTGCCTATCTTCAGAAAGTTTTAATTGTTCTTTCAATATTTCCTCAAGACTTGGTTCAGATCCCTTCTTCCAGAAGGCTTTAAAGGTTTAGCTGCCATTCTGTCTTCAAAAGAATCAGGAATTCAAACTTAATAACTCTCCTTCCTCCTTTCAGTATAAAAACTCCGTTTGTAACAATCCACAAGTAACGCTGCTTCATCGTACTAAAAATTTTACTTTCACTTTTAGACGCCATTTTAAAAGTCAATTAATCAAAGACAAAGAAAGGTTTCAAGTTTCAAAAGGAGTCGGTACTTGCCGTGCTGATTCTACATCAAAGTTCGAACGCTTGTGAAATTCCGTCTGCTTGGAATATCAATCAATTTAATAAGTCCTTCTAGAGCAGAAGCGACATTCCTCTCCTTTTCCTGATAAAACAGGGCGTGCTGAAGTTGGAAGGAGTGGAATTCGTGGGGTCATAAATCCAGGAAAATTCGCTCTTAAGAGCAAACCCCTGTCAGACCTGCCACTCTTCCACAATTCTGATAACCTCTTCACCCAGAGATTATGCTAAGCTCAGTGAACAGTGATTTATTTTCTGTTTCACTGACTTTCCAATCTTCTAACACGGAGTGCTCTGTTAGAGCACCCAGCAGGAGGGTGACGCCACTGGAGCCTCCATCCTTTTTTCAAAATTTATAAACACTGCTATCATGTCTTCAGTCCATTAAACTAGACATATAGTTCCTGCAACTTCTTCATATGTTTTAGCCTCCAGTTAATCATCTGTTGCTCTTCTGCACTCTTCAAGTCTCAACATCCTTTTACATCGTGACAAAAATTGAATGCATTATTCAAGTGTGGCATTATAAAGTGGTATTAACATAGTGATCTTGATATCCTTCTGTTTATGCAGCCCAGAATTGTGTTGGCTTTTTCAGCTGCTGCACATCTGGCTCATCTAAAATGGTTGTCCATAGGACTAAGATTTATAATTACTATTAACAAGGTACCACATATGGTACCTGTATTTTGGTTTTTTAAATGTAGAATTACTTTTTCACTGTTGAATTTTATATTTTGTTAGATAGTGCCCAATGTTCAAGTTGTCAAGATCTTTGTATCTTGAACCTATCTCAAGTTTAAACTGAGCATCTTAATATGGATTTGTCCTATTAGTCTCTTGAGACAAACACCTGCAAGTGGTATGAACAAGTACCTTTAGTAAGGTGGCAATGCTTAACAGAATAACAGAGTTGGAAAGGACCTTGGAGGTCTTCTAGTCATGACCAAACTGGTGGTCTGGACCATCTCCATGAGAAATCCATTCCCAGAAAATTATTTTATTTTTTTATATTGCACAAATCAGTCTCAATTCTCATGATGAATCATGTTTCTGCAAATCTCCCTTTCTTTTTTTTTATCAGAATTCCATTCTGCTTCAGCCTCCTTACTTTCAAATAAAGTGCTGCTGGTAAGACCAGAATTGTTCAACTGCATCATGTTAACTGGCTGACCATCTTCCCGCTGAGTCAGATGTATGATGTTAGGTCTTCCCTCTGCTTGGAAAGCCTATGAGTCCTGGTATGCTTGTTGCTCCTTCATCAAATCCAATTTAAACTGAGCTGTTTTGAACTCTTATGGTGGCTGCTTAGCTCTAGAACTGCTTCCTGTTATAAAAGAAAACAATAGATGCTTTACATGAGTGACATTATTTGAAGTAAGAGAATTGAAAAGCCAGTCATTGGCAGATGATTAGTGGTCCATGATTTAAATTTATGAATTTAATTCTGATCAAAGATGACTATAACAGCCTGCTCAGACAGGAAATAAAAGGGATGTCAAAATAGTCACAGTAGCATAGCATGAATATTTAAAAATGAAAGCTAAATGGGGGATGCATTGAAAGGATACTATTTCAGACAAAATTGTCCTGTCTCTTCTTAAATAGTGATAAGAGAAGAATTTTGCAACCATTGCAGGTTATTTTTTTATGTCAGGAGATTTCCTTTTAGCATCCTGAGCAACTAACAAGCAGTTCTGATTAATTGTCCTCACTGTTAAGAATTGCTTCTCTCCTTGATTAGTTTATCCATTGTTTCTTGTCTTGCCTTAATATCTATTTAACTTTATTTTAATTAACTAGAGGAATATTAATCCTAAAAATTATTAATTAGATTAGAATAATGATCTTTTAATCAGCTATTGAAACACTGCTACCATATCATTCCTATCATGCTGTTTTTTAACATCTTATGAACATCACTGAAACAAGACATTGACATCACAGAGCTGTTATTTCCTTGAGGATCTTTGTGATTTCTAGGTTTCGAAGAATCACAGATTTTAATTTTATGTGATTGTTCAATGTACATGCTTGGCATGTGGTGTGAATTCACGCTGCTGTTCAGTGTAGTTTACATTCAGTGTACAGTATTTTACAACTTATATATATATATATATATATATACATTTACAACTCATCATTTTGTAACTTTTACAGGTAGTCCTCAACTCAAGACCACAATTGAGCCCAAAATTTCTGTTGCTGAGACAGTTTTGTTTCATTGTACGACCTTTCTTGCCGAGGTTGTTAAGTGAATCGCTGCAATTAAGTTAGTAACGTGGTTGTTAAGTGAATCTGGCTTCCCCATTGGCTTTGCTTGTCAGAAGGTCATCGGCAAAAAAAAATCACATGACCCCTGGTCACAAATATGAACCACTTGCCAAGCATCCTAATTTTGATCACGTGACCATAGGGATGCTGCAACGGTCATGTGAAAAATGCTCATTAAAAAAAACCACATTTTTTTTTAATGCTGCTGTAACTTTGGTCACCAAAATAACTGTTTAGTATACCTTAAGTCAGAAAATGGGTGGGTGGCTATAATTCAGGAACCAAGTAGATCATGTTGATGAACACTGTATAGTTCTATTTACAGATTAACAGAGTGAGAAGGGATCTGGTAGGTCATCTAGTCCAACCCCCCGCCCAAACAGGAGACCCTACACCATTTCTGACAAATGGCAGTCCAATCTCTTCTTGAAAGTCTCAAGTGATGAAGCTCCCACAACCCCCAAAGGCAACTTCTGTTCCATTGCTTGATTGTTCTCACTGTCAAAAAAAATTCTCCAGGTTGAATCTCTCCTTGGTCAGTTTCCATCCATTGTTCCTTGCCTGGCCTTGGGGTGCCTTGGAAAATAGCTTAACCCCCTTCCTCTCCGTGGCAGCCCGTCAAATATAGAATAGATAGAATAACAGAGTTGGATGGGACCTTGGAGGTCTTCTAGTCCAACCCACTGCTTAGGCAGGAAACCCTATAACCACTTCAGACAAATGGTTATCCAAAAACTTCCAGTGTTGGAGCATTCATAACTTCTGGAGGCAAGTAGTTCCACTGGTTAATTGTCCTCACTGTCAGGAAGTTTCTCCTTAGTTCTAAGTTGCTTCTAATGTTGGGCTTTTTACCTGCCTGTCATTCAGGAGCTCAAGACATCTTTTACTGGAAGGTCTAAAACAAGGATGTCCAAAGTTGGCAACTTTAAGACTTGTGGACTTCAACTCCCACAATTCCTCAGCCAGCAAAGCTTTGCTGTAGGCTTCAACTTTAAGACTTGCGGACTTCAGCTCCCAGAATTCCCCAGCCAGCGGCTGAGGAATTCTGGGAGTTGAAGTCCACAAGTCTTAAAGTTGACAACTTTGGACACCCCTGGTCTAAAACAAAAGGCGCTTAAAAAACAACAACACAGAACCCAAAAATTCATTTTTAGCAAACACCTAACGCCCCTCCCATCTCTCTCAATAGCCGGAGATTTAAAAGCACTTGTGCCCCGAGGCCTGATGGGAGTCGTAGTTCTAATGGCCTCCGTTTGCAGTGAATCGCGAGACTTGCGAGCCTAGCCCCTCGCGGGAACTCTTGAAAAAGTCCTCGCTGGAACGATAACGGAGGGAAGAAGGCATGCCGGGAGTTGTGGTTTTCAAAGCATGGAAGCCTAGAGAAGCGAAGCTGGCTGAACGGGCCTTCAGGAACTTTGTTTCCCAGGCGCCTTCGCGTCACGTTCGACCCCCTATCCGCTACCGCTGTTTGGTTCGAAAGTGAAACGGGAATCCAGCTTCGGGTCGTGGATCGTCATTAATCATCTTTTTTTTTTTTGGCAGGAAACGTTGAGCCTCGTAGTAGCCTGGTAAGTAACCTTACCCGCCTCTGGAAATCTTTAAAACAAAGGTGCCTCTGAGCATGAGCAGAGCGGTGCTGAATAGGGATCATGAGAACGAATTAGAATAAATCATGATTGATTGATTGATTGATTGATTTTTAATTAGAATTAATAATGATTAGGATTGGAATCCTTACCTCTGGTTTCCCCAAACTTTTAATTGCTCCTCGATTTTTTTAAAATAAACTGACTTCGCCGCTGTGATTGTATTTATTTTTTTTTCTTTTCCTCCATTGTTGTTCTGAGCTGCCCTTCTGTGCTTTTCTCAGCAGGGAGCTCAAATTTAATAGTAAATGTATGTTGCAGAAAATTGAAGAGCAAATGTAGAATTCTTTTATGGGCCAAGTGTTTATTGGACCCACAAGGAATTTGTCTTTGGTGTATGTGCTCCCAGTGTGCATAAGGAGAATAAAATTCATTCATCAAGAATAAAAAGATACAACACTTAGGGATAGTCAAGGTTACTAATAAGCTATCAAATCGTCCTAGGAAACAAGTAAAAACAATATAAATTGAAAGATACAAGTAACATGGTTACAGTAATAAGTGGGAAGAGATAGATACTAGTAAGAATAGAATAGAATAGAATAGAATTTTTATTGGCCAAGTGTGATTGGACACACAAGGAATTTGTCTTGGTGCATATGCTCTCAGTGTACATAAAGAAAAGATACGTTCATCAAGGTACAACATTTACAACACAATTGATGGTCAATATATCAATATAAATCATAAGGATTGCCAGCAACAAGTTATAGTCATACAGTCATAAGTGGAAAGAGATTGGTGATGGGAACTATGAGAAGATTAATAGTAGTGCAGATTCAGTAAATAGTCTGACAGTGTTGAGGGAATTATTTGTTTAGCAGAGTGATGGCCTTCGGGGAAAAACTGTTCTTGTGTCTAGTTGTTCTGGTGTGCAGTGCTCTATAGCGTCGTTTTGAGGGTAGGAGTTGAAACAGTTTATGTCCAGGATGCGAGGGGTCTGTAAATATTTTCACGGCCCTCTTCTTGATTCGTGCAGTATACAGGTCCTCAATGGAAGGCAGGTTGGTAGCAATTATTTTTTCTGCAGTTCTAATTATCCTCTGAAGTCTGTGTTTTTCTTGTTGGGTTGCAGAACCGAACCAGACAGTTATAGAGGTGCAAATGACAGACTCAATAATTCCTCTGTAGAACTGAATCAGCAGCTCCTAAGGGAGAGAAGAATAATAGTAATACAGTCTTAGTAAATTATTTGACAGTGTTGTGGGAATTAGTATATTGCAGAACATTTAATAGTAAATACAGAATTCTTTATTGGCCAAGTGTGATTGGACACACAAGGAATTTGTCTTTGGTGTATGTGCTCTCGGTGTACATAAGGAGAATAAAATACATTCGTCAAGAATAAAACGATACAACACTTAGGGATAGTCAAGGTTACTAATAACCTATCAAATCATACTATGAAATAATATAAATCGAAAGATACAAGCAACATCTGGTGGCTCAGCAGACTAAGTCTGTCTGTTATTAACACAGCTGCTTGCAATTACTGCAAGTTCAAGTCCCACCAGCCCCAAGGTTGACTCAGCCTTCCATCCTTTATAAGGTAGGTAAAATGAGGACCCAGATTGTTGGGGGCAATAAAAGTTGACTTTGAATATAATATACAAATGGATGAAGACTATTGCTTAACACAGTGTAAGCCGCCCTGAGTCTTCGGAAAAGGGCGCGATATAAATTCAAATAAATAAATAAAAAACAAACAAACATGATTATAGTAATAAGTGGGAAGAGATAGATATTAGTAAGGAAGAGAAGAATAGAAATACAGTCTTAGTAAATTATTTGACAGTGTTGTGGGAATTAGTATATTGCAGAAAATTTAATAGTAACTGTATATTGCAGAAAATTAAGATTTTTTCTAACAGTTGCGAGTTAGCTGGTGTCGTTGGCCACAGATCTATTTGGTTATAGAGGGGAGCTTCAGGTACACATTTGCAGGGTTCAAACCCAGTAAAGCACCCAAAAAATAAAAAATAAAAGGATTTTTAAAAATTTAAATCGGATTTTTTTTTATTTTTATCAAATTATAAAATGCTTTTGGAGTAAAACTCTAAAGATAGTTTTCTATTTAAGGTACATTAATAATTTAGTTAATTCAGCATGAAATGGAGCTTAGTTATGTAGCACGAGGCTGTATATTTTGCAATATTGGGACTGTCAGTGAGTCAACAGCCAGTCAGGAGGAGCTGCTGTGGGATGGAGATTTAAAGTTGCTCTTTAAAAAGTATGATTTAAATCGAGTTGATTTAAACCAAGCCTTTTTGCTAGTGATTTAAATCACGATTTAAATCAACTCGATTTAAATCAAATCCACCCTAAAAGTATCCATATGCAAATAAACCACTCAGATTGTTTTTATTCAGTTTTATTTTATATCCTAATTGACGAAACTTCTCCGAACAATTGTTTTTAGTGCATCCTCTTGTTCCCTCAGGCCATGCCCTCTCGAATAAAAGCATTATGTCAATATTTCTCAAGCTTGGCAAATTTTAGATGGGTGGTCTTCAACTCCCAAAATTCCCCTGCCAGCTGTAAGGGAACCTAGGTGGCTGGGGAATTCTAGGAGTTGAAGTCCATTCTTCTTAAACTTTCCAAGCCTGACAAAAAATGCTTACATCATTGCCGAGGACTGTCAGATCGAAATATATTTTGCAAAGACAGAGCTGAAAAAAGCCTTGAGAGGCAAAAGAAAACAAATCTCAGAATTCAGGTAGGGGATTGTTTTTTTTTCCAAAGCTGAGAGGAATTACAAGCCATGTGCTCGAAGGAAATGAAAAGTGAAAGTTCGTATCGAATATGGGGAGTCCCTTGAAAAATGAGGCTGTTATCCAGAAATAAGAAGAAATTAAGAAGAGACTGGATAGCCATTTTACTGAAACGGTAGGGTCTCCAGCTTGAGCAGGGGGTTGGACTAGAAGACCTCTAAGGCCCCTTCCAGCTCTATTCTGAACTGAAAAATACCTTCCGAATGCATATTTTAGTCCCTCAGTCTCCAGTTTAGCGTGTTAAAAGAAAACTAGAGGGAAAAAGAAGGTTTCATTAGAATAGAATAGAATAGAATAGAATAGAATAGAATAGAATAGAATAGAATAGAATAGAATAGAATAGAATTTTTATTGGCCAAGTGTGATTGGACACACAAGGAATTTGTCTTGGTGCATCTGCTCTCAATGTACATAAAAGAAAAGATACGTTCATCAAGGTACAACATTTACAACACAATTGATGGTCAATATATCAATATAAATCATAAAGATTGCCAGCAACAAGTTATAGTCATACAGTCATAAATGGAAAGAGATTGGTGATGGGAACTATGAGAAGATTAATAGTAGTGCAGATTCAGTAAATAGTCTGACAGTGTTGAAGGAATTATTTGTTTAGCAGAGTGATGGCCTTCGGGGAAAAAACTGTTCTCGTGTCTAGTTGTTCTGGTGTGCAGTGCTCTATAGCGTCGTTTTGAGGGTAGGAGTTGAAACAGTTTATGTCCAGGATGCGAGGGGTCTGTAAATATTTTCACGGCCCTCTTCTTGATTCGTGCAGTATACAGGTCCTCAATGGAAGGCAGGTTGGTAGCCATTATTTTTTCTGCAGTTCTAATTATCCTCTGAAGTCTGTGTCTTTCTTGTTGGGTTGCAGAACCGAACCAGACAGTTATAGAGGCGCAAATGACAGACTCAATAATTCCTCTGTAGAACTGGATCAACAGCTCCTTGGGCAGTTTGAGATTACTGAGTTGGCGCAGAAAGAACATTCTTTGTTGTCCTTTTTTAATGATGTTTTTGATGTTAGCTGTCCATTTTAGATCTTGCGATATGGTAGAACCTAGAAATTTGAAAGTCTCTACTGTTGATAGTGTTGTCTAGTATATAATATATACTATTATTAATATAATATATTATATATATATATATATATATATATACTATATTAATATAATATAATTAATAAAATAAAATAAAATAATAAAATAAAGTACAGTACAGTACAGTACTGTAATGTAATGTAATGTAATGTAATGTAATGTAATGTAATGTAATGTAATGTAATGTAATATATTCAGCAAACCTGAGTGATCCCAAAAAATGGCCTTGAGACTTCGCGTTCCCCAAGGGAAAATTTTCCTCATGAAGCAAACACAGTGATAACGTACAAGTAGTTCTCGACTTATGACCGCTAGTGGACCCAAAATTTCTGTTTGCTAAGTGAGTTGGTTAACGGAGTTTTGCCTCGTTTTATGATTTTTTTCCTGTCACAGTTGTCAAGTGATTCACTGCAGTTTTGTTTGTTTTTTAAATTTGTAACAGTATTGTTAAGTGAATCTGGCTTCCCCATTGACTTTGCTTGTCAGAAGAGTCGCAAAAGAGGATCACGTGCCACTGGAACCGTCATAAATATGAATCAATTGCTAAGCACTCAAATTGCTAAGCGGCTCAAGGCTCCCATATAACACCTATCCTGCGCGGGCTGCACTGGCTTCCGGTTGCCTTCCGGGTGCAATTCAAGGTGTTAGTGACCGTTTTTAAAGCGCTCCATGGCTTAGGACCGGGCTATTTACGGGACCGCCTGCTGCCACCGGTGGCCTCCCATCGACCAGTGCGCTCCCACAGAGTGGGTCTCCTCAGGGTGCCGTCGGCCAGACAATGTCGGCTGACGACCCCCAGGGGGAGGGCCTTCTCTGTGGGGGCCCCAGCATTTCGGCCAATTTAAATTAGTTTTTTTTTAAATTGTTCTTAATTTTTGTATTACTTTTTACTTGGCTTTAAACCGCCCTGAGTCCTTCGGGAGAAGGGCGGTATAAAAATTGCAATAATAAATAAATAAATAAATTTTGATCACCCGACCATGGGGATGCTGCAGTGCTCATAAGTCTGAAAAACAGTCATGTCACTTTTTTCGGTGACTTTATGACAATCACTAAACCAAGGGTTGTAAGTCGAGAGCAAGGGTTTATCTATTTAATATTCCGAATTGTTTTTAGACCTTGATAATATCGGATTTGCTATTTCAAGAGAGTAACTTTTTCTGCTTTCTTTAAAGGTCTTTAATTTGAAGAGGAGACACCAAACGAAACATAACTCCAAGGAAAACTTTAACCTCTATGGGAAGATCAATCTGGGCCTAACCTTATTCTCTGCTAAGACTTTGGTATGCTAAAGTTTTGGTTCTCCGTCTTCCTTTCCTTGTTTTGTTTTGGCAAGGGGCCATCTTTCAGAATACAGGTAGTATCCTCGACTTATGACCACAACTGAGCCCAACATCTCCGTTGTTAAGTGAAACATTGAGTTATTTTTTTTCCCCGTTGTACGAACTTTCTTGCCAGAGATATTAAGTGAATCACTACAGTTGTTATGTGAGTAACATGGCTGTGAAGTGAAAAGTGCTTTTTCCACTGAAGGTCACAAAAGGGGATCCCAGGACTCTGGAACCGTCATAAATATGAGTCAATTGCCAAGTGTCTGAATTTTGTTCAGGGGACCATGGGAAAGCTGCAGTGGTCGTATGTGTGAAAAATGGTCACAGTCACTTTTTTCAGCGATGACGTAACTTTGAACGGTCACTAAATGAATTATTATAAGTCAAGGACTTCCCTGACGTTGGTCATCAAGCATCCTAGTGCAGGAGTCTCCAACTTTGGCAAGTTTAAGACTTGTGGACTTCAACTCCCAGAATTCCTCAGCCAGCAAAGCAAAGCTGGCTGAGGAATTCTGGGAGTTGAAGTCCACAAGTCTTAAATCTTGCCAAGGTTGGAGACCCCTGTCGTAGTGGACTCTGAGGTATCAGCCCAGCTGCTGTGGCCTAGAGGTGGAACTCTTGCCTCAAAATCAGGAGGTAGTGAGTTCGATCCTAGGTAGAGGCAGATGTAGGGTTTCCTGCTTGGGCAGGGGGTTGGACTAGATGACCTGCAAGGTCCCTTCCAACTATGTTAATCTGTTAACCCTTACCATTCCTGACTGATAGCTGAGTTCTTGTTTTTTTTTTGTTTTTGTTTCTTCTTCCAGACTCAGCTTCGATGGATACTTTTCCTTTTACGATAGGAGAAGCGATCTGTTTGGGGTCAAGCTTGGCTTTCTCTGGCCTCTTTTATTACTTGCACAGGCAAAAGGCCAAGGTGGTGTCCAAAATCCAGGTGTGACATTTATGTATTGTTTTAATTAAAGTAGTACTTTTCAAACTTGGCAGTCTTAAGATCTGTGGAATTCCCCAGCCAGCATGCTGAGAGTTGGAAATCCGCACATCTTAAGGTTGCCAAGTTTGAAAAACGTCGGTTTAAAGGATTTATAATGTGATTATTGATTTATTTAAAGAATTCTTCTTTAACCATTGTGACTTCAGGCAGCATGCCATAAGCAAAGCCCCCCAAACAACATAAAAAATCCAATTAAAATCCATCTAGGTATTGTATCTTTCCCGTGCTCTTGAGAAAGCAAGGATGGCATTTATAGCATAATATTTATATTTCACAGCGTTTTAATGATTGCTCTAATAAAAAGTATAGCATCTTGTAACATCAGCGTTATCTTGCATCCATAAGTTGGATTCAGGTATGCTGAGCTATGGTTGTTCAGCCATAGTTATAAAATCCTACTGGTTTAAACATTTTTACGTAAAAAAAGTCAGCATTATTACTGAGCACAATGGACAAATTCAACTGCACGCACTCTTCTTGTTACAGCATGTCTATGAATGGGAGAGGAGATCTGTTAAGAGTTTTATCTCAGCTTTATTACCTGATAAGTAACTCAAAGTGGCAAACATATAAATAACATTCCTTCTTCGCCTGTTCTCCCCATAGCAACAACCCTGTGAGGTGGGTTGGGCTGAGGGAGAATGACTGGCCCAATGTCACCCAGCCAGCTTTCATACCTAAGGCAGGATTAAAATTCATAGCCTCTTGGTGATCGGCCCAAACTTAACCATTTGGTTTTCGTGCCTAAGGAGGGAGTAGAATTGTGATGGGGAACCTATGGCACATGTGCTGGAAGTGGCACACAAGCCATCTCTCCATGCATTGCTCTTCTGGGTTACAACGCGCTGGCCGGATGGTATTCATGTGCACGGAAGCGCTCGAACCCAAAAGAGCAGCCATCCGGCACGCATGCATGCGCCAGGAAGATAATCTTCCTGTTTCCGGCGCACACATGCGCACCGGCCACCTGGTCTTTCTGGCATGTGCATGTGAAGACCAGCTGGCCGGTGCGCTTATGCGCGCCGGAAACTGGAAGATCATCTTCCCGGCGCACACATGTGCACTGGGCAGCTGCCCTTCCAGTTTCCAGCATGTGCACATGTGCGCGCGTGCTCCCATTTTGACACTCAGTGTGCCGAAAAGGTTCTCCAACACTGGACTAGAACTCACTGTGTTGTCTCTGCGCCCCCCCCCCCCGAGCCGGGCCCCCTGCCAGAAAGTGACTCGGAAAGTTAGGGGGAAGGGCCATCAGGACTTACCTCTGGAGCACCGGCTTCTCTGGCTCAGCTCCAGGAGCCAGAGGAAGGCCAGGTGGAGGAGATAACAAGGCCTCCGTCCTGACTCTCCTCCCCCCCCAGGCCACGCCTCCAGACCCGTTTGATGGCAACCAGGCCTGGCTAGATCCCAGGTTTCGGAGATACGAGAGGCGGCTACAACAAAGTAAGGGGTGGGGCAGGCCTAGAGAGTGCTGAGTCACGGAGCCACACCCCACAGAGTATAAAAGCAGCCCTGGCTGCTCTTCTGCTCCGTGACAAGCAAAAATTGAGATGAACTATTTGACTCGTGGAGAAGTGAGCTGAACATTCGGCCTGGATTGCTGACTACCTGGTTGCCCGGCAACCCCAAAATAAGGGAAGACTTTGGCAGGTAGCTGCAGATTCCCTGCCAGGACTGATAGCAGCCATGAACTCAATCACTGGCTCGTTTAGCCAGCTCGCGTGGCTGAGGCCAGGAGGGGACAGAACACACTGTCTCCTGGTGATTGGCCCAATATTACTTAGCCAGCTTTCATGCCTAAGGTGGGACTAAAAGTCACAGTCTCTTGGTGGCTGGCTCAAAGTCACCTAACCAGTTTTTTCCTGCCTAAGGCGGAACTAAAAGTCACAGTCTCCTAGTGATTGACCCAAAGTCACCTAGTTACCTTTTATACTTAAAGGAGATCTAAAAATAATTGTCTCCTGGTTTCTCGGCCAGCACCCTAACCACCGCACCCAAGTGTCTCTCAGTCATCACTTGACCTTGAGTGATCTTAATTCAAAACAGACAAATTGAGACAGCTTCATGCAATGTGCAGTTCTAGTCATTCACCCATGACTGTGCCCAGTGGTGAAATCCAATTTTTTTTACTACTGGTTCTGTGGGCGTGGCTTAGTGAGCGTGGTGTGGCTTGGGCGTGGCAGGGGAAGGCTACTGCAAAATCCCCATTCCCATCCCACTCCAGGGGAAGGATATTGCAAAATCTTCATTCCCGCCCCACTCTGGGGACAGGCAGAGGTGGTATTTGCCGGTTCTCCGAACTGCTCAGAATTTCCGCTACCGGTTCTCTGAACTACTCAAAATTTCCGCTACTGGTTCTCCAGAACCTGCTGGATTTCACCCCTGGATTGTGTCAGTTGCTAAACAAATGTGCTTAAGTTTGTATAAGGCAGTGATTTGTGAGTTTCCTTGGTAAATATGTGAAGAAGCCAATGTTTGAGATTTCAAGTCACCTTAATTCTGTATAGGTTCTGGTATTGCCTCTTCTATTTACATTCTCCCCCACCCCCACATTCTTGCAGGGGGCTCCGAAGCTCCAGGTCGGTTCAAGTCTTCCCAGCGTTTTGTCTGCCGCAGGTAGCAACTGCCTCCCCTACGTTGTCATTGAAGGTAAGAATTCAGCAAATAGGTTTGCCAAGATTTGAACAGCGAAGCCCATTTGTTGTGCCTCGGCTGCCCCCCACTCCGCAGCCGGGCCCCTCTCATCTCCTGTTATCTCAGCCAGAGACGGATAATGAAGACGAACGGCCTGGCATGCCTCCAGCCCCCAGTCCTGGCACCATGCCCGGACAGACCGAGCAAGACGAATGGCCTGGCATGCCTTCAGCCCCCAGTCCTGGCACTATGCCCGGACAAACTGAGCAAATAAACCCCTCCCCCACAGCATGTGAACATGAGGAACATGAAGCCAGTCACGAGCTGGAATTGCCAGCAGCTGGAGGGTGGATGGATCCACGCTTCCGGAGAATGGAGAGGCGACATCAGCAAAAGGAAGGGAGGGACAGGCCTGGATAAGTGCTGAGTCATGGAACCACACCTCATGGCCTATATAAAGGATCTGCTTTCTGGCATTCTTTGAGTCAGGCAAAGTCTAATTTGGATTGCTGAAGTCACATCTTGGACTCCTGCCTTCCCTGAGAACTCTGACAGAACTTTGGCAAGTTTAAGACTTGTGGACTTCAACTCCCAGAATTCCTCAGCCAGCAAAGCAAAGCTGGCTGAGGAATTCTGGGAGTTGAAGTCCAGAAGTCTTAATCTTGCCAAGGTTGGAGACCCCTGTCGTAGTGGACTCTGAGGTATCAGCCCAGCTGCTGTGGCCTAGAGGTGGAACTCTTGCCTCAAAATCAGGAGGTAGTGAGTTCGATCCTAGGTAGAGGCAGATGTAGGGTTTCCTGCTTGGGCGGGGGGTTGGACTAGATGACCTGCAAGGTCCCTTCCAACTATGTTAATCTGTTAACTCTTACCATTCCTGACTGATAGCTGAGTTCTTGTTTTGTTTTTTTTTGTTTCTTCTTCCAGACTCAGCTTCGATGGATACTTTTCCTTTTACGATAGGAGAAGCGATCTGTTTGGGGTCAAGCTTGGCTTTCTCTGGCCTCTTTTATTACTTGCACAGGCAAAAGGCCAAGGTGGTGTCCAAAATCCAGGTATGACATTTATGTATTGTTTTAATTAAAGTAGTACTTTTCAAACTTGGCAGTCTTAAGATCTGTGGAATTCCCCAGCCAGCATGCTGAGAGTTGGAAATCCGTACATCTTAAGGTTGCCAAGTTTGAAAAACATCGGTTTAAAGGATTTATAATGTGATTATTGATTTATTTAAAGAATTCTTCTTAACCATTGTGACTTCAGGCAGCATGCCATAAGCAAAGCCCCCCAAACAACATAAAAAATCCAATTAAAATCCATCTAGGTATTGTATCTTTCCCGTGCTCTTGAGAAAGCAAGGATGGCATTTATAGCATAATATTTATATTTCACAGCGTTTTAATGATTGCTCTAATAAAAAGTATAGCATCTTGTAACATCAGCGTTATCTTGCATCCATAAGTTGGATTCAGGTATGCTGAGCTATGGTTGTTCAGCCATAGTTATAAAATCCTACTGGTTTAAACATTTTTACGTAAAAAAAGTCAGTATTATTACTGAGCACAATGGACAAATTCAACTGCACACACTCTTCTTGTTACAGCATGTCTATGGATGGGAGAGGAGATCTGTTAGAGTTTTATCTCAGCTTTATTACCTGATAAGTAACTCAAAGCGGCAAACATAAATAACATTCCTTCTTCGCCTGTTCTCCCCATAGCAACAACCCTGTGAGGTGGGTTGGGCTGAGGGAGAATGACTGGCCCAATGTCACCCAGCCAGCTTTCATACCTAAGGCAGGATTAAAATTCATAGCCTCTTGGTGATCGGCCCAAACTTAACCATTTGGTTTTCGTGCCTAAGGAGGGAGTAGAATTGTGATGGGGAACCTATGGCACATGTGCTGGAAGTGGCACACAAGCCATCTCTCCATGCATTGCTCTTCTGGGTTACAACGAGAGGCGGCTACAACAAAGTAAGGGGTGGGGCAGGCCTAGAGAGTGCTGAGTCACGGAGCCACACCCCACAGAGTATAAAAGCAGCCCTGGCTGCTCTTCTGCTCCGTGACAAGCAAAAATTGAGATGAACTATTTGACTCGTGGAGAAGTGAGCTGAACATTCGGCCTGGATTGCTGACTACCTGGTTGCCCGGCAACCCCAAAATAAGGGAAGACTTTGGCAGGTAGCTGCAGATTCCCTGCCAGGACTGATAGCAGCCATGAACTCAATCACTGGCTCGTTTAGCCAGCTCGCGTGGCTGAGGCCGGGAGGGGACAGAACACACTGTCTCCTGGTGATTGGCCCAATATTACTTAGCCAGCTTTCATGCCTAAGGTGGGACTAAAAGTCACAGTCTCTTGGTGGCTGGCTCAAAGTCACCTAGTTACCTTTTATGCTTAAAGGAGATCTAAAAATCATTGTCTCCTGGTTTCTCGGCCAGCACCCTAACCGCCGCACCCAAGTGTCTCTCAGTCATCACTTGACCTTGAGTGATCTTAATTCAAAACAGACAAATTGAGACAGCTTCATGCAATGTGCAGTTCTAGTCATTCACCCATGACTGTGCCCAGTGGTGAAATCCAATTTTTTTTACTACTGGTTCTGTGGGCGTGGCTTAGTGAGCGTGGTGTGGCTTGGGCATGGCAGGGGAAGGCTACTGCAAAATCCCCATTCCCATCCCACTCCAGGGGAAGGATATTGCAAAATCTTCATTCCCGCCCCACTCTGGGGATAGGCAGAGGTGGTATTTGCCGGTTCTCCGAACTGCTCAGAATTTCCGCTACCGGTTCTCTGAACTACTCAAAATTTCCGCTACTGGTTCTCCAGAACCTGCTGGATTTCACCCCTGGACTGTGCCAGTTGCTAAACAAATGTGCTTAAGTTTGTATAAGGCAGTGATTTGTGAGTTTCCTTGGTAAATATGTGAATAAGCCAATGTTTGAGATTTCAAGTCACCTTAATTCTGTATAGGTTCTGGTATTGACTCTTCTATTTACATTCTCCCCACCCCCACATTCTTGCAGGGGGCTCCGAAGCTCCAGGTCGGTTCAAGTCTTCCCAGCGTTTTGTCTGCCGCAGGTAGCAACTGCCTCCCCTACGTTGTCATTGAAGGTAAGAATTCAGCAAATAGGTTTGCCAAGATTTGAACAGCGAAGCCCATTTGTTGTGCCTCGGCCGCCCCCCTCTCTGCAGCCGGGCCCCTCTCATCTTCTGTTATCTCAGCCAGAGACGGATAATGAAGACGAACGGCCTGGCATGCCTCCAGCCTCCAGCCCCCAGTCCTGGCACCATGCCTGGACAGACCGAGCAAGACGAATGGCCTGGCATGCCTTCAGCCCCCAGTCCTGGCACCATGCCCGGACAAACTGAGCAAATAAACCCCTCCCCCACAGCATGTGAACATGAGGAACATGAAGCCAGTCACGAGCTGGAATTGCCAGCAGCTGGAGGGTGGATGGATCCACGCTTCCGGAGAATGGAGAGGCGACATCAGCAAAAGGAAGGGAGGGGCAGGCCTGGATAAGTGCTGAGTCATGGAGCCACACCTCATGGCCTATATAAAGGATCTGCTTTCTGGCATTCTTTGAGTCAGGCAAAGTCTAATTTGGATTGCTGAAGTCACATCTTGGACTCCTGCCTGCCCTGAGAACTCTGACAGAACTTTGGCAAAGCTGCAGAGACTTTGTGGCCACAGAGTGGCCAGACAGTGATACAGACTTCCCTGACCCGGCCGTCAGAGGAGGAGTGGGATACGACACCATTCCTCAATCCCTTTTCCATTTATCATAGTGAATTCGGCACCCAGTTACCTTTGCTAAATGCCCACCAAGGGATCAACAAGAATCTGCAATAGGAAAATACTGTCCATTGTTAAATTGTGCGTCGTTTGGTTGCAATCTTTTTTCGCGATGGGCAAACTCGCAACTCATCAAGCTTGCTGTATATCTGCCCTGAAGTTGGGAGGATCAACTGATGCTTTTTCGCCTTCTTCTCAGTCTCTGTTTTTGTTGTGGTCTGTCAGCAGCCTACGGAGCTGGCAACCGAGTCGGACAGCGATGAGGCTGAGGTGAGGCCAGGGCCATCGGGAAGTGAGGTGCGGACTCCAGAGCCTCCAGAGGCTGACAGTAGTGAGGCAGAGGAACAGGAGGAGCCTGTTCCTAATGCATGCATGAGAAGAGCTTTCAGAAGGCAAGAGCAGCTCAAGCAGAGAGGACGACTCGGGAGTAGGGCCAAGAGATGATTGGCCCCTCCCATAAGGCTTAAAAGACCAGCAACGGTGTTTCAGCTTTGCCAGAAAACAACCTTGTGGCTGCGTCTTCTGCTCCGTCTTCTGCTTCGTGTACGTCTTTGTTTTTGTGGCTTCTGGACATTTGCCAGGAAGGGCCTTTGGCAGTTTGCCTAATTCAGCGGTTCTCAACCTGTGGGTCGCGACCCCGTTGGGGGTTGAATGACAATTTGCCAGGGGTCTCCTAAGACCATCAGAAATATGGGAAGTATACTTGTGAGTCGAAGAATCGCGCTCCAATGGTTGACTCCACAAGCCAGCTGCAGGCTCTTCAAATCGCTAGCCAAATTCGGCTTCAGGCACGATGAATTAAAAAAGAGAGAAATCTTTGCTCTGATGTCTCCCTCTCAAGCCAGCTGCAATCACTCCCAATCGCTAGCCTAATCTGGCTTCAGGCGCGATAAACTTAACAGGGGAGGAGTCTCTGCTTTAATGCCTCCGTCCTCAAGGCAATCGCAAGCAGTTCAGATCGCTAGCCAATACGGCTTCAGGCGCGATCAATTCAAAAAGACAGTTTGCTGCTTTTTGCCTTCTTCTGCGGCTGCTGAGGCGCGCTGAGATCGCTGCCTATCACCGCGATGAAATCAATCAGGCCTATGAACAAAAATAATTTTACGGTTGGGGGTCGCCACATCGTGGGGAATTGTATTAAAGGGGTCGCAGCACTATAAAGGTTGAGAACCACTGGCCTAATTGGATTAAGGTTTGTGAGAAAACTGAGGAATTTGTGTTGGGAGGCATTTGTTTTACTCTGAGTTGAACGACGCTGGGAATGAAGTAATTCCCAGCTGTTCGAATAAAGTTTGTTTTTCCCCACGGACTAAGTTTATTACTACCTACTTGGGCCTGGGTTTTGTGTTTGGCTTCAGAGCTATTAGAATCCAAAATGTAGGTAGTTCGGGCATAGGAGGTAGAAGGTGAACAGTAAGGCATTTGGAGAGGGCTTACCAAGAGCTTTGTGACTTTTGTAGAACTTGATGAAGATCGATTCATTTCCTCCTTAACCTTCTCCCCAGTACAGGTAATCCTCAACTCACAATCACAATCGAGACCTGAATTTCTGTTGCTGAGCAAAAAGTGGTTGTTGTTGTGCCTGATTTTACAACCCTTTTGCCACGGTGGTTACATAAGTGAATTACTGCAATGTGAGTCATACGATCCGTTAAGTGAATCTGGCTTTCCCCATTGACTTCATTAAGTTGAGATTGAGTTGAGATTGAGATTAAGTTTTCCCATTGACTTCATTAAGTTGAGATTCATCCATTGAGATTCATTAAGTGAATCTGGCTTTCCCCATTGACTTCATTGAATCTGGCTTTCCACATTGACTCATGAAAACCTTTGAAAGGCTAGTGCTTTCCTATCTGAAAACCATCACGGATCCGCTGTTAGACCCCTTGCAATTTGCATACCGAGCAAATAGATCAACAGATGATGCTGTTAATATGGCTCTGCACTACATCCTACAACATCTTGAGTCTCCAAAGACCTATGCAAGGGTCCTTTTTGTAGACTTTAGTTCAGCATTCAATACCATCATTCCAGACATTCTTCTAACTAAGCTAAACCAGCTACAGGTACCGGAACAGACTTGTAAGTGGATCACAAGCTTCCTAACAAACAGGAAGCAGCAGGTGAAGCTAAGCAAGATCACATCAAATACCTGTACAATTAGCACAGGGGCCCCCCAAGGCTGTGTGCTCTCCCCACTTCTCTTCTCTCTGTATACCAATGACTGCATCTCCAATGATCCATTTGTTAAGCTACTGAAGTTCGCAGATGACACAACAGTGATTGGTCTCATTCGAGACAATGACGAATCCGCATATAGAGGAGAGGTCGAACGACTAGCCTTGTGGTGCAACCAAAACAATCTGGAACTGAACACAAAACCGTAGAAATGGTGGTAGACTTTAGGAAAAACCCTTCCATACTTCCACCTCTCACAATACTTGACAACACAGTATCAACAGTAGAAACCTTCAAATTTCTGGGTTCTATCATATCGCAAGATCTCAAATGGACAGCTAACATCAAAAACATCATTAAAAAAGGACAACAAAGAATGTTCTTTCTGCGCCAACTCAGTAAGCTCAAACTGCCCAAGGAGCTGCTGATCCAATTCTACAGAGGAATTATTGAGTCTGTCATTTGCACCTCTATAACTGTCTGGTTCGGTTCTGCAACCCAACAAGAAAACACAGACTTCAGAGGATAATTAGAACTGCAGAAAAATAATTGCTACCAACTTGCCTTCCATTGAGGACCTGTATACTGCACGAATCAAGAAGAGGGCCGTGAAAATATTTGCAGATCCCTCGCATCCTGGACATAAACTGTTTCAACTCCTACCCTCAAAAGCAGCTATAGAGCACTGCACACCAGAACAACTAGACACAAGAACAGTTTTTCCCGAAGGCCATCACTCTGCTAAACAAATAATTCCCTCAACACTGTCAGACTATTTACTGAATCTGCACTACTATTAATCGTTTCATAGTTCCCATCACCAATCTCTTTCCACTTATGACTGTATGACTATAACTTGTTGCTGGCAATCCTTATGATTTATATTGATATATTGATCATCAATTGTGTTGTAAATGTTGTACCTTGATGAACGTATCTTTTCTTTTATGTACACAGAGCATATGCACCAAGACAAATTCCTTGTGTGTCCAATCACACTTGGCCAATAAAAATTCTATTCTATTCTATTCTTTGCTCGTCAGAAGCTGGCTGGGAAAATCTGGGAAGATCATGTGACACACCCCTCTCCCCCGGATGCTGCCATCGTTGTTAATACACACCGATTGCTAAGCACCCAAATTTTGATCACGTGACCGTGGGGAGTCCTATAATGGTTGTAAATGCAAGTACCGATTGTAAGTCACTTTTTTCAGGGTCGTCGTAACTTTGAACAGTCACTAAATGATCATGATTTATCACGTATCTTTTATGTACACTGAGAGCTTATGCACCGAAGACAAATTCCTTGTGTGTCCAATCACACTTGGCCAATAAAGAATTCTATTCTGTTCTATTCTATTCTTTTATCCTATCCTATCCTATCCTATCCTATCCTATCCTATCCTATCCTATCCTATCCTATTCTATTTTCTCCTATTCTATTCTATTCTATTCTATTCTATTCTATTCTATTCTATTCTATTCTATTCTATTCTATTCTATTTAGAATAGAATAGAATAGAATTTTTTATTGGCCAAGTGTGATTGGACACACAAGGAATTTGTCTTGGTGCATATGCTCTCAGTGTACATAAAAGAAAAGATACGTTCATCAAGGTACAACATTTACAACACAATTGATGATCAATATATCAATATAAATCATAAGGATTGCCAGCAACAAGTTATAGTCATACAGTCATAAGTGTTCATATTCTATTCTTTTCTATTATTCTATTCTCCTATTCTATTTTATTCTATTCTATTGTATTGTATTGTATTCTATTCTATGCTTCTATTCTATTCCTATTCTATTCTATTCTATTCCAATTCTTTCTATTCTTTTATCCTATCCTATCCTGTCCTGTCCTATTCTATTCTTCTCTTCTCTTCTCTTCTCTTCTCTTCTATTCTATTCTCTTCTATTCTATTTTCCTATTCTCTTCTATTTCTATTTCTATCCTATTCTGTTTTATTCTATTCTTATTCTATTTTATTCCAATCCTATCCTATCCTATCCTGTCCTGTCCTGTCCTGTCCTGTCCTGTCCTGTCCTGTCCTGTCCTGTCCTGTCCTGTCCTGTCCTATCCTATCCTATCCTATCCTATCCTATCCTATCCTATCCTATCCTATTCTAATTCCATGTTAGTCAAATTCCAATTACAATTCCATGTAAAGCTCTCTTCCAAACCTGAAATGAATCAACTCTCAGTTTGAATGAGAGTGTATTCTCCAAAATATGAAAATGTGACCCTTCCCTACAGATCTTTAGATACACACCGTTCAAAGTAATAGAGACAGTCTGGCCTGTTTTGCTTTGAATTCATAAATCTGCTTTTTCTTTTGAAAGATCCCAAATGTGGGGTGCTAAGTTCTTGATCAGACAGAATTCAGTTTGTCTTCATATCAGTGCCTGGTGAGAGCGAGCATGTATATTCAGTATATTCAGAGCCTCTTGTCAGTGAAAGTATTTTTAAGCTATAGAGTTAGCCCCCAACTTACAAACATTTGTATAGTGATCATTGGAAGTTAAAACAGAACTGGAAAAAAGTGACTGATGACCAGTTTTCATAAGACCGTTGCAGCTCCCTATGGTCATATGATCAAAATTCAGACACTTGGCAACTGGCATGTATTTATGACAGTTGCACCGTCCTGAGGTCATGTGATCACCATTTGTAAACTTCCCAGTTGGCATTTGACAAGCAAAGTCAATGCGGGATGCCAGATTTATTTAATGATCACGATTACTTATCTTCAACTTTAAGTGAGTCGCTTAAAGGTAAAGGTTCCCTTTGCACATGTGTGCTAGTCGTTCCCAACTCAAGGGGGCGGTGTTCATCTCCTTCTAAGCCTAGTCATTCCCGACTCAAGGGGGCGGTGTTCATCTCCTTCTAAGCCTAGTCATTCGCGACTCAAGGGGGCAGTGTTCATCTCCTTCTAAGCCGAAGAGCCAGCACTGTCCGAAGACGTCTCCGTGTTCATGTGGCCGGCATGACTCAACACCAAAGGCGCACGGAACGCTGTTCCCTTCCCACCAAAGGTGATCCCTATTTTTTCTGCTTACATTTTTTACATGCTTTCGAACTGCTAGGTTGGCAGAAGCTGGGACAAGTAACGGGAGCTCATCCCATTACGCAGCACTAGGGATTCGAACCACTGAACTGCCGACCTTTCGATCGACAAACTCAGCGTCTTAGCCACTGAGTCACCGCGTCCTTTGAGTGAGTTGTTTAACCATGACTTAAAAAATAATAATCGTAAAATGGGATCAAACTCACTTAAAACTGCCTGGCTTAGCAATGAAAATTTTGGGCTCAGTTATGGTCGTAAGTTGAGGACTACATCATACATATCATACCCAGAGTTCTTAATACTACAATACAACCCAATTTTTAATTTGCTGGCTTGGGGTTATGCTCCCACTTCCGTCTGAACGGCTTCCAAGCAACATACAGACCTAATTTTTAAGGTTATAACAATAGATAAGACGTTCATAATCTAAATCCTCTGGCTACCGCTAAACAATTAAATCTCTATAAATACTTCCTTTGCAGGAAGGATCAGCGTGAAATACATCCAGTCCACAAAGATTTAATGGGGAAAAAAAACAAACAGGTCTTGATCCCTTTTCAAACATTGAAGCTGGGTTGATCTGATTTCTGGGGAGAGAACTACCTATTTCAAAGAGAGGGACAGTGTTAAGATATTTAATAGCTGGAACTGTAAAGTATATAATCGGTCAGAGCACACCGTTGTGCAGGTAGCCCTCAACCTACGACCACCGTTGAGCCCGAAGTTTTATGTTGTGAAGTGAAACACTTGCTAAATCCATTTGTCCCATTTTTACGACATTTCTTGCCGCGTTTGTTAAGTGAATCGCTGCCGTTGTTAAATGAGTAACACGGTTGTTAAGTGAATCTGGGTTTTTCCGTTGTCGTTACTTGTCAGAAAGTCGCAAAAGGACTCCTGAACTCTGCAACCATCATAAATGTGAGTCAGTTGTCCAGCATCTGAGTGTAAATCACGTGACCATTTGGACATGCTGCCATGGTCATAAGTGTGAAAAATGGTCCTAAGTCACTTTTTTCAGCACTGTTGTGACTTTGAATGGTCACTAAATGAATTGTTGTCTGTCGAGGACTACCTTTATTAGAGTTGGAAGGGACCTTGGAGGTCTTCTAGTCCAGGGGTCTTCAACCTTGGCAACTTTAAGCCTGGTGGACTTCAACTCCCAGAATTCCCCAGCCTGGACTTGTCCAAACCCCTGCCCAACCTCCTATACCATTCTGTACTTTCTTTGGGTTTTATGGGATGGATACTCATGATCATAGAAAATGACAGAATAACAGAACAGAATTACAGAAAGGGACCCCAGAGGTCCTCCAGTCAACCTTTTTATACCTACCGCCCACTTTTGTATCTCTGTTAGTAGTAAAATTTTCTAACCGCCCACAGGTTCCACAGTAATGCGCTGTGTATTGTTGTCTGTGCATGCCTCTTGTGCATCATGGATTGGGTTTGGGGTGGGGGGTGGGGCGGCTACCAGCTCTGCTTGTCTGTTACAGCTGGGTGGTGTGGGGGGAGATGCGCGAGCTATTCTGGGACGAGGCTCTTTTGTTTGCGGTCGCACTATAGCGCCATTTACTTTCACTTATGTGACGTGAACTAAACTTATGCGCGGGCGATACAGATAGTATATTTTCAGAAATTTAAAGTGTCACGGGGAATTTTATGAAAACCTAATGAAAATGTTTTTAAATAATGCTATGGAAATTTTTTAAAACGTCAAATTTAAAAAAAGGAAAGTGCTTCAGTATCGGACAAAACCCCTACCACCATGAAAGCTGGAATGCCCACAAGTGGGCGGTAGTGACCAGGTTGACTACCACTGCTCTAGTCCAACCCCCTTCTCAAGCAGGAGACCCTATGCCATTTCAGACAAATGGCTGTTCAGTCTCTTCTTAATTGAGTGAAGAGGCGGGCTGGTGCATGAGGCCATTTACATTATGATTGGTTGCTGGGTGTAAAGGGGGAGTTTCCCTTTTTCCCCGCCTTTTCCTTCTGTGTGCTGTTCCGTGATTTACCTCACGATTTACCTCACGATGTAGTGATGTTCCTAACTACCTTGTCTGTTGTAAATCTAGACGTTAAATATATTGATTTATATAAAACCACAAGTTCGCGACATGGTACTTTTCTGCTTTTAAACTTTATTTCTCTTCCCAGTGATCTTTGGGAAGATTTCACGTTAACAACCTCTTCAAGTAACGGTAGAACCTGTTCAAAACCTATCCGCCAAAATCCTTGCCACGATATTTCCCTCGTTGTGGTTTCCTGGTGGAGGAAAGGATCAGGGACAACCGTTTGTCTCCACCTCTTCTCACTCACCCGTTTTCTAGAATTATATGCAGACATTTGGGACTCGAACTGGGTGGCTCTAAGCTCACTGGATGTATTGCAATAGTGGGGAATATCTGTCGCTCGGCTGTAGGATGAGGGTGAAGTCCCAAAGGTGCCTTTTCAGGAGGCAACTGGACTTTCTGGTTTTTTTATTTGAAGACATTTTGCTTCTAATCCAGGAAGCTTCTTCAGCTTTGACCAGATGGTGGAGAATGGAAGGATTTCTGCTCCTTGCAGACAGCTGGTCATTTGCATCTTTTTTAGAGAGTCATTGAGGCAATTTGGAGGTTTATCTGTGTCCTCAGGGTCACTTGAGTGGTGCAAATGGGTGTGGCGCCTTCTTGGAATTACTAAAAAGACTGTATTGTAGACTGGACATAGTCCTTTCGACAGTTCCAAGAAGGTGCCACACCCATTTGTACTACTCAGGTGACCCCGAGGACACAGATAAACCTCCAAGTCGCCTCAATGACTCTCTAAAAAGGATGCAAATAACCAGCTGTCTGCAAGGAATATAAATCCTTCCATTCCTCACCATCCGGTTAGAGCTGAAGAAGCTTCTTGGATGAGAAGCGAAATGTTTCTAAGGAGAAAAACTATGAAAGCCCAGTTGCCTCTTGAAAAAGCATTTTCGGGACAACCTTGACCTGGATGACTGAGAATCGCCATAGACAATGAGGGTGAAGGTTCATTCTTCGAGTTTGTGGGTTGGTTTCCAAACATTTTGTTAACATCTTCAGCACAGTTTAGGGCAGGGGTAGTCAACCTGTTTATACCTACCGCCCACTTTTGTATCTCTGTTAGTAGTAAAATTTTCTAACCGCCCATTGGTTCCACAGTAATGCGCTGTGTATTGTTGTCTGCACATGCCTCTCGCATATCGTGGATTGGATTTTGGGGGGGGGGGCCGCCGGCTACCAGCTCTGCTTGTCTGTTACAGCTGGGTGGTGTGGGGGGGAGATGCGCGAGCTATTCTGGGACAGGGCTCTTTTGTTTGCGGTCGCACTATAGCGCCATTTACTTTCACTTATGTGACGTGAACTAAACTTATGCGCGGGCGATACAAATCGTATATTTTCAGAAATTTAAATTGTCACGGGGAATTTTATGAAAACCGAATGAAAATGTTTTTAAATAATGCTATGAATTTTTTTAAAAAACATCAATTAAATTTTAAAAAAGGAAAGTGCTTCAGTATCGGACAAAACCCCTACCTCCCACCATGAAAGCTGGAACGCCCACTCGTGGGTGGTAGAGACCAGGTTGACTACCACTGGTTTAGGGGATGTCAGTCAGGGGTGAAATGTAAAATTCATTACTATCAGTTCTGTGGGTGTGACTTGGTGGTGGTGGAGTAATGTGGGTGTGTGGGCGTGGCCAACTTTTCTTTTTTTTTCTTTTTTCTTTTTTTACTTTTAAAAGCTTTTTTCCTACAACCTCTTCCACCGAAGAGATTGTAAAAAATGCTTTTAAAAGCCTGTGATGATCAGGTAACTCAGCTGGGATTGCCAGAGGAAAAAAATGTTTTAAAGGATTCTGACGATCCTAGCTGAGTTGCCTGATGGCCAGAACCTTTTAAAAACTTTCTTTTCTACAACCTCTTTGGCTTTTAAAACATGCTTTTAAATGGTTCTGACGATCCCAGCTGAGCTGCGCGATCATCAGAGGCTTTTTTTTTTAACTTTGAAAAGCATTTTTTCGGCTGAAGAAAAAATGCTTTTAAAAGTAAAAACAAACAAACAAACTCTGATGATCACGCAGCTCAGCTGGGGTGGGCGGGGCAGGGATTTCTGCTACCAGTTCTCTGAACCACCCGGGCCGTAATAGCTCAGGCTGTTAGTAGCCTGTTATTAGAACACAGTAGCCTGCAATTACTGCAGGTTCAAGCCCGGCCCGAGGTTGACTCAGCCTTCCATCCTTTATAAGGTAGGTAAAATGAGGACCCAGATTGTTGGGGGGGCAATAAGTTGACTTTGTAAATATACAAATAGAATGAGACTATTGCCTTATACACTGTAAGCCGCCCTGAGTCTTCGGAGAAGGGTGGGATATAAATGTAAATAAAAAAAAAACATCATCCGCCGCCTTTGCTACCGGATCGGGTGAACCGGAAGCATTTCACCCCTGATGTCAGTCTCTCTGCCTATAAGGGCTTCAGGTGTGGGTGTCTCAAGTGAGGCTCTGGTGTTGGTCATCAGTGAGAGTCTGGTGATGGGTCTTGTGATAGGGAGGTTACATCAGGTGAGAGTCATTGGGAGGTGAAATGCTGGTTGGGGCGGGGCGCTTGCGTGGGTTGGTTGGGGGTCAGTGCTGTCTCCGGTTTGGCTGTGTGGGTTATTTGGATTCTGAGTGGTTCGTGGGCCGGTTGAAGGGTCAATGTGTCGTGTCCCCCTCCCCCTCCGACGACCGGGTCTGGGAAGTCTGTCTCAAGCATGGCCACGAAGCCTCTGCAGCTTTGCCAAATTCCTTTCAGATTTCTCAGGGCAGGCAGGAATCCAAGGTGTGACTACAGCAAACCAGAGGAGACTTTGCCTGACTCAAGGAATGCCAAAAAGCAGATCCTTTATATAGGCCATGGGGTGTGGCTCCATGACTCAGCACTTATCCAGGCCTGCCCCTCCCTTCCTTCTGCTGATGTCGCCTCTCAGATCTTCAGAAACGGGGATCCTCCCACTTTAGATTGTCTTCTGCTGTTTGAGAAAGGGAGGGGTCGGAAGGAGCAGGCCCGGGCAATTCCAATCCGTGGTTGACTCCCTCTGATGGCTGCGTGTGAGTGAGGTTTGTTTGTTCATTCCTGACATCCCTTCCAGGCATGGGGCCAGGGCTGGGGGCTGGAGGCATGCCAGGCCATTCCTCTTCATTATCAGACTCTGAATCTGATAGCAGGCCTGGCAGGAGATGGGAGGGGCCCCGCTGAGGAGAGGAGGGAGGACGAGGTACAGCACAATGTGTCCATTGATGGGATTGATTGTAGAGTGCCAAGCTTCGATGAATTCACAAGTGTGGCGGGTGGTAGCGTGGCCGATGATTTTTGCATTGTTCCAATAGAACTGGTGTTGTTTCGTGTTGGTAGAGATGAAGGATTTGGGATTGTGGCCTTTGACTGCCAGACAGTCTTTGTGCATCCTGGTTTCACCCTCACCAGAAAGACCTGGGGTCATTTTAGTCTATTTAGGGGCTTTCTGGGCTTGAAACCGATGACTTTCAAGCTCAAGGACTTGCCAACTGGAAGACATCTTATCATTTCAGGAGTGGTCCAGCCGGTCGAAGCTGCCCTCACCAGCCCGTACCACAAGGAGCTGCAGGGAGTGATCGAGAGACTGATCCTGAAGGAGCATCGCTTGATCTGGAACAGCCTGGCCCGAAGCTGGTGAGCAACCTTTTGGAGACGAAGCAGGAGGGCTGGGGAAGTAGGCAGTATCCTCACATTTCTTTGCTCAGGGTAGACAAGGAGGTGGCTTCTTTTAATGCCGAGAAGCCAGGCTGGCTCAGGAATTCTGGGAGTTGAAGCCCACAAGTCCTAAAGGGGCCACAGTTCCCCACCTCTATATTAGAATGATCTAAAGAGAGAAAGAAAGGAAAAACGCAAGGGACAACTCCATTTGATCTTCAGTCGGCAAGAGAGGATCAGTAAGTCTTCAAAACAAAACTTTTGCCCTCTGTCAAGGAATAAGAGAGCCGGTTCAATCTAGTGCCTACGGCACCAGGCTAGAAAGCTGAAGACTGAGTTCTAATCCCGCTTTAGGCATGAAAGCCAGCTGGGTGACTTTGGACCAATCACCAGGAGACTGAGTTCTAGTCCCGCCTTAGGCATGAAAGTCAGCTGGGTACTTTGGACCAATCACCAGGAGACGGTGAATTCTAGTCCCACCTTAGGCATGAAAGCCAGCTGGGTGACTTTGGACCAATCACCAGGAGACTTTGAATTCTAGTCCCGCCTTAGGCATGAAAGCCAGCTGGGTGACTTTGGACCAATCACCAGGAGACTGTGAGTTCTAGTCCCGCCTTAGGCATGAAAGTCAGCTGGGTGACTTTGGACCAATCACCAGGAAACTGTGAGTTCTAGTCCCACCTTAGCCATGAAAGTCAGCTGGGTGACTTTGGACCAATCACCAAGAGACTGAATTCTAGTCCCGCCTTAGGCATGAAAGCCAGCTGGGTGACTTTTGGCCAATCACCAGAAGGCTGTGAGTTCCAGTCCCACCATAGACATGAGAGCTGGCAGGTTGATAGTGAGCCAGTCCCTCTCTCAGCTTAACCCACATCATAGAATTCTTGTGGAATAAATAGGAAGGAGAAGTATGAGACATATCTATGCTGCCTTCAGTTATTTATAAAAATATTAAGGGTGAGCGATAAACAAATAAATAAGCTACATGATAACGTAAAGTATTGGCCTGTTGTGCATAATGCCTTCCCCTAAGTGGTTTTCAGCCATGTGCTCCTGTTGCGGCTGTCTCTGGACAGGGTAAATCTGGGCTCCTGATCAGTAGACCCTCACTGAGACTTTGCTGCTTCCTCTCCCCTCCAATTGCTTTCCTCTCATTGCAGGACGGACAGTGAACGGGTGGTGCTGGAGCAGCTGCACACAGTCCCCTTCGTCCTCGCCTCCGCCGACAAAGCGGCAGGACGAGTAAGCGTGGAATTGCCCCTCCAGGCGGTTGACCTACCCCTGGAGACCGTCTACGAACGCTTCCAGCAGACCTCCCATGGCTTCAAAGACCTTCTCAGCCACTACCTGAGCGGGGAGAAGCCCAAGGGCTTCCTGGAGACGGAAGAGATGCTTTTGGTGGGCAGCAATCTGACTGGCATTGGTGAGCTAGCCCAGCGCCCGGATGGTACCCTCTGCCTGCAACCCCCTTCGAATGGAGCCGGCTATTTCCTGTGCCTGGAGGATTGGCAGACTCTGCTATCCGGTCTCCAGTCGGCCAGCAACTTCTGGAAATGGACAGCCTTGGTGTGCGGCTTTGTCTCTGTGGTGGTTGTCGTGCGGGCCCTTCGTCGAGCCCACCGGATCCGCCGGCTGAATCGGGAGCGGGAGGCGCAACGGCAGGAATTCGAAGACTACCTGCGGAATCACAACCAGGACGAAGAGCTGCCCGCAAACGCCTGCGTGGTGTGCTTGACCAATCCACGCGAGTGCGTCGTGCTGCCCTGCGGCCACATCTGCTTGTGCTTCCACTGTTTCCAGGCCTTGCCCAACCCTTTCTGCCCCATCTGCCGGGGCCCCATAGACCGTGTGGTTCCCCTCTATCAGGCCTAGGGAGGAGGTAGCCTCCTACGCATATCAGCTGCTCTTAGTGCAAGACATTAGGACCTTCTTCACAGTGGTTATAGTAGAGCGGTATCTCAACTTTGGCAACTGTCGGATGAGTGGCCTTCAACTCCCAGAATTCCCCATTCATCCATCCATGCTCGCTGGGGAATTGTGGGAATTGAAGTCCACCCATCTTAAAGTTGGCCAAGGTCGAGGCACACTATTAGAAACAAGCATCCCAATTGTGGGTTGAGGGACATCCGGTCTTCTGAGGCATGCGGTCTCGAAGGATCTCCGGGATCTCAGAGGATGTCCCTCTGCACAAATTCTTGCTATTGGGCGGCACGTCCAGAGTAGATCACCCTTCCAGCTTTGCTGTGCTGGAAGAGAGATTAAGGAGTCCTTCTGGTGGTTCTCCTCTGGTGTTGAGACTCCAACCCCAGAGTTCTGGGGGGAATTATGGGACTTGTAATCCAAACACATCTAGAGAGCGCAGGGTTGGGGAAAGGCTGAATTGATCTGCTGCGCAGGGAGTCACCAAGCTCCTAAGCCTGCCTTGCTGGTTTGCAAACTTAAAGCAATAATCACTGTGAGAGTAGAGCATCTTACCTAAATGATAGGAGCTGGGTTTTTTTAAAAAAAATTGGAACTCAGTTATTTGTTGTCTATAAACCAGGGGTCTCCAACCCTGGTCCCTTTAAGACTTGTGGACTTGAACTCCCAGAGTCCCTCAGCCAGCAAAGCTGGCTGAGGAACTCTGGGAGTTGAAGTCCACATGTCTTAAAGGGACCAAGGTTGGAGACCCCTGCTATAAACCACACCCAGCAGTCTTTGCTTCAGGATTTGAACTGTTGAATGCCAGGGTTATAGGACATAAATAACCATTGGCTTTCCATTGAAAATATTGGCCGCATTTAGCTTCATCACAATATCTTTTTAGTCATTGTCAGGTTCTGGAACATTTCAAATCTGAATAGCCACTGGAGCTTCAGGTTTCCTGCCGATCACGAAGTTTAAATTTCATTATCGGCATGAAGTTGGCTGTGTAGAGTTACCGACCTTAACTTAGAACTGTGTTTCTCAACTTTAGCAACTTTAAGACCTGTGGACTTCAACTCCCACATAGCTGTCCACGCATCTTAAAAGTTGCCATCTTAAGTCCACACCTCTTAAAACGCTGAGTAGGGACTAGAGATTTAACTGACGTGCAAATAGGCCTGCTCAAGAGCTGAGATGGGGTTGACTCTTGGTTTCACAGATATTTCTAGCCGATACCAGCTAATACAGACTGGAGGACTAAGCCCTCAATTTTGCTGGAACTGTTTCTTTCAAGTCGGACCTGTACGGAAATGGCAGATGGTGTTTAATCAGACAAGATTATGATTGATGTTAATGACCGGTTCTTCGCTCGTTTTGAAATTGCTGAGATCTTGCCTCTTGACATACAAGGGTTGGAGGCAGAAGGCCGATCCCAGAGGGGGCGACCGCCAAAAAGACTATTCTAGCATATATACGGCTGATGGCTTTCTTGCCAAGCGGGCCGCTTGCCAACCCTAATTTTCTTATCATCAAGTTCGGGATGAGCGGCAGAAGCTGTCCTCCACGGCTGGCCCAGTCAAAGGAATCGTTTTGCTTTGCGCTATCTTCTACGACGAACCAAGCATTGGATGGCGTTTCGCAGTCCTGTGCGCCGGGAATGTAAAAATCAAGAATGATTAAATCGGCAAATCCCTCAAGGCTGGTCTTGTCTCTCTTAATCTAAATACCAATACAGTGGAGTTTGAAGGGGGAAGGAGAGATGAAGAGGAGATCCGGAAGGGCTACTGCCAGTGGTGATGTTGACTTGCCTTCGCTACCGGTTCGCAAATGTCAGCTTGCGCAGGACCTTCTGCGCATGCGCAGAGCGTTGAAAACGGGACGTGATGACATCCGGGCGGGTGGGCAGAGCCTCCCGCAGCTGCCGCTACCTTCTTCGCCCAAACAGGATAGAAAAGGCTGAATTCTACCACTGGCTTCTGCTTATTTTAGGGATGTTGAAAATAAGTCACGTGAGGGTTGGAGATGAACGGGGCACCAGGTTGTAGCAAATATGCCCAGAGATATTTGTAGCTTTAGAATGGACTTTAGTTCTGTTGAAAGTTGAAAGTTCAGAGCAGGTGTGAATTGCTAGGGAAAGGCAAAGGATAAGGAAACTCATATCAGGATACTTGGTGGATCATGATTTTAACCAATGTAGTATATTAGTTAAGGCACCAGGCTAGAAATCAAGAGACTGTTCCATCCACACTCGGGCACAAAGCCACACTGGGCGATCTTGGGCCATTCACTAAGGCAGGGGTCTCCAACCTTGGCAATTTTAAGACTTGTGGACTTCAACTCCTGGAATTCCTCAGCCAGCTTTGCTTACTCTCTTGAAATCCCTTCCTCTGGAATCTCGCCACTTCGGCAGGTAAGAGAAAAAGAAACAGACCTGTCTGGCTGAGGAACTCTGGGAGCTGAAGTCCACAAGTCTTAAAATTGCCAAGGTTGGAGACCCCTGCACTAGGAGACGGCGAGTTCTAGTCCCACTTTAGGGATGAAAGCTGCCTGGGTGACTTTGGGCCAATCACCAGCAGACTAAAGAGTTCTAGTCCCGCCTCGGGCACAAAGCCAAATGCATGACTGGGCCAATCACCAGGAATCTGTGCATTCTAGTCCCGCCTTAAGCAAAGCTATCCGAATGACATTGGGCTAATGAGGAGGAGCGAGTGAGTTCTAGTGCCACCCTAGGCACAAAGCCAACTGGGTGATCTTCGGTCAGTCATTTTCTCTTGGCTCTGGGAAGGAAGGCAGAGGTAGACCTGAAAAGCAACTGGTCTTCGGGTTTCCAGCGTGCGCACTGGGAAACTGGTCTTTGCGTGTGCCGGAGCACCAGAAACCCGAAGGCCAGTTGGCTGGCACATGCATGCCTATTTTTTGGCCAATTTTTGGCTGTTTTCAGACTGGTTTTGCATGAAAAACGACCTGAAAACAGCCTGCTTTTTCGGGCCATTTTCAGGCGCCTGCGAAGACCTGCTGGTGACAGCATGCGTGCCCACAGAGAGGGCTCTGCTTGCCACTGGTTCGCCATCATGGGTATAAGAGAATTAAATTACGCTGCATAAACTAGCAGCCATGGGGCCTGTTCCCCTCCTCCCTCAATGATGATGTATAAAAGGAACTCAAGAAAACAGATAAAATCGTCACACCCTGTTCTGTCCCCCTCACCTCAGTCCAAGCGATGACTTAATTAGCCGGCAACTATCAGCTTCTGGCAGCAAACTAGCGAGCGTCTGCCAAGTGTCTCTGTTATCTCTTTTGATGCCGATGAGTCAACCAGGAACAAACAGTACTTCAGCTCTAGTTAAGCAGTTGATTTGCTTGCCACGAAGAGGTATAGCAGCCCTTGCTGCTTTTATATCCTGTGGGGTGTGGCTCCATGACTCAGCACTTCCTAGGCCTGCCCCACCCTTGCTTCTGTTGTTCCCGCCTCTCCTGCCTACGAAACCTAGGGTCCAGCCAGGCCTGATTGCCATCAGCTGGGTCTGAAGGCGTGGCCTGGGGGGGGAAAGTCAGGGGATGGAGGCCTCATTATCTCCTCCACCTGGCCTGCTTCTGGCTCCTGGAGCTGAGCCAGGGAAGCTGGTGCTCCAGAGGTAAGTCCTAATGGCCCTTCCCCCTCACTTTCCAAGTCACTTTCTGGCAGGGGCCCCGGCTCGGAGGGGGGGCAGACACAACACACCCATTTATATCAGGCCTGCATAACTGGTAAAGGGTAAAACCAGGGGTGAAATGTAAAATTTGTTACTACCTGTTCTGTGGGCATGGCTTGGTGGGGGGGGGTGTAATGTAACTGGGTGGGCGTGGCCAACTTTTTTTTTTAACTTTTAAAAGCATTTTTTCTACCACCTCTTCGGCCAGAGGTTGTAAAAAAATGCTTTTAAAAGCCTATGATGATCAGGCAACTCAGCTGGGGTCGCCAGAGCAGCCTTTTAAAAGCTTTTTTTTTTACAGCCTCTTTGGCTGAAGAAGTTGTAGACAAAATGCTTTGAAATGGTTCAGACGATCCCAGCTGAGCTGCGCGATCATCAGAGGCTTTTTTTTTACTTTTAAAAGCATTTTTTCAGCCAAAAAAAAATGCTTTTGAAAGTTAAAAAAAAAACCTCTGATGATTGCGCAGCTCAGCTGGGCATGGGGGGGGAAGGGATTTTTGCTACCTGTTCTCTAAACCACCACCCGCCATCGCTACCAGATCAGGCGATCCGGTCCAAACTGGGAGCATTTCACCCCTGCATAAAACCCCAGATTTTTTATTCATTAAAAATTATTCCAGGCCACCAAGGAATGCCTGGCCTGTGAATCAGCTATTTAGCAGCAAACACAGCGGCAACAGGTAGTGGTGTGGTAAAGCTAGTGTTATACAACTTCATGGGTTTGGGGTGGAGGGGGGGAAGAAAAGTGGGGGGGGTGGTTGTTGGCAGCTGTAAATTTATTTTTTTTCAAAAGTGCCAGCAGGCCTCTCACAAAGCTGCTTTGGCAAGCCTGCTGGGAACAAAAACGGACTCCCCCACTCCCGTTTTTTGGTTCAGCTAGCAGACTTCAGGGAAGCCTGCTGGGAGCAAAAACGGACCCCCCCACTCCCGTTTTTTGGTTCAGCTAGCAGACTTCAGGGAAGCCTGCTGGGAGCAAAAACGGACTCCCCCACTCCCGTTTTTTGGTTCAGCTAGCAGACTTCAGGGAAGCCTGCTGGGAGCAAAAACGGACCCCCCCCATTTTTTGGCTAGCACCCAGCTGAGCCACGCGGTCATCAGTTTTTTTAAAAAACTTTTTAAAAGTTTTTAAAAAAACTTTTAAAAGCATTTTTTTTGGCCGAAGAAAAAATGCTTTTAAAAGTAAAAAAACAAAACCTATGATCGCACAGCTCAGTTGGGCATGGTGGGGGGAGAGATTTTTGCTACCGGTTCTCCGAACCATCCGCTGACATCGCTACCGGATTCGGCGATCGGGTCCGAACCAGGAGCATCTCACCCCTGCTTTGTCTCCTCCATTAACGACTCAAAATAGTCGACCGACTGGTCATGTCCCATTCCCAATCGTATCTCGTGTAAACTTCCAAGGGCGGTGCAGATAGTCCTCAATTTACAACCACAATTGAGCCCAAAATTTATGTTAAGCTGAGAATTTTTTAAGTGAACTTTGTCCTATTTTATGATTATGATTATTATTATTATTTTGCCACATTAAGTAAATTACTGCAGGTGTTAAATTAGTAACCCGGTTGTTAAGTGGATCCGGCTTCCCCATTGACTTTGCTTGTCAGAAGGTCGTATAAAGGAATCCCATGAGTCCGGGACACTGCAACCGTCATAAATATGAGACAATTGCCAAGCATGTATGTAAATCATGTCACCATGGGGATGCTACAATGGACACAGGTGTGAAAAATGGTCCTAAATCACTTTTTTCAGTCCCATTATAATTTTGAACAGCCACTAAATGAACTTTTGTAAGTCAAGGACTACCTGTACATGTAACAATGAAGCTTCCAGCTGAAAAAATAAGTATATCCCAGTAAGGTAAAGGTAAAGGTTCCCCTCACACATATGTGCTAGTCGTTCCCGACTCTAGGGGGCTCATCTCCGTTTCAAAGCCGAAGAGCCAGCGCTGTCCAAAGATATCTCCGTGCTCATGTGGCCGGCATGACTCAACGCCAAAGGCGCACGGAACACTGTTACCTTCCCACCAAAGGTGGTCCCTATTTTTCTACTTGCATTTTTACGTGCTTTCGAACTGCTAGGTCAGCAGAAGCTGGGACACGTAACGGGAGCTCACCCCGTTACGTGGCAGCACTAGGGATTCGAACCACTGAACTGCCGACCTTTCGATCGACAAGCTCAGCGTCTTAGCCTCTGAGCCACGACGTCCCTTATGAACATAGCAAAAGGTAAACCACATCCATTTGTTACCTTGATATATATTACAGGCTTACGGCCACCATTGAGTCCAACATTTCTGTTGCTAAGCAACCCAGTTGAGAAGTGAGTTTTGCCCCGTTTTACATCCTTTCCTGCCACCGTTGTTAAGTGAATCAGCGCAGTTGTCAAATTAGTAACCCAGTTGTTAACAATGCGGTTGTTAAGCAAACCGTATCTTTTCTTTTATGTACACTGAGAGCGTATGCACCAAGAGGAATTCCTTGGGTGTCCAGTCACCCTGGGCCAATAAAAAATTCTGTTCTATTCTATTCTTCCCCATTGACTTTGCTTGTCAGAAGGTCACAAAAGGGGATCACATCACACACACACTGGGACATTGCAACCATCATAAATACATGCCTGTTTTTTTTTTAATTTGCATTTATATCCCGCCCTTCTCCAAAGACTCAGGGCGGCTTACACTATGTTAGCAATAGTCTTCATCCTATTTGTATATTTATATACAAAGTCAACTTTTATTGCCCCCAACAATCTGGGTCCTCATTTTACCGTCCTACCTTATAAAGGATGGAAGACTGAGTCAACCTTGGGCCTGGTGGGACTCGAGCCTGCAGTAATTGCAAGCAGCTGCTGTTAATGACAGACTGTCTTACCAGTCTGAGCCACAGAGGCCCATGTTTGCCAAGCATCTGAATTTTGATCACATGACCCTGGGGATGGCTGCATGGTTATGTGAAAAACCGTCACTTTTTTTCAGTGCCGTCGTAACGTCAGTCACTAAACGAAACGCTATCAGTTGAGGACTACCTGCACCAACCTGGAAAAGGAGTTTTGGCCATTCAAGCAGGGGAGATTTTCCTGCCCAGCCGTTTGAGCTTTCTACTGGTAAGAAAAGTGTTGGAAGAAATATCCATCTGGGTTCAGTTCCAAGTGGGGACAAAGACACTGGAAACATGGAGACTGCTTGGAAAGATGGTTTAATGGGTGGTCAGGATCACATGGCTTGAGATCCTGAACAGAAAAAAGCTTGAGATCCTGTGCGCTCTCTGGCTTTATGCTTTTTCTGAGCTTTGAACTTTCTGGGGCACAGGAAGAGTATCCTGATTGGTTGTCAGACTCCCAGGGGGTGGGGGTCTTAGCTAGCCTTGCTGGCTGATGTAATCTTCCCAGGTGTCATGTGGTGAGTTTCTGTTGCTAGATGGGTTCTATTATGTTGCAGATGATGGCCCATTGACAAAGGTGAGGAGAATGAGTTTCTACCTCTGACCCATTGACAAAGGTGGGGGAAAATGAGTGAGCTTGGTTGAGGCTTTAATGGCCCATTGACAAAGGTGGGGGGGGGAGTCAGGAAGCTGCTTTGTCTTTAAAACATGTTTCTCCATTTCTCATCCAGGGAAATATATTCTGCCTTTTTAAATATTTTCTAAAATATTTCATTCTTCTAGGAGGGGGGTGGGTGCTAAATTCCTACAAAAGGAAGAGAGAGAGAGAAAAAACACTATTTAATTTTTATTTGACGTTTCATTCACTTTGGGGACCTAATTTAGCCCTTTAAAAGCAACCAGAAGCAAGATTTTAGGAGCATTATGCAGCAGGCTTTGATGGTGATTTTGCCACTCAAAAAAACAAAAACAAAAACAAAAAAATGCAGGCAAAATGGGAAGCGGTTTGAAGGACCTATGACTCAGCTTTCCGGTGGGTGGGAGCTGATCCCCCCCCCCCCAGCTAGCTATGAACCAAGCATCCAGCGCAGAGTTGACTCAGCATTTTAACCCATCTCGGTTTCAGCCAAAGAACAAAATCCCGCCCTGCCTCCCCTCCCTCCGTCTGCAGCTTTGCACAGACAGTCAATTTCCACCCTGTGGAAAGGCGGGCTGTCATTTCATTGTTCTACGCAGATTTAAAAAAAAAACAACAATAACAAACGTCTCCAATCGATACCTATTTGTGCACGCAACACGGGGAAGGGTGGTGGTGAGGACAAACCTCAAAAACAGACTTTCCCCAAGCAGGGACAGATGAGCGCTTGATCACCGTTAAGACTGGCATTCCCAAAACACGCTTCACTTGATCGCAGAATTAACCCGTTTTCTGGGTTGCATGTATGTTGAGACTAAGCAGCTCAGTTTGCACTGCATGACTAAGATACAAACCAATAAACACACACAGACACCAACTCTTTGCTTCCGAATGCTCACCTTGGGGGGGTCAGACGCAGGACATTCCAGCAAACTGGAATTATTTCCTCCCCATTTCAAGGGGGGAGCTTAGTGGCAGGGGTGGTCCAAGCACTCTCCCACCCACCAGCCTCTTTGATGGGAAAAGACACCTTGAGGAATTATTTTAAGAAAGCCCACTTATATGGGAACCGCAACCTGGCTTTTTTATGGGCTGGGCAGATCAGAAGATCCGAATTGGACCGGCCGTATCTTCAAAGCATACCTGACTGCTTAAAACCCCTTAAAAGTGCAGGAGAAATTTCATCATCAGGAGCTAGTGCAGGTTTGGGTTTTTTTAGCACAACAAAAATTATTTGCAAATTCATCAGCCCCTTGTAGGCTAAATAGAATAGAATAGAATTTTTTATTGGCCAAGTGTGATTGGACACACAAGGAATTTGTCTTGGTGCATATGCAATGGGCTCTTTAAATTGCAATTCTTTTTGAGATCTGGGGTTCCTGATACCCAGTAGGATGGGGGTCTCCAACCTTAGCAATTTTAAGCTTGGCGGATTTCAACTCCCGGATTTATGGGAGTTGAGGTCCGCCAGGCTTAAAGTTGCCAAGGTTGGAGACCCCTGCAGTAGGAGGTATTTGCACAAGCTCCTGGGTGAAAGCAGTGTTGTTGTTGTTTTTATTTCATTTTGTCACAACAGTATACACAAACATTGTCATAAATAAAAAAAAAACATATCATGAAGAAAATATATATATATAAGTAAATAATATGCATCAGCTATATTAATTTGATATAATGAATATCAAATTCATATCAAATATCAAATATATGAAATATATTTATTTGATATATTGAATATCAAATATAATTATTTGATATAATGAAGGGAACAATAGGACAGGAACGGTAGGCACTTTTGTGCTCTTATGCACGCCCCTTATAGTCCTCTTAGGAATGGGGTGAGGTCAATAGTGGACAGTTTTTGGTTGAAGATTTTGGGATTTTGAGTAGAGACTATGGAGTCAGGTAATGAGTTCTAAGCATGAACAACTCTGTTGCAGAAGTCATATTTTCTGCAATCAAGTTTGAAGCGGTTGACATTAAGCTTGAATTTATTTTTTGCTCTTGTAATATTGCGATTGAAGCTGAAGTAGTCTTTTATAGGAAGGATATTGCAATAGATGATTTTGTGTGTTAAACACAGGTCATGTCGAAGTCGACAGAGTTGTAAATTTTCTAATCCCAGGATTTCAAGCCTGGTGGTATAAGGTATTTTGTTGTTTTCGGAGGAGCGAAGAACTGCAGATTTTGGGAAGCCAGGCTCAATCTTAGCGAGTTGTGCGAACTAAGGGGCTGCCACAAAGAAGAGTGGGCCAATCTTTTTCTCCAAAGCACCTGAAGGCAGAACAAGAAGGAATGGGTGGAAATTAATCAAGGAGAGAAGCAACTGAGAAAGGAGACATTTCTCAAAAGCGAGAACAATTAATCGGTGGACCTGCTTCCTTTCAGAAGTTGTGGGTGCTCCATCACTGGAAATTTTAAAGAAAAGACTGGCCAGCCATTTGCCTGAAAAAAATGTTATGGTAGGGTTTCCTGCTTGAGCGGGAGGTTGAATTAGAAGACCTCCAAGGTCCCTTCCAACTGTTATTCTAAATCAGGATGCGATTGTGAAATCATTGTTTGTTTGTTTTTTTGTTTGTCTGGGGTTTATATGTTATGTAAACCCAGCAAGAAGGGACACGGTGGCTCAGGGGCTAGGACATTGAGCTTGTAGATCGAAAGGTCGGCAGCTCAGCGGTTTGAATCCCTAGTGCTGCTGTGTAACAGGGTGAGTTCCCGTTACTTGTCCCAGCTTCTGCCAACCTAGCAGTTCGAAAGCAGGTAAAAAATGCAAGTAGAAAAAATAGGGACCATTTTTGGTGGGAAGGTAACAGCGTTCCGTGCACCTTTGGTGTCTAGTCATGCCGGCCACATGACCATGGAGACATCTTCGGACAGCGCTGACTCTTCGGCTTTGAAACGGAGATGAGCACCGCCCCCTAGAGTCGGGAACGACTAGCACATATGTGCGAGGGGAACCTTTACCTTTTAAACCCAGCAAGTAGGTTTTATTCATCTAAAATTTAGAGTTTAATTGCAAATAATATTTTTTTCTAAAATTTCCAACAGGTAACCATGTTAATCCGTAGTAACAAAGACAGAGGTGAAATCTACTTACCTTCCTTACCGGTTCGGAAATGCGCACACACGCGTGTCACATGCGTGCGCATGCGCAGAAGGTAAAAAACACATTACTTTCTGGTTAAAACCAGGAAGTACTGATGCCCCGGGTGGGTGGGCGGAGCTTTGCTCTGCTATCGCTACCGGATTGCTGAACTACCGGCCACAATCACTACTGGATCGCGTGATCCGGTCCAATCCTGGAGCATTTTTCACCCCTGAACAAAGATTATTGTTGGATAAATTAAAATAATTACAAGTTGAATATACTCCAAGCTCATTTTTAAGTGGATGAAATCCAGAAAAGCTTATACTTCCATAGTTTGCTGTTTGTTTGTTTTTTGCCTTTCAGCTGCTAGGTTATGTTCACATGCTCCACTTAAACCAGGTTGACCGGACCCTGCAATTGTATTTTCACATGAGAAACTCGATTAGGGCTTGCCTTGCATGGCTTGTTTTTGTTTGTTTTGATTGAGTTTAGTATGTTGGCCAAGCTCAGTCTTTTTGGTTGCCTTACGGTTCAATATTCTGCAAGGGTATGGATGGAGGCTGATGTTACTTTTGGGGCAGTGGTGGGTTTCAAAAATTTTTACTACCGGTTTTGTGGGTGTGGCTTGGTGGGTGTGGCATAGCTTGGCGTGGCAGGGGAAGAATACTGTAAAATCTCCATTCCCTCCCCAATCCAGGGAAAGGATACTGCAAAATCCCCATTTTTCTCTTGATCAGCTGGAACTTGGGAGGCAGAGAATAGATAGGGGTGAGGCCAGTCAGAATTTTTACTACCGGTTCTCCAAACTACTCAAAATTTCCACTACCGGTTATCCAGAACTGGTCAGAACCTGCTGAAACCCACCTCTGTTTTGGGGTGTTCGAAAACCGAGGGGACTAGCACCATCAGTAGGCCAACATGTTAATGTCTATTACCTCCAGCAGGGGGAGCCTGTGAGATGCATTTGGTAGAAGAAAAGGAAGGGGCTAAGGGGGTCCCCAATGTATTTTCCTATATCAATCAATGCAGTGAGAACAATATTGAAAAGGGAGCAGGGGCCTGACTTAAGAGTCTCAGAATTTGTTTAGTTCAGAAATTCGAGATAAAACTCGTCGTCATTCATGAAGGAAAGTGGATAACAGTGCATCTATGGAGCCTATTGAGACCCAAAGGTAGTTTGTTTCTTTGTGGCTTGGCACATGATGTGAGTCCAGCCAATGTGGCTTGTAAACCATAGTTTACAGCAGAAAATCACATGCCAATAGCCAGTTATCATTTATGATTCAAGAATCCTGTTTCTTTTTCGCTTGCCTTTTTTTTTGCTCCCAGTAAGTTTTGTGCGCTAATCAATTATGCTTTCTTATGGTCTTTCTTGCCAAATGGGTTAAGATAATCAAGTGATGACTAATAGTTACCTCTCCAGTTTTATGTACCCTCACTTTGATCCCAACAAGGATATAGCTAATCCTCAATTTACAACCATCCGTTTACTGACCGTTTGAAGTTATAAAGGCACTGAAAAAAGAGACTTATGACCGTTTTTCCACACATACGACCATTGCAGCACAGAATGGGACTTTTTCGACTTGAACCCTGCGCCTTGCCTGTTTCTCCTTAAGGTTTTCGCCTCTGCGTTATTAGCCACAAACTTTTCTCCTCAGCTGGCCCTCCCACAGTCTTTCGCCCCAGCGCATCGGCCCCAGCCCCTCCGTCCCAGTCCCTTCGCCAAGACCCATCCATCGAAGTACAGTTCATCTCAGGCTTTTGGCCACCGCTTAGGACAATTCCTAATATAAATATTATAATATAAATATAATATAAATACAATATGCCACCAGACTTGAAATCCTGGGTTTAGAAAATTTAGAACTCTGCCGCCTTCAACATGACCTGAGTTTAACTCATAGAATCATCTGCTACAATGTCCTTCCTGTCGAAGACTACTTCAGCTTCAATTGCAACAATACAAGAGCACACAATAGATTTAAGCTTAATGTCAACCGCTTCAATCTTGATTGCAGAAAATATGATTTCTGTCAACAGAGTTGTTAATGCTTGGAACGCACTACCTGACTCTGTGGTCTCTTCCCAAAATCCCCAAAGCTTTAACCAAAAACTATCTACTATTGACCTCACCCCATTCCTAAGAGGACTATAAGGAACGTGCATAAGAGCACAAAAGTGCCTACCGTTTACTGTTCCTGTCCTAATGTTCCCTTTGATTGTATATAATTTCATATAGTTATTACATACTTATGATTATATATATGTTTATATATTGTATAATTATTTCATGCTTATGCTTATATATACTGTGTGACAAAATAAAATAAATAAATAAAAAATTCGCAGCCAGCCGATCGGTGCAGGGACTCCAGTGGAAGGGGGTGGGGGCTGCAGTTCAGAGGGAGTCTCCAACAACACTCCCCCACCCCTGTCCAAAGTTTCTTTTTCTTCCCCATCCCAGCCCCCCACCCCTCCCGCTCTTCTCTTTATTTTATTTTAATTTTATTTATTTATTTATTTTGTCACAACAGTATACATAAGCGTAAGCATGAAACAGCTATACAATATATAAGCATATATATAAGCATAAGTATGTAATAACTATATTAATTGGATATAATGAAAGGAAACAGTAGGACAGGAATGGTAGGCACGTTTGTGCTCTTATGCACGCCCTTATGGTCCTCTTAGGAATGGGGTGAGGTCAATAATAGACAGTTTTTGGTTAAAGCTTTGGGGATTTTGAGAAGAGACCACAGAGTCAGGTAGTGTGTTCCAAGCATTAACAACTCTGTTACAGAAGTCATATTTTCTGCAATCAAGATTGAAACGGTTAAGTTTAAATCTATTGTTTGTTCTTGTATTATTGCTATTGAAGCTGAAGTAGTCTGTGACAGGAAGGACATTACAATAGATGATTCTATGAGTTAAACTTAGGTCTTGTCGAAGGCGACGGAGTTCCAAGTTTTCTAAGCCTAGGATTTCAAGTCTGGTGGTATAAGGTATTTTGTTGTTTACAGAGGAGTGGAGAATTCTTCTTGTAAAATATTTCTGGACACGTTCAATTGTGTTAATGTCCGAAATGAGGTGTGGGTTCCAGACAGGTGAGCTGTATTCAAGAATTGGTCTAGCAAATGTTTTATATGCTCTGGTTAGTAGGGTAAGTGTTTCTGGAGAAGAAGCTACACAAGATTAGGTTTACAACTCTTAGAGCTTTTTTTTTTTCATTTTCTTCTCTTCATCTTTTCTTCATCTCTTCCCATTCAGTGTCAGGGGTCCCTTCCAGCCTGAAGCTACATCTAATTATAATAATGTCTGGGTTATTATCATCTGGATAACTACGTCGAGTTATTCCTCTTCCACAGGGAGAGGCCCTGGGTACCCCACCTGATGGATCCCTTGTCCTCTACAGCCCCCCTCCTCTCTCTCCCACCCCGTGCTGCTCTCAGCAGCCTCGGGAGGCTCCAAACTGACAGGCGAGTGGTTCGTGGTGGTGGGCGGTCAGAGCCCCAAGCGCTACTAACCAGGGCAGCCCCGGTGGGGGCTGAAATACCTTTGCCCCCTCCCAGCCCCTTCTTCCACAGGGACAAGCCCTGGCAACCTCACCTGATGTGCCAGGGCGAAAGGCTGGGGAAGGGCCAGCCGAGGAGAAAAGTTTGTAACTAATAACGCAGAGGGGAAATCCTTAAGGAGAAACAGGGAAGGCAAAGGGTTCGAGCCGAAAAGTCTTAGACCCCCTCCAGCATCCCCATGGTCACTTGGAGAAAATCCGGGCACTTGGCAACTGGCTCGTAATTATGACGGTTGCAGTGTCCCAGGGTCACGTGATTCCCTTTTGCGACCTTCTGACAAGCAAAGTCAATGGGGAATCCAGATTCATTTAACCGCGATGTTCCTAATTTAATAACGGCGGAGATTCACTTAACGACTGCAGCAAAAGGCTCATCAATTGAGGCAAAACTCACTTAACAACTGCCTTGCTTAGCGACGGAAAGTTTGAACTCAATTGTGGTTGTAAGTCAAGGACTTCCTGTGTCGCACCGATTGAGTATCTATCTGGGCTAGAGAAAAACAGAGCTAGATGTGAGGTTTGAACCCTTGGCCATCCAAAACTGGGACAGGAAATTGTGGCTTATTGCAATATGTGTCCCTTGAGTCTCAGAACCTGACTCACTTGAGTACAGGTAGTCCTCGACTTAAAACACTTCATTTAGTGACCTTCAAATTCACAAGGGCAGTGGGAAAAAGTGACTTACGCTGTTTTTCACACTTAAGACCGCTGTAGCATCCTCATGGTCATGTGATCAGAATTCAGATGCTTGGCAACTGGCATCTATTTATGAAATGCTGCAGTGTCCCAAGGTCACGTGATCTCCTTTTGCGACCTTCTGACAAGCAGAGTCAATGAGGAAGCCAGGTTGACTTCACAACTGGGTTATCAACTTGGGCGTGCTCCTGGATGGACGGTTGTCCTTTGAAGACCATTTGACGACCGTCTCCAGGAAAGCTTTTTATCAGGTTCGCCTGATCCGCCAGTTGCGCCCCTTCCTGGACCGGGATGCCCTATGCACGGTCACTCATGCTCTCGTTACTTCTCGCTTGGATTACTGCAATGCTCTCTACATGGGGCTCCCCTTGAAGAGTACCCGGAGACTCCAGTTAGTCCAGAATGCTGTGCGGGTTATTGAGGGAGCAGTCCTGCGCAGACTGCACTGGCTACCTGTTGTCTTCCGGGTGCGCTTCAAGGTATTGGTTACTACCTTTAAAGCGCTCCATGGCTTAGGACCGGGATACTTACGGGACCGTCTACTGCCGTCCTCTATCTCCCAACGACCGGTGCGTTCTCACAGAGAGGGACTCCTCAGGGTGCCGTCAGCCAAACAATGTCGACTGGCGGCCCCCAGGGGGAGGGCCTTCTCTGTGGGGGCTCCGACCCTGTGGGACGAACTTCCCCCTGGGCTTCGACAACTATCTGACCTTAGGACCTTTAGCATGAACTTAAAACCTATTTATTCCGCCTTGCTGGACTGGCTTGATTTTTAAAATTTTTAATTTGATTTTATGGGTTTGAAATTTCTGTCAATTTTATAGGGCGTTATTACATTTTAAATTTGGCCATTTGAATAAGTTTTTTAAGGGTTGTTTTTTAGTATTGTATGTATTGTTTCTTTTGTATTTTATTTTGGCTGTTCACCGTCCTGAGTACTTCGGGAGAAGGGCGGTATAAAAATTAAAATATTATTATTATTATTATTATTATTATTATTATTATTATTATTATTATTATTATTATTATTATTATTATTATTATTATTATTATTATTATTAACTTATCAAGTGCAGGAATTCACTTAACAACTGTGACAATAATAATAATAATATTTTAATTTTTATACCGCCCTTCTCTACAGAGCTCATAATGTGAAAAACGGTCATGAGTCCCTTTTTTTCAGTGGCGTTGTAACTTCGAGCAGTCACTAAATGAATGGTCTTAAGTCCAGGACTTACATGTATCCCGGAAGAAGGCTGAGGAAGAAAAAAAACCTGCATAGGAACTGCTAGCAAGTGTCTTGCTAGACTTAAGGGAGAAAAACTGCTGCTTAACTAGGTTTGCATTTTGCCAACAAAATAGAATTATAAAAGGAAGCCAAAAAGATCGGTCTATTTCTGTGCCAGCTATCAGGCACAAATTTTTCACAAACAGACAGTTCAGGGCATTCTTGTCACTGCAGTAGTCTGAAAAGGGGATAATTATGTATCCCAATACAGGTAGTCCTCCACTTAGAACACTTCGTTTAGTGACCGTTCAAAGTTACGACGACACTGAAAAAGTGCTTTTCACACTTTAAGACCATTGGAGCATCCCATGGTCACGTAATAAAAATTCAGGTGCTTGGCAATTTGTGATGATTGCAAGTGTCCCAGGGCCGCAAGTTTATGTCGTTAAGTGAAACATTTGTTAAGTGAATCTTGCCCCAATTTAGGACATTTCTTGCCCCAGTTATTAAGAGAATCACTGCAGTTCACAAGTTAGTAATCCGGCTCCCCCATTGACTTTGCTTGTCAGAAGGTCGCAAAAGTGGATCACACAACCCAGGGATACAGCGACGGTCATAAATATGAACCAGCTGCCAAGTGTCTGAATTTTGATCACATGATCATGGGGATGCTGGAAAAGTTGGAAGTGTTTTGTTTTTTTTAAATTTGCATTTATATCCCGCCCTTCTCCGAAGACTCAGGGCGGCTTACACTGTGTTAAGCAATAGTCTTCATCCATTTGTATATTATATACAAAGTCAACTTTATTGCCCCCAACAATCTGGGTCCTCATTTTACCTACCTTATAAAGGATGGAAGGCTGAGTCAACCTTGGGCCTGGTGGGGCTTGAACCTGCAGTAATTGCAAGCAGCTGTGTTAATAACAGACAGACTTAGTCTGCTGAGCCACCAGAGCCCCAAGTGTGAAAACTGATCAGTCATAAGTCACTTTTTTCAGTGCAAATGGTCACTAAATGAACTGTTGTAAGTTGAGAACTTCCTGAAGTGGAATTATCATTACTTGTTTGCCCAAAGTTTTTATCAACAGTAGAAATCTTCAAATTTCTAGGTTCTACCATATCGCAAGATCTAAAATGGACAGCTAACATCAAAAAGGTCATCAAAAAAGGACAACAAAGAATGTTCTTTCTGGGCCAACTCAGGAAGCTCAAACTGCCCAAGGAGCTGCTGATCCAGTTCTACAGAGGAATGATTGAGTCTGTCATCTGCACCTCCATAACTGTCTGGTTCGGTTCTGCAACCCAACAAGACAGACACAGATTTCAGAAAATAATTGGAACTGCAGAAAAAACAATGGCTACCAACCTGCCTTCACTGAGGACCTGTATACTGCACGAGTCAAAAAGAGGGCTGTGAAAATATCTACAGACCCCTCACATCCTGGAAATAAACGGTTTCAACTCCTACGCTCAAAACGACGCTATAGGGCACTGCACACCAGAACATATATGCACAAGAAAAGTTTTTTCCTGAATGCCATCACTCTGCTAAACAAATAATTCCCTCAACACTGTCAAAACTATTTACTAAATCTGCACTACTATTAATCTTCTCATCATTCCCATCACCCATCTCCTTCCACTTATGACTGTAACTTTGTTGCTTGTATCTTACGATTTATACTGATATTGTTTCCTGATTGCTTAATTGTTAAATTTGTATCCTATGATTATCAATAAGTGTTGTAAGTGTTGTACCTTAATGAAGGTATCTTTTCTTTTATGTACACTGAGAGCATATGCACCAAGACAAATTCTTTGGGTGTCCAATCACACTTGGCCAATAAAAAATTCTAGTCTAGTCTAGTCTAGTCTAGTCTAGTCTAGTCTAGTCTAGTCTAGTCTAGTCTAGTCTATTCTATTCTGATGGCTGCAGCATCCCAGGGTCATCTGATCCCCATGTGCAACCTTCCCTGCTGCCTTCGAAGCGAAGTCAGTGTTGGGAGCTGGAGTCACTTAATGACCTTATGATTTGCTTAACAACTTAACAAAGATTCTTAACAATCACGGCCAAAAGGTTGAAAAAATTGAGCGGGTCTTAAAGTTGCCATGGTTGGAGACCCCTGATATTAGTCCAATCCCCTGCCCAAGCAGACCCTACACCATTTCATATTACACATCATATGATAAGTGAATCATGCGGTCATTAAGTGAATCCAGCTTCCAACGTTGATTTTGCTCTGAAGCCAGGAAGGACTATTGCAAATGGGGATCACGTGTCCCTGGCTACAACCGTCGTAAGAACCTGCCAGTTGGCAAGTGCTGTTGTGCCTCGCCCGCCCTCCTCTCCTCAGCCGGGCCCCTCCCATCTCCTGCTATCTGAGCCAGAGTCTGATAATGAAGAGGAATGGCCTGGCATGCCTCCAGCCCCCAGCCCTGGCACCATGCCTGGACAGAATGAGCAAACATTCTACAGCGTGTGAGCACGAAGCCAGCCACGTGGTAGAATTGCCGGCAGCAGACCAGGAGGACGGAAAGACACAGTGGACGGATCCCCGCTTCCGGAGAATGGAGAGGTGACGTCAGCAAAAGGAAGGTAGAAACAGGCCTGGATAAGTGCCGAGTCATGGAGCCACACCTCATGGCCTCTATAAAGGATCTGCTTTTTGGCATTCCTTGAGTCAAGCAAAGTCTCATCTGGTTGCTGAAGTCACACCTTGGATTCCTGCCTGCCCTGAGAACTCTGACAGGAATTTGGCAAAGCTGCAGAGGCTTCATGGCCACGCTTGATACAGACTTCCCAGACCCGGCCGTCAGAGGAGGAATGAGACACGACAAGTGCCCAAATCTTGATCACATCAATGTGGGGATACTCTGGTGGCAGTGAGTCCAAGAACTTTTTTCTGTGCCACTTTGAACGGTGCCTAAATGTTTGGTCGTAAGAGGAAGACTGCAGGTAGTCCTCTACTTATGACCACACAAGCCCAAAATCTCTGTTGCTAAGCGAGACGTTCGTTAAGTGAATTTCGTCCCATTTTACGACCTTTCCTGGCAGCGTTGTTACGGGAATCTGGCTTCCCCATTGACGTTGCTTGTGAGTAGGTTGCAAAAGGGGATCACATGACCCCGGGACAATGCAACCGTCATAAATACGAGTCAGTTGCCACACGGCTGAATTTCGACCGTGGGGATGCTGCAGCAGTCATCAGTGTGAAAAACGGTTGGTTGTCATTCACCGTTTTCAGTGCCAATGTAACTTCAAACGGTCACTAAACCAATCGTTGTACGTCATGGACTACCTGTATTTGTCGCATCCCTGTAAGCAACACAAGCTTCTTGCAGGCAGCATCCTTGATTATCCTCATCCACCAGTCCATGGGTCTCAATGAGGCTTTGCTGACTTCAGATAGAACAGTGGTTCTCAACCTTTATAGTGCTGTGACCCCTTTAATACAATTCCCCACGATGTGGCGACCCCCAACCGTAAAATTATTTTCGTTTTGAATTTATCGCGCCTGAAGCCGTCTTGGCTAGCGATCTGAACTGCTTGCGATTGCCTTGAGGACGGAGGCATTAAAGCGGAGACTCCTCCCCTATTAAGTTGATCGCGCCTGAAGCCAGATTAGGCTAGCGATTGGGAGCGATTGCAGCTGGCTTGAGAGGGAGACATCAGAGCAAAGATTTCTCTCTTTTTTAATTGATCACTCCTGAAGCCGAATTCGGCTAGCGATTTGAAGAGCCTGCAGCTGACTTGTGGAGTCAACCACTGGAGCGCGATTCTTCGACTCGCAAGTCTACTTCCCATATTTCCGATGGTCTTAGGCGACCCCTGGCAAATCGTCATTCGACCCCCAACGGGGTCGCGACCCACAGGTTGAGAACCGCTGAGATAGAACTTCTCTTGGTATTGCAAGTTCTGCTACTGATTCATCGCGCTCATAGTGACTAATCTACAGGTTCTGCAAAAATTGAAGTCGGCAATGCACATTACTGAAGGGTGTTCCAGATTGCTGGAAAAATATCCCAAAGGCATATATATGACACCTCAAAAGTGAAGGAATGCGAGGGAGGTGCTCATATATTCGCTAGAAACCGTAAGGTTAGCCTACCTGAAGTTGCGTTCAAATAACTCCCTTAAGTATGTAAGGTAGAAACTTGGTTGCTCTTTGCAAAATGGACTGATTTTGGTGAATCTTATCCTCGGGGACTCTGTGTGTATGTGTGTGTGTGTATGTGTGTGTGTGTGTTTGTGTGTTCCTTTCTGGTGTCTCCACTTATGATGCGAACCCAGCAAATGTGTTACCAGCTATATCATTTTTAATTAATACAGACCTACTGTGGCTTGTTAGTTCAGATTTAGCACACTGGGTGAAACCCATTTCAAGTCTGTCAAGTTCATTTTTGTCTGCTCCCATTGTGCTCTCTCTCTCATGCTTCCACCCCTCTGCTTCCAGTCGGTTGGTTGCTAAGTAAATAATAAAGTGGACGGTTCTGGGTTGCAGAATGACACAACCACCGGTGTGTTAATTTGGGACGCTATAAGGTAGGGGAGACATCCTAGCGGTGTTCCAAATGTTTGGAGGGGCGCCTACAAAGATGTTTTTTTTTAAATTTGCATTTATATCCCGCCCTTCTCCAAAGACTCAGGGCGGCTTACACTATGTTAGCAATAGTCTTCATCCTATTTGTATATTTATATACAAAGTCAACTTATTGCCCCCAACAATCTGGGTCCTCATTTTACCTACCTTATAAAGGATGGAAGGCTGAGTCAACCTTGGGCCTGGTGGGACTTGAACCTGCAGTAATTGCAAGCAGCTGCTGTTAATAACAGACTGTCTACCAGTCTGAGCCACAGAAGCTCAGACTGGTAAAATGTTATTAAATTTATTTAATAATTTAAAATTTAAATTTATTTAATAATTTAAAACGTTATTTTCCAAAGCACCAAAAGGCAAGACCAGAATCAACTGGATGGAAACTAACCAAGGAGAGGAACAACCTAGAATTAAGGAAAAAATTCCTAACGGTTAGAGCGGGTGTCAGCTTGTTTCGAAAGAGAGAGCAAGGAGAGAATGAGAGAGGGAAAAGAGGGAAACAAATGAGAGAGAAGGGGAGAGAAAGAAAGGAAAAGAAAGAAAGAAAAAGGAAGGAAGGAAGGAAGGAAGGAAGGAAGGAAGGAAGGAAGGAAGGAAGGAAGGAAGGGAGGGAGAGGGAGAGGAAAAAGAGAAAAACAGAAGAGAGAGAGAGAGAGTAACCCATTTCCCACAGAAAGCACCCAGAACCACGGGTGGGCATGGCTGGGGCAGGTCATCTGACTGGGTGGGAGTGACGTTGAGTTGGCCACGCCCACCCAGGTTTTATGGCTCCCGGTGTTTTCTTTTCTGTGGGAAACTGGTCCAAATGGCTCTTTGGGTGTGTAAGGTTGCAGACCCCAGGGTCGGAGCAATCAGCCAATGGAATAGCTTGCCTTCAGAAGCTGTGGGTGCTCCGTTACTGGAGTTTTTAAAGAAGAGACTGGGCAGCCATTTTTTCTGAAATGGTCTAGGGCAGGGGTCTGCAAACTTGGCTCTTTTAAGACTTGTGGACTTCAACTCCCAGCAAAGCTGGCTGAGGAACTCCGGGAGTTGAAGTCCACAAGTCTTAAAAGGGCCAAGTTTGCAGACTCCTGCACTAGGATCTCCTGCCTGAACACAGGGTTGGAGTAGAAGAAGTTCCTTCCAACTCTATTATTCAGTGTTCTGTGTGTTAAGATGTGTGGACTTTAACTCCCAAAATTCCCCAGCCAGCATTGCATTATAGTATATATAAACACTGATAAGAGACCATCAGTGTTTCTTAACCTTTGCAAATTGAAGATGTGTGGACTATAACTGTGTGGACTATATTTACGGGACCGCCTACTGCTACCAAATACCTCTCACCGACCCGTGCGCTCTCACAGAGAGGGACTCCTCAGGGTGCCGTCAGCTAGGCAGTGCCGTCTGGCGACACCCAGGGGAAGGGCCTTCTCTGTGGGGGCTCCCACCCTCTGGAACGAACTCCCTCCAGGACTACGTCAACTTCCGGATCTCCGAACCTTTCGTCGCGAGCTTAAAACATACTTATTCATCTGCGCGGGACTGGATTAGGTTTTTAAAGTAATTGGTTTTAAGGGTTTTTTTATTATTTATACTGTTTTAATGATTTGGGCTTTAGAATAAGTTTTTTAATTGTCGTTTTAATCTGTATTTATATGTGTTTTAACTGCCTGTAAACCGCCCTGAGTCCGTAGGGAGATAGGGCGGTATATAAATATGATAAATAAAATAAATAAATAAATAAATAAACTCCCAGCATGGCTGACTAGAGAATTCTGGGAGTTGAAGTCCACACAACTTAAAGTTGAAGTCCACACATCTTAAAGTTGGCTGTTGTTGTTAGTTGCGAAGTTGTGTCCGACCCATCGCGACCCCATGGATAACGTTCCTCCAGGCCTTCCTGTCCTCTATTATCCTCTGGAGTCCATTTAAACTCACGCCGACTGCTTCAGTGACTCCATCCAGCCACCTCGTTCTCTGCCGTCCCCTTCTTCTTTTGCCCTCAGTCTTTCCCAGCATTAGGCTCGTCTCCAGTGAGTCCTTCCTTCTCATTAGGTGGCCAAAGTATTTCAGTTTCATCTTCAGGATCTGGCCTTCTAAAGAGCAATCAAGGTTGATCTCCTCTAGGACTGACTGGTTGGATCATCTTGCAGTCCAAAGGACTCGCAGGAGTCTTCTCCAGCACCAGAGTTCAAAGGCCTCAATTCTTTGGCGCTCAGCCTTCCTTACGGTCCAACTTTCACAGCCATCCATTGCAACTGGGAAAACCATCGCCTTGACTATACGCACTTTTGTTGGCAGGGTGATGTCTCTGCTTTTTAGTACGTTGTCTAGATTTAGATAGAAAGTTGGCTGAGAAACACTAGATAGATCCTTGCAACCCCAGATCCTGACGCCATTGGGATGCAGCTCAATTTTGAGGGGATAACACTTGACCATCCTGATGTAAAGGGATAATAAGTGGGTGCCTTGTGCTAGATTTCCCAAAGGTCAGATATCTGCTTGATGCTCCACAACCAAGTTCCTCAATTTGTGGGCCTAGGAGTTTGTTTCCCAAAGCCAAGTTGAGATCGGTTAACTTTCCAGTTTGAGCCCCATGTTCTCTCTGCCCTGCTGCTACTTTGGTGTGTGTGTGTGGGGGGGGGACCTGCTTTCTCCCCCACCCCCCGGCCCCCCAGCTGCCAAAGAGGACTTGTCTTCAGCAACAAGGCTCAACTGCCGGGCTCATTCTCCTGGTTTCTATGGCAACCACACACTCCCCATTGAGTGCTGTGCTCCTTGATCAGTCACATTGCTTGGCACCTCGGTTGCCTTGGAGATGCATCCTGGGGTGTGTTGCATAGCCACAGCTCATGTGGGGTTTTGTTTTGTTGGGGAAGGGAAGGGAAACGGCCTTGGGAAGGCCTGGAGGGCGAGGAGGGGAGGGATGGGCTGTTGGGGAACAAAGGAAAGCCCTTCCTGCAGGACAAGCCAAAATCTCACCACAACAGGTTTCTTTCTCTTTTCATTGAAAGAGGACAAAAGACTTGTACGATCCTGTTAGGACTTCATTTCCTGGTCCCAGAGCGATTCTGGAAGAGAGTCCATGATTGGACAATCACCCTTAAGAAACTGAATACAGAATAACAGAAGAATTGGAAGGGACCACGGAGGTCTTCTAGTCCAGGGGTCATCAACCTGCAGCTCTGGAGCCACATGTGGCTCTTTCATCTCTCTGCTGCGGCTCCCTGTCGCTCAAAATAGGCGTCACAACCGCCAATGTGTGACACCTGCCGGCACATGATTTATTGAGCTTTTCAACCCCCGGTAGGCCAACCATGGATAAATCCAAGAAAAGAAAAGTTTCAGAAGAAAACAGAACGTTTAAGTCAACTACATATGCTCGTTTTGTGGCCGCTCAAGAAATAGTCACGCAGGGGGAAGGGTTTTGTGGCTCCCGGTGGTTTTTTTCCTGTGGGAAATGGGTCCAAATGGCTCTTTGAGTGTTTAAGGTTGCCGACCCCTGTTCTGGTCCGACCCCCTGCTCAAGCAGGAAACTCTATTCTGTTTCAGACAAACAGTTGTCCAATCTCTTCTTAAAAACCTCCAATGTTGGGGCTCACAATTTCTGAAGACAAGCGGTTTCACTGATTAATTATTTTCACTCTCAGGAAATTTCTCCTTATTTCTAGGTTGGTTAGTTTCCATCCATTGCTTCTTGTCTTGCCTTCAGATGTTTCGTTGTCCCCCTCTTCTTTGTGGCAGCCCCTCAAATATTGGAAGACTGCTATCATGTCACCCTTAGTCCAGAGGTCTGCAAACTTGGCTCTTTTAAGACTTCTGGACTTCAACTCCTAGAGGTTCTCAGCCAGCTTTGCTGGGAGTTGAAGTCCACAAGTCTTAAAAGAGCCAAGTTTGCAGACCCCTGCCCTAGCCCTTCTCTTAGTTAGACTAGACATACTCAGTTCCTGCAACCGTTCATCGCATGGTTTACAATACACGTTTGTGAGAATCATAAATGTGTTTCACAAAGCATACGTGTTGTGTCTCGCTCGCTCCCCCCGCAGCCGGGTCCCTCTTATCTCCTGCTGAACGCTAAGGAATGTCCTGGCATGCCTCCAGGCCCCAGCCCTGGCACCATGCCCAGACAGGCCGAGCAAGACGAAGGGCCTGACGTGCCTTCAGCCCCCAGTCCTGGCACCATGCCCAGGCAAACGGAGCAACTAGACTCCTCCCCCTCCCCCACAGCATGTGAGCCTGAGGAATGTGAATTGCCAACAGCTGGAGCCTGGAGAGATCCTCGCTTCCGGAGAATTGATAGGCGAGGTCAGCAAAAGGAAGGGAGGGGCAGGCCTGGATAAGTGCTGAGTCATGGAGCCACACCCCATGGCCTATATAAAGGATCTGCTTTCTGGCATTCTCTGAGTCAGGCAAAGTCTATCTTGGATTGCTGAAGTCACTTCCTGGTCTCCTGCCTGCCTTGAGAACTCTGATAGGACTTTGGCAGAGCTGCAGAGGCACGCCTGATACGGACTTCCCCGACCCGGCCATCAGCGGAGGAGGGGGACACGACAATACGCTTATGTCCATGCAGCCTAGCTATTTATTTGTATATTTGCCTTTATTATTTTTACAAGTAACTGAAGCTGGTAAACATATCCCACTCCTCTTCCTCTTTTGTATTTTTCCCAGAACACCAACCCTGTGAGCTGAATGGGCTGAATGAGAGGGACTGGCCCAAACTCAACCAATTGGTTTAATGCCTAATTCATGATTTAACGTCTCGCACAAATCCGGAAGCTCACATCTCTTTACAGTGGTCAAGATTGGATACCCCTGAGCAGAGATGGTCTTCAACCGGTTCGCACCAGGTTCGGGCGAACTGGTAGCGGCGATTGTGGGTGCCGCCCCGGCTCCAACTCGTACAATTTAAGGCACGTTTTCAAGGTTGGGCGCATGCGCGGAAGGCGTGCGAGCAAGCAAAGCACATGCACGGAAGGCCTGGCACATGTGCGAAGAGTGTGCATGCGGAAAACTGGTGGTAAAAGTAAGTGAAGCCCTCCCCTCCCCTGAGCTATTGTTTTGGATGAGAAATTCTGGGAGTTGAAGTCCACACTTCGTAAAGTTAGAACAATTAATAAGTGGAACAACTTGCCTGCAGAAGTTGTAAATGCTCCAACACTGGAAATTTTTAAGAAAATGTTGGATAACCATCTGACTGAGATGGTGTAGGGTTTCCTGCCTGGGCAGGGGGTTGGACTAGAAGGCCTCCAAGGTCCCTTCCAACTCGTTGTTGTTGTTGTTATTATTATTAAAGCTGACAAGGTTGAGAAGCGCTGCTACTCTTACTGGATTAATGAAAAGATTCCATGCAGAAGGCTATAGCAATGGAAAGTCTCTTAAAGTGCTTCCTTATTTACCTCAAAATTACAGCTACTGTGACCGTTTCTCTTTGGCCTTTGTCTCTATGTCTTAAGCTGCCCAGAGTTACCATGGGAGGCTTGTACATTTTATAAGTAAATAAAATACATTTTGGAGTCTTTTCTATTCAGTTCCTTGATCCCTGAATGAATGCCTCTTCACAGGCCTGGCTTTTAGTGGCTGGGATCAAAGATCACACTGGGCTCCCACTCTAGGCTCCCTCAACCCACTCACCCACCACTCTTAATTTTACTGGGCATTTGTCCTCTTTGGAGAACTAAAAGAAACACGGGTACAATTAGTCCTCGATTTAAACCATTCGTTTAGAATAGAATAAAATAGAATAGAATAGAATAGAATAGAATAGAATAGAATAGAATAGAATAGAACAGAACAGAATTTTTATTGGCCAAATGTGATTGGACACACAAGGAATTTGTCTTGGTGCATATGCTCTCAGTGTACATAAAAGAAAAGATACCTTCATCAAGGTACAACACTTACAACACTTAATGATAGTCATTGGCTACAAATTTAACACTCAATGATACAACGCTTAAAGATAGTCCTAGGCTACAATTAAGCAATCAGGAAACAATATCAGTATAAATCGTAAGGATACAAGCAACAAAGTTACATTCATACAGTCATAAGTGGAAGGAGATGGGTGATGGGAACAATGAAAAGATTAATAGTAGGGCAGATTCAGTAAATAGTCTGACAGTGTTGAGGGAATTATTTGTTTAGCAGAGTGATGGCCTTCGGGAAAAAACTGTTCTTGTGTCTAGTTGTTCTGGTGTGCAGGACTCTATAGCGTCGTTTTGAGGGTAGGAGTTGCAATAGTTTATGTCCAGGATGTGAGGGGTCTGTAAATCTTTTCACAGCCCTCTTTTTGACTCGTGCAATATGCAGGTCCTCAATGGAAGGCAGGTTGGTAGCCATTGTTTTTTCTGCAGTTCCAATTATCCTCTGAAGTCTGTGTCTTTCTTGTTGGGTTGCAGAACCGAACCAGACAGTTATGGAGGTGCAGATGAGAGACTCAATAACTCCTCTTTAGAACTGAATCAGCAGCTCCTTGGGCAGTTTGAGCTTCCTGAGTTGGCGCAGAAAGAACATTCTTTCAGCTTAGTGACTGTTCAAAGTAACAACGGTGCTGAAAAAAGTGACTTATGACCATTTTTCACACTCAACAGCATCCCCATGGTTACATGATTCAAATTTGGATGCTTGGCAACTGGTTCATATTTATGACAGTGACCTGGGGATCATGTGATCATCTTTGACAATCTTCTGACACGTCAAGTCAAAGGAGAAGCCAGGGTTCACTTAAGAACTGTGTTACTAACATAATAACTGCAGAGATTCAGTTAGTAACTGTGGCAAGAAAGGTAATAAAACGGGGCAAAGCTGACTTCACAACTGTCTCGCTTAACGAAAGAAATTTGGGGCTCAATTGTGGTTGTAAATTGAGGACTATCTGTAGTATTCCTAGACTAAAGGTAACGGTTCCCCTCGCACATCTGTGCTAGTCGTTCCCGATTCTAGGGGGGCGGTTCTTATCTCCGTTTCAAAGCTGAAGAGCCAGCGCTGTCCGAAGACGTCTCCGTGGTCATGTGGCCGGCATGACTCAACGCCAAAGGCGCATGGACACTATTCCCTTCCCACCAAAGGTGGTCCCTATTTTTCTACTTGCATTTTTTACCTGCTTTCGAACTGCTAGGTTGGCAGAAGCTGGGACAAGTAATGGGAGCTCACCCCGTTACGCGGCAGTACTAGGGATTCGAACCGCTGAACGTCTGACCTTTCAATCGACAAGCTCAGCGTCTTAGCCACTGAGCCACCGTGTCCCTTAAATTCTTACACTAGAGCAAAGCAATAGGTTGCCTTCTTTCAGCCAATTCTAGCCACTGGGTTTTTTTTAGTATCAGCTAAACTAGTGGGGTAAGGCATCTATGTAGCAACCGGAAGACCCTGCGTGACCTTAGGCTGGGTGATCTTGGGCCAGTCCCTTTTTCTCAGCCCTAGGAAGAAGGCAATGGCAAACCACTTCTGAAATCTTGCCAAGAGAACTGCAGGATGGTCAGTGGAGATCAGCCAGTTTGGTAGAAAGTAGAATTTCTCAACCTTGGTACCTTGAAGCTGCATGGACTTCAACTCCTATAATTCACCAGACAGGGAATTCTGGGAGTTGAAGTCCCCGCATCTTAACGTGTTTATCAACTTTGGCAACTTTAAGATGTGGGGACTTCAACTCCCAGAAGTCCACGCAGCTTAAAGATGCCAAGGTTGACAAACACTGATGTAGAGGCTAAGCCGCATGCTAGAAACCAGGAAACTCTGAGTTTCAGTCCCACCTTGACACAAAGCCAGCTGGGTGACCTTGCGCCAATTCCTTCTCTCTCAGTAATGGAAACCTGTTGTGCCTCGTCCTCCCTCCTCTCCTCAGCCAGGCCCCTCCCGTCTCCACCTGTTATCAGACTCCGAGTCTGATAATGAAGATGAACAGCCTGTCATGCCTCCAGCCCCCGGCCCTGGCCCCATGCCCGGTGAGGATGTCAGGAGTGAACAGACAAGCCCGATAAACTTCACTCCTACAGCGTGTGAGCAGGAAGCCAGCCATGTGCTGGAATTACTGACAGCAGATCCAGCTGAAGAGAATTCAAAGTGGGAGGATCCTCGCTTCCGGAGATCTGAGAGGCGATGCCAGCAGAAGGAAGGGAGGGGCAGGCCTGGATAAATGCTGAGTCATGGAGCCACACCCCACAGCCTATATAAAGGACCTGCTTTTGGCATTCCAACCTTGAGTCAAGCAAGTCTCATCTAGTTTGCTGATACCGGACCCTATCGCTGAAGTCACAACTTGGACTCCTGCCTGCCCTGATAAACCTCGAAGGAATTTGGCAAGCTGCAGAGGCTTCATTGCCACGTTTGATACGGACTTCCTTGACCCGGTTGTCGGAGTGGGAGTGGGACACGACAAAACCACTTCCCCAAAAAACCCCAGTTGCCCCAAAAAAACTGCAGTCGCCAAGAGTGAATGCTGACTGGAAGGCATGCGCCCACCCCTGCGAAGTTAGATACCGATATGCAACGCTAGAGCTAACATTCAGAAATGAATGCCTTGATTTAAGCAACATTAGCATCCTGCTGGTCACAAATGACTTTGGAAATCCCTCAGCCAAGATTTGCGGCGAGAGAGAGAAATTGGGGTGAAGGATTACTCCAGGGGAAGTTTCCTTCTCGTTGGCAGAAATGCCGAAACCAAATTCTCAGGCCTCTGATGGAAAAGAGAACAGAGACCGAGGGGGTGGCGGGGTGTGTGGGGGAATCGCAGGAGGTTTTTCTCTGCCGGCACAACATCAGCATCAGTTAAACCACCATGTGGAGAAGCCCAAAAGAATGAAATTATGCCTTTCCTATGGAAATTGTGGGCTGCCTCTGAGAAACAGAAAGAGAACAGCTGGGGTAAACCTCTGTGAGCTTAAAATATATCCACAGAAATTACTAATCCGTCCAAACAGTTGCTGAAAGAAAGGGAAAGCAAACAACACCTCCCCCCCTGCTCAAATCTCCTCCTTCAACTATATTATTATAGTAATGTTTCACCCTGGTAATTTTCACCATTCAACTTTAAAATACTCTTTTTTTAAAAATACCCACTCCTCAGCCACCCCAAATCTGCCAATCTCACACACAATCCAATGTCAGCAACCACAGAGTTTAGGAAAAGTTCCTTGTGATCCGCCCAGTGTGAGTAAAGGACCCAGTTTCCCAATCCGATCCATTTTTGGTTTGTAATTCTTAGAATGACATAGTTGGAAGGGGCCTTGGAGGTCTTCTAGTCCAGCCCCCTGCTCAGGAAGAAAACCCTACACCACTTCAGACAAATGGCTGTCCGAATTCTTCTTAAAAACCTCCAATGTTGGAGCATTCACAATTTCTGGAGGCAAGTTGTTCCACTGTTTAATTGTAATCACTGCCAGGAAATTTCTGCTTATTTATTTATTTATTTATTATATTTGTATACTGCCCTTCTCCCGAAGGACTCAGGGCAGTTCACAGCCAATAAAAACAACAGCAAAACATATATTACATATAAAACAGCTAAAAACAGTATAAAAAACTTATTCAATTGATGGCCTAAAACTTTTAAATACAAATTTAAAACCCCGTTTAAAACCCCTGATTTAAAACCCCAATTTAAAACTATGTTCACGCTAGTCCTGCTCGTCGGAACAACAACGTGTTCAGCTTGTGGCGGAAGGTCCGGAGGTCGGGAGTTGACGAAGCCCCAGAGGCAGCTCATTCCAGAGGGTTAGTTCTAGGTTGCTTCTCTCCTAGATTCGTTTCCATCCGTTGCTTCTTGTCCTGCCTTCAGTGCAGTGGTGGGTTTCAAATTTTTTTACTACTGGTTCTGTGGGTGTGGTTTGGTGGGCGTGGCCGAGGAAGGATACCATAAAATCTCCATTCCCACCAGTGGTGGGTTTCAAATTTTTTTATTACTGGTTCTGTGGGCATGGCTTGGTGGGCGTGGCAAGGGAAAAATCCTGTAAAATCTCCATTCCCTCCCCAATCCAGGGGAAGGATACTGCAAAATCCCCATTTCCTCCCGATCAGTTGGGACTTGGGAGGCAGAGAATAGATGGGGGCGGGGCCAGTCAGAATTTTTACTACCGGTTCTCTGAACTATTCAAAATTTCCGCTGCTGGTTCTCCAGAACTGGTCAGAACCTGCTGAAACCCACCTCTGATTCCCACCCCAATCCAGGGGAAGGTTACTGCAAAATCCTCATTTCCGCCTGATCAGCTGGGAGGCAGAGAAGAGATGGGGGCGGGGCCAGTCAGAATTTTTACTACTGGTTCTCCGAATTATTCAAAATTTCCGCTACCAGTTCTCCAGAACTGGTCAAACCCACCTCTACTTCAGTGCTTTGGAGAACAGCCCGACTCCCTCTTCTTTGTGGCAACCCCTGAGATATTGGAACACTGCCATCATGTCTCCTCTATTCCTTCTTTTCATTAAACTAGCCATCCCCAGTTCCTGCAACCATTCTTCATATGTTTTAGCCTCCAGTCCCCTAATCATCTTTGTTGCTCTTCTCTGCACTCTTTCTAGAGTCTCAACATCTTTTTTACATCATGGCGACCAAAACAGGATGTAGTATTCCAAGTGTGGCCTTACCAAGGCATTATAAAGTGGTACTAACACTTCACGTGATCTTGATTCTATCCCTCTGTTAAATGCAGCCTAGTTCCTTGTGACCCACCCAGTGTGAGTAAAGGATCAAGTTCAGCCACCCCATTTCCTCATCCGATCCATTCCCGGTTTGTAATCCCTAGAAGCCCAGAAAACAACGCTAGCTAAACAGTGAAACTTTTTTTTGCCCCCGGAGTACAAATGTTCAAATATACACATGGTCAAATCAAGTAGTGAAATGTAAAATTCGTTACTAACGGTTCTGTGGGCGTGGCTTGGGGGTGGGGGTGGGGGTAATGTGACTGGGTGGGCGTGGCCAACTTTTTTTTCCTTTACTTTTAAATGCATTTTTTCTACAACCTCTTTGGCCGAATAGGTTGTAAAAAAATGGTTTTAAAAGCTCCTCTGATGATCCCAGCTGAGTTGCCTGATCGTCAGAGGCTTTTCTTTTCTTTTAAAAGCATTTTTTTTTGCCTTTAAAAGAAAAAGTGCCTCTGATGATCAGACAACTCAGCTGGGATCGTCAGAGGAACCTTTTAAAAGCATTTTTTCTCTTTCTCTTTGGCAGAAGAGATTGTAGAAAAAATGCTTTTAAAAGGCTCTGACAATCCCAGCTGAGTTGCCTGATCATCAGAAGCTTTTCTTTTCTTTTAAAAGCATTTTTTTTTGCCTTTAAAAGAAAAAGTGCCTCTGACAATCAGGCAACTCAGCTGGGATCGTCAGACGAGCCTTTTTTAAAAAAAAATTCTCTTTCTCTTTGGCTGAAGAGGTTGTAGAAAAAAATGCTTTTACAGGGTTCTGATGATCCCAGCTGAGCCGCGCGATCATCAGAGGCTTTTTTTTTAATTTTTAAAAGCATTTTTTCAGCCAAAGAAAAAATGCTTTTAAAATTTTTAAAAAGCAACCTCTGATGACCGTGCGGTTCAGCTGGGCATGGGGCGGAGCAGGAATTTTTGCTACCGGTTCTCCGAACCACCCGCCACCATCGCTACCAGATCCGGTAATCAGGTCCGAACCGGGAGCATTTCACCCCTGGTCAAATCCCAAAGGAGAAGAAGGCCCCAGAGCATTGCATTTATTTATTTCCCAGGTGTTTTTTTTTTTTAAATAATCAACTCTAATTGCAAAGGTGTCTGGGCAGCTCAGAATGACATCCAGAAAAAACCAGCAAAATCTGCGACGGCTATCCTTAATCATCCCTGGCCAACGGCGTGTTGAAAGAATAGTCTTTAATTTAGCCACTTTGGAAGAGGCTTGGTGAAATGTATTTTGATAAATATATAGAGTTGAGGAAGCAGTTTTCTAACAGAGCAGCCGGGCTCTCTCGGAGGAGAGGGAATTACATTCCATAAGGAAATGTTCTTTAAAGAGAACAGGGTTGTGTTTTGTTTAGTGCCATTTTGTATTGATTGCTTGATTAGCGCTGCGTTTTAAAGCTTCTGTACTTAAACTATGACTAAAATAGCTCAACAAAGAGAGGAAACAGAAATCGCGCGGTGCCAAAAAGGCAGCGATGCCTTGGAATCAATTAAAGCGCAACCGAGAAGCAGGAAAGAGAAGAAGCCTGAACGGTTTTTTCAGACCGAAAAGAAAGAAAAAAAAGGCACCCCGCTCCTCCTATCCGTGTGTGAATCATTCTTTTCTTCTCAAACCCATCTGCTTCTTCCCTTGATTAAATCCAAAACGGAGGGTGGGGGGCAGATGTTCGGAACAAATGCTAGCCGGGCTGCAGGACTCTTGGCTGAAAGATTGCTGGCAAAACTTGGGATAAAATACCACTTTATACCACAAAATACCACTTGGGATAAATACCACTTTATAATGCCTTGGTAAGGCCACACTTGGAATATTGCATTCAGTTTTGGTCGCCACGATGTAAAAAAGATGCTGAGACTCTAGAAAGAGTGCAGAGAATAGCAACAAAGATGATTAGGGGACTGGAGGCTAAAACATATGAAGAAGCGTTGCAGGAACTGGGTATGTCTAGTTTAATGAAAAGGAGGACTAGGGGAGACATGATAGCACTGTTCCAATATCTCAGGGGCTGCCACAAAGAAGAGGGAGTCGGGCTGTTCTCCAAAGCACTTGAGGGTAAAACAAGAAGCAATGGGTGGAAACTAATCAAGGAGAGAAGCAACTTAGAACTAAGGAGAAATTTCCTGACAGTTAGAACAATCAATAAGTGGAACAACTTGCCTTCAGAAGGTGTGAATGCTCCAACACTGGAAATTTTTAAGAAAATGTTGGATAACCATTTGTTTGAAATGATGTAGGGTTTCCTACCTGGGCAGGGGGTTGGGCTAGAAGACCTCCAAGGTCCCTTCCAACTCTGTAAATATAAAAGCAAGAGCTGCCTTGAGTTTGGCTCTCTTTGATTCCTGGGGAGAGATTTTTTTGGGGGTGGGGGGTGGGGGAGAGAGAGCACCAGATCAGCACTTTATGGAGAAGTGGGAAAGGGGAGGCAAGGAATGTTGCGGGCAGGGGTGGGTTGCTGGGGGTTTGCATGGGTTCGGGAGAACCTCTAGCTAAGATTCTGTGCAGTTCGGAGAACCCCCAAATCCCACTCCTGGATGGCCCCACCCACCCTGCCCAACCCCTCCCAGGAGTCCCCATGGACCCCTTTTTGGATGCTGGAAAGTGCAGGGGACACACGGAGGCTCGGGGAGGGCGAAAAATGGGCCTACCGGAAGTTCAGGAAGGCCTCCAGAGCCTGGGGAGGCTGTTTTCTCCCTCCCGGCGGCTCAAGAAAAGCCTCTGGAGCTCAGGGAGGGCAATGGTGCAGGCGGCCAACTAGGCCACGCCCACCATGGCCAGGCCCACCCAGCAACCGAGCAGAGAACCCCTTGCTAAAATTTTTGAAGCCCACCCCTTGTTGCGGGTTCCATCCAGTGGTGGGTTTCAAATTTTTTTACTACCGGTTCTGTGGGTGTGGTAGGTGTGGCAGGGGAAGGATACTGTAAAATCTCCATTCCCTCCCCACTCCAGGGGAAGAATACTATAAAATCTCCATTCCTATCCCAATCCAGGAAAAGGTTACTGCAAAATCCCCATTTTGCAGTAACTGGGATCAGCTGGGACTTGGGAGGCAGAGAATAGATGGGGGCAGGGCCAGTCATAATTTTACTACGGGTTCTCTGAACCACTCAAAATTTCCGCTACGGGTTCTCCAGAACTGGTCAGAACCTGCTGAAACCCACCTCTGGTCCCATACCCTAAGACAGGGGTCTCCAACCTTGGCAACTTGAAGACTTGTGGACTTCAACTCCCAGAATTCTGGGAGTTAGAGTCCACAAGTCTTCAAGTTGCCAAGGTTGGAGACCCCTGCCCTAAGATACAGCTGGCAGAGCCTAGAAGAAGGGACTTCTCCATGGTGGCTCCCTCTCTCTGGAACATCATCCCTCCAGAAATTAGACAGGTCCCCACTCTAACACACTTTGGGAAGGCCCTGAAGACGTGGTTCTGCCAGTGGGCCTGGGGAACCCAGAGCGGGATGGAGCCCATTAAATGGCTGGTATGAATGTTTGTGTTGTTGTCGGGAGGATGGGGTAGGGGTTGTTGTTATTCTATTATTTTTATTTTTTATTATTTCTATTTCTTCTGTATTGTGCTTTTATGACCTTGTAAGCCGCCTTGAGCCGCCATGGGCGAGTAGGCGGCAATATAAATTTTCTAAATAAATAAAATTAAGTTCTGTCTGACTGCCAGGAACCGGCAGAAAATGACTCATTTGTGAAAGGAAAAGGAAGAAGGAGTGGGGGGGGAGAAAAAGATGAGAATGCTTTTACCTGCCTCAACTTCTTGTCTACATGCCCTCAATAGAAGCAACTTGGTCTAGTGCAGGGGTGAAATCTAAAAATTTTCCCTACCGGTTCTGTGGGCGTGGCTTAATTGGTGGGCGTGGCTGGGTGGTCAGATGGCTGGGTGGGCGTGGCCAATTACAATAAATAATAAAAATAATAAAGTATAAAAAACAATAAGAGGTACCAAAAACCAACTTTCACACTTTACACACACACAACACAACACAACTGACTCACACACAATGTAAAAGCAGCTGCACTTCACACAGCCACAAAAAGCTCAAAAACCAACTTTCACAGTTTACACACAAACAACACAACTCTCTCTCTCTCTCTCTCTCTCTCACACACACACACACACAAACACGCACACACAAAATGCCACATACAGATTTCTGAGATTTTGTGTGTTTGTGTAGTTAGAGTGAAACACTACAGAAAAACACCAAATCTCAGAAAGCTGCACAAATATTTTATTTTATTATTTTATTTTATTGTGGACTTCAATTCCCAGAGTTCCTCAGTCAGCAAAGCCAGCCAGCATTAGTTGATCACTGAGGAAATAGATTAGGTAAGCAATTGATTCTGTCTGGGCTGAAAGTGAAACTCTTTCGGGCTGGGAAAAAAGCCATGCGTTCATCAGTAATCAGGTAAGTTCCTTAGAATCTCTACTCGTAGAAAACATGTTTTCTACAAGTAAGAGTACAAGTAAGGTTCTGCTGATGAGGAACTCAGGTGAGATCGCCAGAGGAGACTTTAAAATTTTTTTTTTTTTAAGTTTAAAGGCTCTGCCGATCCCAGCTGAGGGGCAGGATCCTCAAAGGCTTTTTTTTTACTTTTAAAGGCATGTTTCGGCTGAAGAAAAACTGGCTTTTAAAAGTAAAAAAAAAAAAGCCTCTGCTGATGGTGCGGCTCAGCAGAGGCGGGGGTGGGGGGGCAGGGCCAGGGATTTTTGCTACCGGTACTCCGAACCAGCAGCCACCATCGCTACCAGATCGCACGAACCGGTCTGAACTGGGAGCATTTCACCCCTGGTCTAGTGGTTAAGGCACTGGGCTAGAAACCATGAATGTATGAGTTCTAGTCTCCGCTTAGACATGAGAGTCAGCACTGGCCAATTTCCAAGAGATAGTGAGTTCTAGTTCCATCTGAGCCACAAAACCAGCTATGTGACTTTGGGCCATTCACCAGGAGACGGAGAGTTCTAGTCTCGCCTTAGGCATGAAAATCAGCTATGTGACTTTGGGCCATTCACCAGGAGACGGAGAGTTCTAGTCTCGCCTTAGGCATGAAAATCAGCTATGTGACTTTGGGCCATTCACCAGGAGACGGAGAGTTCTAGTCCCGCCTTAGGCATGAAAATCAGGTGGGTGACTTTGGGCCATTCACCAGGAGGTGGAGTGTTCTAGTCCTGCCTTAGGCATGAAAATCAGCTGGGTGACTTTGGGCCATTCACCAGGAGACGGAGAGTTCTAGTCCCACCTTAGGCATGAAAATCAGCTTGGTGACATTGGGCCAATCCCTCCCTCTCAGCCCAACCCACTTCCCAGAGGGTTTTGTTGTGTGGAACGCAGGAGGAAGAAGGAATATTGTATCCGTTCACAGTCTTGAGTTATTTATCAAAAATAATAAAGATAGAATATAAAATGAATGAAATAATAAAAAAAAAATTTGGGCAGCGTATCATTAAATATTCAGAATAGACAGTTCAGTTCAGCTCAGAGTGTCCTCCTGCCACCCATTTTTCCTTCCAAGTCAGCTGTCAGATGAACCTGTTCGGAACTCTTAAAAAGAACCTGTGAGATTTGGACAGAACTCACCAAGTTCTCCAATACAGGTAGTCTTCAGCTTTCGACCACAACGGAGCCCAAAATTTATGTTGTTAAGTGAATCATTTATTAAGTGAGTTTTGCCCCATTTTACGACCTTTCTTGCCACAGTTGTTAAGTGAATCATTACAGTTGTTCAGTTAATAACATTGTGAAGTGAATCTAGCTTCTCCATCGGTTCTGCTTGTCAGAAGGCCACAAAAGCTGATCACATGACCCCAGAACACCTGCAGCCGTCATAAATAGAATAGAATAGAATAGAATTTTATTGGCCAAGTGTGATTGGACACACAAGGAATTTGTCTTGGTGCATATGCTCTCAGTGTACATAAAAGAAAAGATACGTTCATCAAGGTACAACATTTACAACACAATTGATGGTCAATATATCAATATAAATCATAAGGATTGCCAGCAACAAGTTATAGTCATACAGTCATAAGTGGAAAGAGATTGATGATGGGAACTATGAAACGATTAATAGTAGTGCAGATTCAGTAAATAGTCTGACAGTGTTGAGGGAATTATTTGTTTAGCAGAGTGATGGCCTTCGGGAAAAAACTGTTCTTGTGTCTAGTTGTTCTGGTGTGCAGTGCTCTATAGCGTCGTTTTGAGGGTAGGAGTTGAAACAGTTTATGTCCAGGATGCGAGGGGTCTGTAAATATTTTCACGGCCTTCTTCTTGATTCGTGCAGTATACAGGTCCTCAATGGAAGGCGGGTTGGTAGTTTTCTGCAGTTCTAATTATCCTCTGAAGTCTGTGTTTTTCTTGTTGGGTTGCAGAACCGAACCAGACAGTTATAGAGGTGCAAATGACAGACTCAATAATTCCTCTGTAGAATTGGATCAGCAGCTCCTTGGGCAGTTTGAGCTTACTGAGTTGGCGCAGAAAGAACATTCTTTGTTGTCCTTTTTTAATTATGTTTTTGATGTTAGCTGTCCATTTGAGATCTTGCGATATGATAGAATATATGATATATATATATATGATAGAAATATGAGCAAGTTGTCCAGCAGCTGAATTTTGATCAGGTGACCACGAAGATGTTGCAACGGACGTAAGTGTGAAAAAACGGTCAGAAGGTCGCGAATGTGATCACATGATCCTGGGGGCACTGCAAGCATCAAAATTTGCCAAGCATCAAAAATTTTGATCACGTGATGCTGCAAAATGTCATTAAGTGTGAAAAACAGTCGTCGGTAACTTTTTTCAGTGCCGTTGTAATTTTGAAGGGTCGCTAAATGAACTGTTGTAAGTCGAGGACTAGCTGGAGAGGAAAAGCACTGATGATCTAATCTAGTTTGGATCAGTGGTGAAATCTGAACCGGTTTGCTGGCCGTGCATGCCCGCTGCGCGCAAAAAGCAGGTTTGGGAAGGTAAATAGAACAGCGGGGGGTGGGGGGATCAGCTATGCCGCGTGATTTAGCTTCGCTAGAAAGCAGGATTTCCTGTTTTCTAGCAAAGCTAAACCGCACGGCACAGCTGATCGTCGGAAATACCGGTTTGGAGGAATTGGTAGCTTTTTTAACCGAACCGGCTAACTACTGGTTCGACCTGTTGGAAGAAATATCCATCTGGGTTCAGTTCCAAGTGGGGACAAAGACACTGGAAACATGGAGGCTGCTTGGAAAGATGGTTTAATGGTGGTCAGGTTCACATGGCTTGAGTTCCTGAACAGAAAAAGGGGTAAGATCCTGTGCGCTCCCTGGCTTTATGCTTTTTCTGAGCTTTGAACTTTCTGGGGCACAGGAAGAGTATCCTGATTGGTTGTCAGACTCCCAGGGGGTGGGAGTCTTAGCTAGCCTTGCTGGCTGATGTAATCTCCCCAGGTCTCATGTGGTGAGTTTCAGTTGCTAGATGGGTCCTATTATGTTGCAGATGATGGTCCATTGACAAAGGTGGGGAGGGGTGAGTTTCTGTCTCTGACCCATTGACAAAGGTGGGGGGAGTCAGGAAGCTGCTTTGTCTTTAAAACATGTTTCTCCATTTCTCATCCAGGGAAATAGAATATTCTGCCCTTTTTAATATTTTCTAAAATATTTCATTCTTCTAGGAGTGGGGTGGGTGCTAACTTCCTACAGACCAAACCGGTAGTTTTTTAAACTAGCAGTTCAACCCAAACCGGTAGCTTTTTTAAACTACCAGTTTGTCTGAACCAGTAGCTTATTTTTACTACCGGTTCTCCAAACCGGTAGTTTTTATCACCACCGGTTTGTCCGAACCGGAGCGAACCGGTAGCATTTCATCCCTGGTTTGGATGATGAAACATTTGCAAGAAAACAACCCAGCTCAGAGAACACCAACTTCAGCAAGCTCTGATTTTTACCAAGATCTTTGTAGGAACGGTTCAACCCCAGAGGTGCCCACTTTGGAGTGTAACGTCCCTCGCTGTCCAAGCATGCATGGAGCCCCGAGGGGGGTTGGTCCCTCTGGCAAGCTTGAAATCAACCTTGATTCAAGGTAGCTTCCCCTTCCCTCTGCCAGGGAGATTTTCTTGGCAGAGTGCGACTTCTATCTGCATATTTGTCACTCCAGGCCTATCCCGCTAACGGATGACTCACATGTGTGAATCTAAGCTCAGAATGCAGTGTTTCTCGGAGCCATCTGTTCACACATTCTCCTCAGAGCCACCCAGGGTAGAGAAATCAAGTGATGCATGAGGCATGTGTGAACTGCCCCACGTTAGACCTCCGTCTGGCTCAGCTGAGAGTGGAGCCTGTCTTTAAGCAGGAGAGCCTTTGGGGTTTTTATTTAATTTTAATTTAAAAAAAAAAATTTAGCCACCCCAGTTCTGAAGGCGTCACCCTATCCTGACTCCTTGCACACTTACACCCCCTTCTTCACGCTTGTGCACGCACCAGCCTACTTCTCTCTCCTTCCTTCCACTTTGCAACCCCCATTGCATCTGGCTTGTTTGCAAGCTCTCCGGCCCTCAGTTGCCAGGGTGACGATAGTTATGGTGACAGACAGAGAGATGTTGGCTGATGAATGCGAACGAGCCGAGCAGGTGAAAGGTTGCAGAGCAGAAACATGACATGCTCCGTAGGGAGGGTTGAGAGACGGCTCGGGGAGCAGAGTCGGGTTACTGTTTTGAAGGAGCGACTTTACAAGGCTGGTATCTCACCTGCAGGCATAAGGTGAGTTGTCAGTTCAGGTAAGGGTGGCATCTCCTGATGGGTCACTTATTATCAGTTCAAGAGCTTGATAGCTAATGACTCATTAGCCAAGGTACAAAGTACTCAGGTTGACCCTCTTTGCATTTGAAATGAACCACAAGGCTGTTGTGACTCCAGCCTCTGAACCTGGCCCCATGCCCGAAAGTGAGGGGGAAGGGCCGGTAAGGCTTACCTTGGGAGCACCGATTCCTGTGGCTCGGCTCCAGGAGCCAGAACCAGACCAGTTGGAAGACGTAATGAGGCCATCATCCCCTGATTCCTCCCTTCCCCAGGCTACATCTTCAGACCCAGCTGATAATAATAATAATCAAGCTTGGCTTGACCCGTGCTTTAGAAGATTAGAGAGGTGGCATCATCAAAAGGAAGGATGGGGCAGGAGCCCCACCCCACAGGATATATAAGGAGCTTTGTGACTGCTCTCATTCCACGGGAAGCAAAAGTTTCAAAAAGAGCTGAAAGTCTTGCTCCGTGAGTCATTTGTTTGAACTTTGGCAGGCAGCTGCGATTTCTCTGCCAGGACTGATAAGAGCTGTGAATCCACTGGCTGAAGGCCAGCTCGTGGGTGGGGAAGGAGACAGAACAAAAGCCTTCTCCCCTTGGGGGGTGTTAGGCATTGGGAAATCCATTGACTGGGTTCACACAACATGTTTAAATACTGTTGTGATCCGCCGGCAGCCTGTGGAGCTGACAACGGAGTTGGACAGTGATGAGGCTGAGGAAGAACATGGGCCAGTCCTGGAGGAGGGCTCTGTGTCAGAGGCAGAGATGGGGCCAGGGCCATCAGGGAGTGATGTGCAGACTCCGGAGCCTCCAGAGGCTGACGGTAGTGAGGCAGAGGAAGAGGAGGAGCCTGTTCCTAATGCACTCCTGAGAAGAGCTGCCAGAAGGCAAGAGCAGCTCAAGCAAAGAGGACGACTCAGGAGTAGGGCCAAGAGATGATTGGCCCCTCCCAGAAGGCTTAAAAGACCAGCAACAGGGTAGATGGAAAGCTGGGAGAGAGGGAGGGAGGGAGGGAGGGAAGGAAGGAAGGAAGGAAGGAAGGAAGGAAGGAAGGAAGGAAGGAAGGAAGGAAGGAAGGAAGGAAGGAAGGGGGAATAGGTAAACGGAAAGCTGGGAGGGAGGGAGGGAAGGAAGGAAGGAAGGAAGGAAGGAAGGAAGGAAGGAAGGAAGGAAGGAAGGAAGGAAAGAAGAGGGATAGGTAGATGGAAAGCTGGGAGGGAGGGAGGGAGGGAAGGAAGGAAGGAAGGAAGGAAATTCTACAGTATGTGTGTAAAATCAACCACCAATAGAAAAGGCACTAAAACAATATTTATGAACTCAGAAGTTGAAGCATCGAGAAGCTTCTTAAGAGAGTACAAAAATTAGGGCCTAGTCAAGAGTGTCCCCCCAAAAAAGGAGGGCAATGGAGAGACAATTTCCAATCTGAATCATGTTTGACGTGGGACAACCAGGCCACCCCAAGTGGTAACTATTCTTTCAATTCGAAGAGTGTGCAGCTGCGGTGGACCTTGGGGTTTATTTAGCTTGCAGTGGTGCCACAGTGGCCTCTTTTGTGGAATAACAGAGGACGGGGTGGACATTTTCCGGGGCCGATGAGCCTACTTGGAATGCTGAGGCTTTCACAAAATGGCTGCCACAGGGGGACGTGCTTATTTTCAAGATGGTTGTTATGGGGGAAGACACTGACGGTCACATGTGCCCCGCCCCCACCAAAAAAAGGCACTTATTATAAGGCAACTCTCAACTATTTTTAGGAGCAAAGAATGCTAGAGGATCTTAACCAAAGGCGTTTTTGTAAATAAAGATAATGTTTATTTTCAAGTCTCGGCACGCTGCTTTGCCGAGACTTGAAAAACCAATAAAGGGCAAGTAGAACAGCCAGTAAGGCATCCCCAGAGGATTAAAGCAACATTAAATTACGCTATTACGTTTTTAGAAGAGCCATATAATAAAGTTTGGCAGTTCATGGTGATTGAAGCAGGAGGGAGATACAGCACACCATGATTCCCCTTGCCCAGAGATGTCCAACTCTGGCAACTTTACGACTTGTTGAAGCAAAGCTGGCTGAGGAATTCTGGGAGTTCAAGTCCACAAGTCTTAAAGTTGCCAAGGTTGGAGACACACCATGATTCCCCTTGCCCAGAGATGTCCAACTCTGGCAACTTTACGACTTGTTGAAGCAAAGCTGGCTGAGGAATTCTGGGAGTTCAAGTCCACAAGTCTTAAAGTTGCCAAGGTTGGAGACCCCTGCGCTGTAGGAAAGGATTGGGTAGGTCTTCACACCACTGGCAGGTTACATAACGCGACATTTATAGGGTAGTCCACCCAAACTGAGTATAGTAAGGTAAAGGTTCCTCTCGCACGTACGTGCTAGTCGTTCCCGACTCTAGGGGGCGGTGCTCATTTCCGTTTCAAAGCTGAAGAGCCAGCGCTGTCCAAAGACATCTCCGTGGTTATGTGGCCGGCATGACTCAACGCCAAAGGCACACGGAACGCCGTTACCTTCCCACCAAAGGTGGTCCCTATTTTTTCTACTTGCATTTTTATGTGCTTTCGAAACTGCTAGGTTGGCAGAAGCTGGGACAAGTAACGGGAGCTCACCCCGTTACACAGGAGCACTAGGGATTCGAACCGCTGAGCTGCCGACCTTTCGATCGACAAGCTCAACGTCCTAGCCCCTGAGCCACCACGTCCCTGAGTATACAGGACTCTTTAACACAGCAAGACCAAGCAGTGGGCTACACCCAGGGCTGGGCTGCTAGGGGTTCGCAGGGGTTTGGGAGAACCTCTAGCTAAGATTCTGTGCAGTTCTGAGAACCCCCCAAATCCCACTCCTGGCTGGCCCTGCCCACCCCACCACTCCCCTCCCAGGAGTCCCCGCAAGACCCATTTTGGAGACATCACCCTGCCAACAAAAGTGCGTATAGTCAAAGCTATGGTTTTCCCAGTAGCAATGTATGGCTGTGAAGGTTGGACCATAAGAAAGGCTGAGCGCCAAAGAATTGAGGCCTTTGAACTCTGGTGCTGGAGAAGACTCCTGCGAGTCCCTTGGACTGCAAGACGAACAAACAAGTCAGTCCTAGAGGAGATCAACCCTGACTGCTCTTTAGAAGGCCAGATCCTGAAGAAGAAACTCAAATACTTTGGCCACCTACGGAGAAGGAAGGACTCACTGGAGAAGAGCCAAATGCTGGGAAAGATTGAGGGCAAAAGAAGAAGGGGATGACAGAGAATGAGGTGGCTGGATGGAGTCACTGAAGCAGTCGGTGTGAGTTTAAATGGACTCCAGAGGATGGTGGAGGACAGGAAGGCCTGGAGGAATGTTGTCCATGAGGTCGCGATGGGTCGGACACGACTTCGCAACTAACAACAACAACAATAATGTGCAGGGTGCACATGGAGGCTTGGGGAGGGCGAAAAATGGGTCTACCGTAAGTTCGGGAAGAAAGGAGCCAATTTTTGGCCTCCAGGGGGCCTCCAGAGCCTGGGGAAACCGTTTTCACCCTCTCGGAGGCTCGAGGAAAGCCTCTGGAGCCCAGGGAGGGCAAAAACATCCCCACCCCGTGGTGCATGAGGCCGACTAGGCCACGCCCACAATGGCCACACCCACTCAGCAACCTTGCTATAAATTTTGAAGCCCACCCCTGGCTACATCTAACTTTGTTCATCAACCCTCCTGCCCCTTTGTATCCTCCTGCTGCCTGAGAAGATGGGTCCTGTGCAGGGGTGAAATCCAGCAGGTTCTGACAGGTTCTGGAGAACCGGTAGCAGAAATTTAGAGTCGTTCAGAGAACCGGCAAATTCCACCTCTGTCTGGCCCCAGAGTTGCGTGGGAATGGAGATTTTGCAGTATCCTTCCCCTGGAGTGGGGTGGGAATGGAGATTTTGCAGTATCCTTCCCTTCCACCGCCCACCAAACCACGCATCAACTCTTTGTCCTGGAAGTCAAACAGTTTTCTTGCAAAGTTATTTGGACTTTGCTTTTCATGGGCACAGAAAATCAACTATAGAAGGGGCAGGAGATGGGAGAATAGGAGATGGGAGCACAGAAATTTAAATCTGTTTTAAATTCTGCTACTCAGATGACTGCATTGACTGCCTGTGTTTATCTCCTCCATGTAGTTTTCGGTATATTTATATCTCACTTTCCTTCCCACTCATCAGAATTCCTTTTCTCATTCAAAAGGTAAATTCGACTGAGAGACGGACAAGTTCCGTATCTTGTATTAAGTCAAGCTTTGGTTAAACCAGTGATTCCCAAACTGGAGTCATGGCTCCCCAGGAGCAGCTATCGCCATGGGGGCGCCCGCGGAATATCTGCGCTGGGTCCGCGCTGATGCGCCATTTCTGGGCGCTGTCACCATTCACTATTTTAATTTAAAGCGCACTGACCATGTCTCTTCAAATGGTGACAAAACGTTTGCTACTTATATTAGCATTTTATGTTATATTAGCATTTATAAGGTAAAGGTAAAGGTTCCCCTCGCACATACATGCTAGTTGTTGCCAACTCTAGGGGGTGGTGCTCATCTCCGTTTCAAAGCCGAAGAGCCAGCGCTGTCCGAAGATGTCTCCGTGGTCATGTGGCCGGCATGACTCAACGCCAAAGGCGCACGGAACGCTGTTCCCTTCAAAGGTGGTCCCTATTTTTTCTACTTGCATTTTACGTGCTTTCGAAACTGCTAGGTTGGCAGAAGCTGGGACAAGTAATGGGAGCTCACCCTCTTACACGGCAGCACTAGGGATTCGAACCGCCGAACTGTCGACCTTTCGATCGACAAGCTCAACATCCTAGCCCCTGAGCCACCGTGTCCCTAATATTAGCATTTATGCTAAATGCTAAAATGCTAAATTGCTAAACTACATAGTGATTGAACCAGTAAAGCTAGGCTTTCACTGTCTCAAGATTGCTTACCCAATGAGCTTTATATCTTGGGCGAGTTTTTGAAACTTTGACCCAGTTTGTTTGCATCACTTGCAATCAGCTTCACACAACATATGTGAACCAGGTCGGTCAAAAACACTGTATTCACACAATATGCCAAGTTTAATTAGCGTTCAATTTTGTTGGTTTTTGGCTTAGTGACTGGTGCAAATCCAGCCCATTGTGGGATGTATTTGTGACATTGGGTGAATTTAGAAAACAAGTGAATTCACTATTCAGATGAAGGGTGTTGTGTGAATCCAGCAACTCCACTAGAGTAAGGTAGATTCAACCCCGCTTTCTTTTAAGAAACAAGCAGAGAACGGGATTTGCATTTTTGAATTAAACTTGGAGGATTGTAGGAGTTGTTGTTTGTCTGTTTTGTTTTTCATGGTGAATGGTCCACCATTGTTGCAGCTTCCAAAAAAGCCAGCACAATCCCAGGCTGCATTAACAGAGGGATAGAATCGAGGTCATGTGAAGAGTTAGTACTGCTTTAAATTGCCTTGGTAAGGCCACACTTGGAATACTGCATCCAGTTTTGGTCGCCACGATGTAAAAAAGATGCGGAGACTCTAGAAAGAGTGCAGAGAAGAGCAACAAAGAGGATTAGGGGACTGGAGGCTAAAACATATGAAGAACAATTGCAGAAATTGGATAGGTCTAGTTTAATGAAAAGAAGGACTAGGGGTGACATGATAGCAGTGTTCCAATATCTCAGGGGCTGCCACAAAGAAGAGGGAGTCAAGCTATTCTCCAAAGCACTTGAAGGAGCACAAGAGGCAACGGATGGAAACTAATCAAGGAGAGATCCAACCTAAAACTAAGGAGAAATATCCTGATAGTGAAAACAATTAATCCGTAGAATGGCTTGCCTTGAGAAGTTGTAGGTGCTCCATCACTGGAGGTTTTTAAAGAATAGATTGGGCATTTGTCTGAAATGGTGTAGGGTTTCCTGCTTGAGCCAAGGGTTGGACTAGAAGACCTCCAAGGTCCCTTCCAACTCTGTTATTTCGGTTATCCTCACTGGTGGTAGCCATGCAATCTATATAACCACATAAGACCAAGTGGAGGAGGGAGGCTCCAGTTAGTCCAGAATGCAGCTGCGCGGGTGATGGAGGGAGCTGTCCGGAGCTCCCACATAACACCAATCCTGCGCAGACTGCACTGGCTGCCTGTGGTCTTCCGGGTGCACTTCAAGGTGTTGGTCACCACCTTTAAAGCGCTCCATGGCTTAGGACCGGGTTACTTACGGGACCGCCTACTGCCACCGTTTGCCTCCCACCGACCCGTGCGCTCTCACAGAGAGGGACTCCTCAGGGTGCTGTCAGCCAAGCAATGTCGGCTGGCGGCCCCCAGGGGAAGGGCCTTCTCTGTGGGAGCTCCTACGCTTTGGAACGAACTTCCCCCTGGTTTACGCCAAGTGCCTGATCTTCGGACTTTTCGCCGTGAGCTGAAAATGCATTTATTTATCCAAGCGGGACTGGATTAAAAGTTTTACTTAATTTTAACTTTTAACTGGGGTTAGTTATTAATTTTTAGGTAATGGGGTTTTATTATTATAATTGTAATTTTAAATTTTGGCCTATTTAAATAAGTTTTTTAATTAATGTTTTACCTTGTATGATATTTGTATTTTATCGGGCTGTAAACCGCCCTGAGTCCTTCGGGAGATAGGGCAGTATAAAAATTTGATTAAATAAATAAATAAATAAATAAATTTGTCTGTTGTTTTTATTTGGCTGTTAACCGCCCTGAGTCCTTCGGAAGAAGGGCGGTATACAAATTTGATTAAATAAATAAATTTGTCTGTTGTTTTATTTATTTATTTATTTATTTATTTATTTATTTATTTATTTATTTATTTATTTATTTATTTATTTATTTATTTATTTATTTGTTTATTTTTATTTATTTATTTTGTCCCAACAATATAGGTAGGAATCATACAAAAGATTATATAGTATATAAACATATATGGGTAAATATAAGGAGGTATAAGCATATATATAGAAAGAAGAAAAGAAAAACAATAGGACAGGAACGGTAGGCACGTTTGTGCGCTTATGCACGCCCCTTATGGTCCTCTTAGGAATGGGGTGAGGTCAATAGTAGAAAGTTTTGGTTAAAGCTTTTAGGATTATGGGAAGAGACCACAGAGTCAGGTAAAGTATTCCAAGCACTGATGATTCTGTTACAGAAGTCATATTTTCTGCAATCTAGATTAAAGCGGTTGACATTAAGTTTAAATCTATTAGTTGCTCTAGTATTATTGCAATTAAAGCTGAAGTAGTCTTTAACCGGAAGGACATTACAATAGATGATTCTGTTACGGAAGTCATATTTTCTGCAATCTAGATTAAAGCGGTTGACATTAAGTTTAAATCTATTAGTTGCTCTAGTATTATTGCAATTAAAGCTGAAGTAGTCTTTAACCGGAAGGACATTACAATAGATGATTCTGTTACAGAAGTCATATTTTCTGCAATCTAGATTAAAGTGGTTGACATTAAGTTTAAATCTATTAGTTGCTCTAGTATTATTGCAATTAAAGCTGAAGTAGTCTTTAACCGGAAGGACATTCAATAGATGATTCTGTTACAGAAGTCATATTTTCTGCAATCTAGATTAAAGCGGTTGACATTAAGTTTAAATCTATTAGTTGCTCTAGTATTATTGCAATTAAAGCTGAAGTAGTCTTTAACCGGAAGGACATTACAATAGATGATTCTGTTACAGAAGTCATATTTTCTGCAATCAAGATTAAAGCGGTTGACATTAAGTTTAAATCTATTAGTTGCTCTAGTAGTATTGCAATTAAAGCTGAAGTAGTCTTTAACCGGAAGGACATTACAATAGATGATTCTGTTACAGAAGTCATATTTTCTGCAATCTAGATGAAAGCGGTTGACATTAAGTTTAAATCTATTAGTTGCTCTAGTATTATTGCAATTAAAGCTGAAGTAGTCTTTAACCGGAAGGACATTACAATAGATGATTCTGTTACAGAAGTCATATTTTCTGCAATCTAGATTAAAGCGGTTGACATTAAGTTTAAATCTATTAGTTGCTCTAGTATTATTGCAATTAAAGCTGAAGTAGTCTTTAACCGGAAGGACATTACAATAGATGATTCTGTGAGTTAAGCTTAGGTCTTGTCGAAGGCGACGGAGTTCCAAGTTTTCTAAGCCTAGGATTTCAATATATAAATATTTGAATTTATATCCCACCCTTCTCCAAAGACTCAGGGCGGCTTACATTGTGTAAGGCAATAGTCTCATCCTATTTGTATATTTATATACAAAGTCAACTTACTGCCCCCAACAATCTGGGTCCTCATTTTACCTACCTTATAAAGGATGGAAGGCTGAGTCAACCTTGGGCCTGGTGGGGCTTGAACCTGCAGTAATTGTAACTGCAGGCAGCTGTGTGTTAATAACAGGCTGCATTAGCCTGGTGAGCCACTTCCCAGCCCAATCATTTGTTTGAAATGATATAGACCTATACCTGTGACAGGTGTGCCACAGATGGCACGCATAGCCATATCAGTGGCCACGCGAGCTCAGCTCCCACTGGAAGTTGGCAAACGGGTCGTTTCTGGCCTCCAGAGGGCCTCCGGGGGTGGGGGGAAGGCTTTTTCCCCCCTCCCCAAACTCCTAGAGAGGCTCTGGAGGGTGAGGACAGCAAAAAAACGGGCCTTCCGGTCCCACCGGAAGTTGGCAAACAGGCCGTTTCTGGCTTCCAGAGGGCCTCTGGGCGGGTGGGGAAGGCCGTTTTTGCCCTCCCCAGACTCCCAGAAAGGCTCTGGAGCCAGGTGAGAGAGAAAAACGGGCCTACCGGGCCATGACATGCCAGAAGCAAGGGGGACATATGTGCATGCGCGGGGGCGGGGCACATAGAATTATGAGTGTGGGCATGCGTGACACCCCCCCCCGCGCCCCCTCCTGGCATGCGATGGCAAAAAGGTTAGCCACCACTGGTATAGAGTTTCCTGCTTGAACAGAGGGCTGGACTAGAAGATGTCTAGGTTCCCTTCTTTTTACTCATAACTACTGCATTCCGCTCAGTTTCTCAAAGGAACGCCTGCGTAAATGCTGCCTCTCTGTAAATCATCCCATCCCATCCCATCCTGCTTCAATGCCTGCAGGAGACCGATGCGTTCTCCATTGTGGAATGGTTCTTCCTATGTCCCTCCCTCCTCCCCCTCCCTCCCCCCGCTTTCTGTCTCTTCTCTCCTGCCTCCAGCTGCAGCGGGTGGCAACATCAAGTCTCATTTCCAGAATGTCAAGTGGAGGAGGGAGGCTCAGCGCTTGCACTCTCATTCAAGAATTTTTTTTTTTTATGAATAAAAATGGGCCGTGCGCTGGGCGGGTTTTTCAATGGATAGACTCCCAGCTTTTAGAGGAGGGCTCTGACAAGCTTGGCTGTGCCAACCGCCAGAGAGGCAGCTCTTGGCATTAAAGGAGGCTCCTTCAGAAGAGAGCGGGGAAACAAACAGAGAGACCCATTCACTGCCGTGCCTCCTTTCTCTGCCACCCTGGGTCCCTTGAACAGATTCTCCCAACCGTCCCATGAAAGAGACGTGGCACCCTGTTCAATATGTTGAATATGTTTCCTGATTGCTTATTGTACCCTATGACTATCATTAAGTTTTGTAAGTGTTGTACCTTGATGAAGGTATCTTTTCTTTTATGTACACTGAGAGCCTATGCACCAAGACAAATTCCTCGTGTGTCCAATCACACTTGGCCAATAAAAATTCTATTCTATTCTATTCTATTCTATTCTATTCTATTCTATTCTATTCTATTCTATTCTATTCTATCCCATCCCATCCCATGCCATCCCATTCTTCTATTCTATTCTATTCTATTCTATTCTATTCTATTCTATTCTATTCTATTCTATTCTATCCCATCCCGTCCCATGCCATCCCATTCTTCTATTCTATTCTATTCTATTCTATTCTATTCTATTCTATTCTATTCTATTCTATTCTATTCTATTCTATTCTATTCTATTCCATCCCATGCCATCCCATGCCATCCCATTCTTCTATTCTATTCTATTCTATTCTATCCCATCCCATGCCATCCCATTCTTCTATTCTATTCTATTCTATTCTATTCTATTCTATTCTATTCTATTCTATTCTATTCTATTCTATTCTATCCCATCCCATCCCATCCCATCCCATTCTTCTATTCTATTCTATTCTATTCTATCCCATCCCATGCCATCCCATTCTTCTATTCTATTCTATTCTATTCTATTCTATTCTATTCTATTCTATTCTATTCTATTCCATCCCATCCCATGCCATGCCATGCCATGCCATGCCATGCCATGCCATCCCATTCTTCTATTCTATTCTATTCTATTCTATTCTATTCTATTCTATTCTATTCTATCCCATCCCATGCCATCCCATTCTTCTATTCTATTCTATTCTATTCTATTCTATTTTATTCTATTCTATTCTATTCTATCCCATCCCATCCCATCCCATCCCATCCCATGCCATCCCATTCTTCTATTCTATTCTATTCTATTCTATTCTATTCTATTCTATTCTATTCTATTCTATTCTATTCTATTCTATTCTATTCTATTCTATTCTATTCTATCCCATCCCATCCCATGCCATCCCATTCTTCTATTCTATTCTATTCTATTCTATTCTATTCTATTCTATTCTATTCTATTCTATTCTATTCTATTCTATTCTATCCCATCCCATCCCATCCCATCCCATGCCATCCCATTCTTCTATTCTATTCTATTCTATTCTATTCTATTCTATTCTATTCTATTCTATTCTATTCTATTCTATTCTATCCCATCCCATCCCATGCCATCCCATTCTTCTATTCTATTCTATTCTATTCTATTCTATTCTATTCTATTCTATTCTATTCTATTCTATTCTATTCTATTCTATTCTATCCTATCCCATCCCATCCCATCCCATCCCATCCCATGCCATCCCATTCTTCTATTCTATTCTATTCTATTCTATTCTATTCTATTCTATTCTATTCTATTCTATTCTATTCTATTCTATTCTATCCCATCCCATCCCATGCCATGCCATCCCATTCTTGATCCCAAGGGACCAAGGTTGGAGACCCCTGCTCTAAGCAATTGTGTTGCACGCGAGTTCTTCTGATAGAAGAGAATATTTGTAGGTCAGGGTTGAAGTGTGGAGTCCTTGGTGTTCTTGGAGCTTGGTTGGGTTCTTGCAGACATTTCATTACCCGACTAGGTAACGTCATCAGTGCTAGAAGGGAATTCATCACTAATGCAAAAAGAAGACAGCCCCCCCCCCATGACCGCTTTGCACCTTCTCATTCTCCTGGCCCAAATGGTCATGTGCTACCACGATCCATATGCTGGGTTTCCACAATGTCCTAACCATCCAAAACAAACACAGTTTTTAAAAGCTTAACCTAGCATGCTAAACAGACCCAGATTATAAATAATGGAGACTCTTAGGCAGGATTCACTAAAATGATTTAACCCAATTATCGAATTGATCCATTTTAGGGGGCTGGTTTTATTTTCTTATGGAACTATTGGTATGCTACCAAATCCTTCAAGACTCCTGGAAGCTTTCAAAACTAATGAGTAAGAGATGAAAAATTAAACTCCCCTTGCTAATAATCCAGAGCAACCCTACCGACTCCAAACGCTAACATAAAATGCACACTTGCTTAATGTGCCCTGAATCATAAACTTTAAAAAGTGAGTTGGATCTGTTCGGTTTTCTAGTTTTCAGACAAATTGGCACAGATCACACTAACTAGGCTTGTTGTGTCGTGGGCGCACAGTCACCAGGTCTTCAATTGATCCAGTTATGTGAATCCTTGTTTAAGCAAACGGGCGTAATTCAGTTAGTGAAGTTACCCTTTGAGGGATCCAAATAATTTACTGAATCATGACTGACTAATTAGGCTGCGTTTGCACTGCATTGTGCAGCACAAAAAGAAAAAATACCTAATCAAGTTTGATACTAATCAAGCTTAGCGTGGTATTCAGATGAATCTGCTAGGGTCTTGGCCTGACCTTATTAAACATGTGTGAATACAGCAACAGAGCTGGGAGGACTTGGGAAGTATCCGCCCTTTCCCCCCCCCCCCCAGTGCAGGGATTTCAAAACACCTCAACGAACATATATTTAGACTCTCCTTCAACTCATCCAGCAAACGGAAGGGTGATTACTATCCAAGCTTATTAATTCCATCACCAAACTATTCCCACGGGCTCAATGTTTCTCAAATTTGCCTTGATTCTGTTATCTCACCATTTGGAAGTCCTACTGACTTCTTCTTCTTCTTCTTCTGTGTGTGATGTTTCGTTAAAACACCTTCCAGAAGATGTTTTACAGGTGCTTTAAAAGGTTATCCTCCTAGCTGCCCCTCCTCTTCTTCTACCTCCTCCATCTTTTGAAGGCTGAACTTCCCCCAGCTCCCCTGCCGTCGCCTTTCTTAGGGTGCAGCTTCCATTTCTCCCGCTCCCTCCTCCCCGCCGTCATCTCAATCACCCTGCCATGTCCCCTACTTCTTAAACTCTGGTGGCTCAGACTGCTAAGACAAGTCTGTTATTAACACAGCTGCCTGCAATTACTGCAGGTTCAAGCCCCACCAGGCCCAAGGTTGACTCAGCCTTCCATCCTTTATAAGGTAGGTAAAATGAGGACCCAGATTGTTGGGGGCAATAAAAGTTGACTTTGTATATAATATACAAATGGATGAAGACTATTGCTTGACATAGTGTAAGCCGCCCTGAGTCTTCGGAGAAGGGCGGGGTATAAATGCAAATAAAATAATAATAATAATAATAAACTGGACTGTCAAGGTGGGATTTGTACAAAGCAGAATCCGCCTTTTCGTCGTATTCCCTTTTTCGCGGGGGGCTTGTTTCAACCTCCTTTTCTAGTCGAACCGTTCGACTTTGCAACACGCAGCCGTCTCTTTCGTCTACGGCTCGCCCCCTTGACCATCCTCGCACACTGCCCCCCCCACAACCACCCACCCACCCCTTTTCTCTCTGGATCCGTGCCCGGCCGACCACAGCGAAAAGCCGGCGCTGCGGGTTCTGACGGAGAACGGAGCGAATTTTCTCTTTTTATGCAGCCTCGCCAGCGGAGCGGCAGCGCCTTCGGGAGCTGGCCGTGGTGCTGAATATTAATTCAGTCCCGTTTGCGCCAAAGGTACCTTTTCTCTCTCTCTCTCTCGGCAAAGCGGCGAAGTTAACTTCCGCCGGGTTGGCAGATGACTTGAAAGAAGCGGGGAGGATGCCAGGGCGGGGAGGGGGAGGGAGGAGGGGGAGAGGAGCTGCCAAACCTCCCCCTCCCTCCCTCCCTCCCTTTCCTAACACTCATTGAGAAAAAAAGCTCGAGCCAAACATCCTGTGTCTCTGCGACATCAACATCCCATTGCAGGGAGCAAGAAACGCCAAACGAGGCAAGCCTCAACGAGGTTATGCAAGACACCTAAAACCTTCCTAGAACACAACAATTCTTTTATCTGGTGCCTCGGGGGTGGGGTGGGGGGAATCTCACCAAGTGAGGCGCTCCAGGGACTCCCCGGGTGCCTGCATCCAGTTGCTTTGCCAATCTGTACAAAGTGCAATTTTGGTTTTTGGGGTGGGCGGCGGTGTGGGTGGGTGGGTGGGTGGGTGGGTGGGGGTGCTGCTCACTGGACTCTTTCTCAGGGTGCAGAACAATATGTCCTTGCGCTGAGGAGCTTGCAGACTAAAATTTGGCACAGGAGACAATGGAAAGGGACCGGAGGCACCGAGAAATGGGCCAGAAGAAGGATAGCGGCATGTCGACACGATATCCCCGCAATTGGCGCAGTTCAAACGTAGCTTGACATTCACCCAGGATGTGAAGCTTTGACCTTGCTCATTGTGCCTTTCTCATGTTGGGTGAACGAAGCCCTGTTTTTTTTTAAAAATGTGCAGCCAAGTATTGTGCGAACCTAGAGAAATGCTTCAGTCAGCATCCTTGTAATGCATATTGTGAGAATGCATCCAGTAAGATGTGTTTTGTTTAACATGCACTTTGGGCATAATTACAGAATTGCAACCTTCTCCCATCCAGGTGCTTTTTGGTGCCAATCATCCCTTCTCCCACCCATATGGCTAATACTCTTGGGATCTGGGGACGAGTGGTCTGTAATCCAATGGATCCACATAGCTAGAACAAGCTGCGGTTGGGTATGTGAAGTAGGCATCTTAGGGAATGTGGGTCTTGTACAACATCTCATGGCTTTGTGACTATCTTTGTTAAAGGGCGGGGTGGGGTGGGGAATCTCACCAAGTGAGGCGCTCAGGGACTCCCAGGTGCCTGCATCCAGTTGCTTTGCCAATCTGTACAAAGTGCAATTTTGGTTTTTGGGGTGGGCGGCGGTGTGGGTGGGTGGGTGGGTGGGTGGGTTGGGGGTGCTGCTCACTGGACTCTTTCTCAGGGTGCAGAACAATATGTCCTTGCGCTGAGGAGCTTGCAGACTAAAATTTGGCACAGGAGACAATGGAAAGGGACCGGAGGCACCGAGAAATGGGCCAGAAGAAGGATAGCGGCATGTCGACACGATATCCCCGCAATTGGCGCAGTTCAAACGTAGCTTGACATTCACCCAGGATGTGAAGCTTTGACCTTGCTCATTGTGCCTTTCTCATGTTGGGTGAACGAAGCCCTGTTTTTTTTTAAAAATGTGCAGCCAAGTATTGTGCGAACCTAGAGAAATGCTTCAGTCAGCATCCTTGTAATGCATATTGTGAGAATGCATCCAGTAAGATGTGTTTTGTTTAACATGCACTTTGGGCATAATTACAGAATTGCAACCTTCTCCCATCCAGGTGCTTTTTGGGTGCCAATCATCCCTTCTCCCACCCATATGGCTAATACTCTTGGGATCTGGGGACGAGTGGTCTGTAATCCAATGGATCCACATAGCTAGAACAAGCTGCGGTTGGGTATGTGAAGTAGGCATCTTAGGGAATGTGGGTCTTGTACAACATCTCATGGCTTTGTGACTATCTTTGTTAAAGGGCGGGGGTGGGGTGGGGAATCTTTAATAAGACTTTCTCACTATTCCTCAGTTCCCAGGTCTTTAAGCCTTACAACTGGGACCTTGATCGTTGGTTCTATTAGAAAGGCACAAGGACTTTTCATTATTTTTCCTCCTTAATTGGAATTCTACAGAAACATCTTGTGCTTTGTACTTCTTATGTTGGACTTTCGTGTGACAGTGCGCTGTCATTTTTCAAGAGGCAAAAGAGAAGGTTGAAGTTGTCTTTACTTAAAACGGCCCAATGGATTGCTGTCCACACAGTCGTTGGTTGCATCAATATTCTGTGCCGATAATGATGGGCTATCCAATTTAATTGGGATTGACAGGTTCCGTAAAACGGTGCTAAGCAAAGAGTTGCTTGAAATTTAAACGAATGCAATAGTCTTCATTCTATTTGTATATTTATTTACAAAGTCAACTTATTGCCCCCAACAATCTGGGTCCTCATTTTACCTACCTTATAAAGGAGGGAAGGCTGAGTCAACCTTGGGCCTGGTGGAACTAGAACCTGCAGTAATTGCAGGCAGGTGCTGTTAATAACAGACTGCATTAGCAGCCTGAGCCACAGAGGCCCCTCTAACAGAAATGATCACTGATACACTGATGTCTTTGCCCAATGTGTGTGTGTGTGTGTGTGTGTGTGTGTGTGTGTGTGTGTGTGTTGCACCATGCCTGCAAACCTTTGGGTATTTATAGAGAGAAGGTGGCACTTAGCTTCTGGTGCAAGCTCTGGCTACTTGCTTTTTATTTATTAAATGTATATGCCAAGCTAGCCAAAGGATCCAGAGCTGGGTGAACCCAGAAATATGGTTAATTCAATAAGGAGATTTTGTGTATTGTCTGGCGGCCACCACAGAGTTGATACAAGGCATTGGGCAAACAATAGAGCAATAGAATGGAGATTACATATACAGACATACATACATACATATTTATTTATTTATTTATTTTATTTTGTCACAACATTATACATAAACACATATAATGAAAGAAAAAGAATAGGACAGGAACGGTAGGCACTTTTGTGCACTTATGCACGCCCCTTATGGTCCTCTTAGGAATGGGGTGAGGTCAATGGTAGACAGTTTTTGGTTAAAGATTTTGGGAGTTTGAGAAGAGACCACAGAGTCAGGTAGTGTGTTCCAAGCATTAACAACTCTGTTACAAAAGTCATATTTTCTGCAATCAAGATTGAAGCGGTTAACATTAAGTTTGAATCTATTGTTTGCTCTTGTATTATTGCGATTGAAGCTGAAGTAGTCTTCGACAGGAAGGACATTGCAATAGATGATTCTGTGTGTTAAACACAGGTCATGTCTGAGTCGGCAGAGTTCTAAGTTTTCTAATCCCAAGATTTCAAGCCTGGTCGAATAAGGTATTTTGTTGTTTACAGAGGAGTGGAAGACTCTTCTTGTAAAATATTTCTGGACATATATACATACATACATACATACATACATACATACAGGATAGAGCTGGAAAGGACTTTCCAGATTAGATAGTCCAAGAGACACTGGAACCTTTAAGAAGGAACCAAGAGAACTGCAAAAAGCAAAGAAGGCTGAGGAGCAGAGGGAGAAGGTAGAAAATCCCAGATGCTACAGAGGCAGCAGCTGGAAATGAGACACGGATCAGTAAGAGGACAGGAGCTCCGAGGGAGGAAACGATCAATCAAAGCAACGAGAGCAGAGAGGAAGAGCCCACTCAGGTGCAGAGGCATAAATAAGCCATCACTGATCATCTTCTCCTTCATCCCACACCTTGCAGAGAGCAACAAAATCAGGCCCAACTTATCAGGACACAGGCAAGCAAGCAAGGGATGGCAAAGCAAGGCGGGGCACGTGCAGGTGGGCTGGGAGAAAAGTCCTTCCTCATCCTGGCCCCACAGTTTCTCTGGTCTTCCCTCATCTTTTCCATGTCTCCTTGTTTGGTCTGCTGTCATTTCCGATTGTCGTTATCGTTGTTGTTTAGCTCTGCCTGGATTTCCAATTTGGTAAATCAATCCCAGCCAGCAACCTTCAGGGCCTGGGAATGAATAAATCTTGGGAAATGAGCACCTCTCAGAGACACCGTTCAGGAGAAATTCACCAATGCTGGGAATCTTCACGCCTTGCTTTCATCCAACATGCTTAGCGAGTCAAGTGAAGATCTATCAAAGGACCCCTTTTTCTGGTTTGTTTTCCGGCAAAGCCCAAACGCCATTGCCGGTCTGTTTTAAGCCTTATGGGAGGGGCCAATCATCTCTTGGCCTTACTCCCGAGTTGTCCTCTCTGCTTGAGCTGCTCTTGCCATGCGTGCATTAGGAACAGGCTCCTCCTGTTCCTCTGCCTCACTACTATCAGTCTCTGGAGGCTCTGGAGTCCGCACCTCACTCCCCGATGGCCCTGGCCTCACCTCAGCCTCATCCCTGTCCGGCTCCGTTGCCAGCTCCGTAGGCTGCTAGTGGACCACAACAGAAGCATCCTAGGACTAAGGACAATTTTCCTGATGGTTAGAACAATTATTCAGTGGAACTTGTGGGTGTTCCAACACTGCAGGTTTTCTAAGAAGAGAGAAGACAACTATTAGTCTGAAATGGTGGAGGATTTCCTGCCTGAGCAGGGGTTGGACTAGAAGATCTCCAACATCCCTTCCGACTCTGTTATTCTGTAGAAGGAAAATGAAGAACAGAAGTTGGCCAGAACTCTTCATGTATCATGTTCTGGTATGAGCTGTTTTTGTTTTTATTATTTATTTACATTTATATCCCGCCCTTCTCCGAAGACTCAGGGCAGCGTACAGTGTGTAAGGCAATAGTCTCATTCTATTTGTATATTTACAAAGTCAACTTATTGCCCCCCCAACAATCTGGGTCCTCATTTTACCTACCTTATAAAGGATGGAAGGCTGAGTCAACCTCGGGCCTGGTGGGATTTGAGCCTGCAGTAATTGCAGGCTGCTGTGTTTTAATAACAGGCTATCTTACAGCCTGAGCCACCACGGCTGTGGTGGCTCAGTGGTTAGAGTGCAGTACTGCAGGCTACTTCTCCTGACTGCCGGCTATCTGCAATTTGGCAGTTCAAATCTCACCAGGCTCAAGGTTGACTCAGCCTTCCATCCATCTAAGGTCGGTCAAATGAGGACCCAGATTGTTGGGGTCAATATGCTGACTCTGTAAACCGCTTAGAGACGGCTGTAAAGCACTGTGGAGCGGTATATATAAGTCTAAGTGCTATTGCTATTGCTATTACTGACCGCATCACTTAGTGTAAGATGTTCCGATCCCAATTGTCGCAAGTTGAGAGCTACTTGTACTGACTTTAGCATTCTGAGCCCCGCCTCCTATGACATCATATATGTCATGGCATGACTGGCGTGATAATGTCATGAACTCATGCATGGAGTCATCCAGCAGTCTCAGCAGTCCATTCAGAACTCTCTCTCTCTCTCTCTCGACCCTTCGGAGGGCAAAAGGAAACAGGAAATAAACATTTGAAAATATTAGCCTTGAGCCATGCTGGCTCAGTGGTTAGAATGCAGTACTGCAGGTTACTTCTGCTGACTGCCGGCTGCCTGCAGTTCGGCAGTTCGATCCTGACCGGCTGAAGGTCAACTCAACCTTCCATCCTTCCGAGGTGGGGGCCTCTGGTGGCTCAACAGACTAAGCAGTCTGTTATTAACACAGCTGCTTGCAATTACTGCAAGTTCAAGTCCCACCAGGCCCAAGGTTGACTCAGCCTTCCATCCTTTATAAAGGTAGGTAAAATGAGGACCCAGATTGTTGGGGGCAGTAAGTTGACTTTGTATATAATATACAAATGGATGAAGACTATTGCTTGACATAGTGTAAGCTGCCCTGAGTCTTCGGAGAAGGGCGGGATATAAATTCACATTTTAAAAAAAATAAAAAATGAGGACCCAGATTGTTGGGGGTAAATATGCTGACTCTGTAAACCTCTTAGAGAGGGCTGTAAAGCACTGGGGGGTTTTTTTTGGTTTTTTTTATTTGCATTTATATCCCGCCCTTCTCCGAAGACTCAGGGCGGCTTACACTGTGTCAAGCAATAGTCTTCATCCATTTGTATATTATATACAAAGTCAACTTTTATTGCCCCCCCAACAATCTGGGTCCTCATTTTACCTACCTTATAAAGGATGGAAGGCTGAGTCAACCTTGGGCCTGGTTGGGACTTGAACCTGCAGTAATTGCAAGCAGCTGCTGTTAATAACAGACTGTCTTAGCAGTCGGAGCCACCAGAGGCCCTGCGAAGCCGTGTATATATAAGTCCAAGTGTCATTGCTATCTTACATAGCTTACCTTGACCTCAGGGGCAGGAGACCCCAGTTACCTCTTCCAGGTGTAGCTGCTCACTCTTTTAGTGGCAGAGGAAATGAGCTCCATGTTTCTGATCGCTGTCAGCTTGCAGGAGCAGGATCTCTTATCATCCTCACACACTGTTCTCTCTCTGCGTCAAGGTGATGCAGATGTTAATTAGGTTCCTCTTAAAACCAGCAGAGGAGCGGCTGCAAGGCAGAGACGGAAACTCATTGTCCACCCCCACCCAAGGAGCCATTAGGAGAACAAAAAAATTGGCTGGGGCGGGGTGAGGGGGTGAGGGGGGGGAGTAGAATATATTGCATATATGTTATGTCATTTCTTTCCATCTTAAAAAAAAATATCTCAAACCCGAAGGAGCAAAATCACTTAACTGAAGGCTTCCTTTATTGAACATAGCTAGATGCGAATAACGGCAGGCAGGCAATGAACCACATTGCAGGAAATTCATTGGCCCGGCTTCACACAACCAGGCAATTCATCACCATTTGCACAAGATACAGTGAGCCGAGCAGATATAATAATAATAATAATAATAATAATAATAATAATAATAATAATAATAATAATAATAATAATAATAATAATAATAATAATAATAATAATAATAATAATAATAATTTAATTTAATTTTTATACTGCCCTTCTCCCGAAGGACTCAGGGCGGTGAACAGGCAGATAAAATAATACAATATATTACAATAAAAACACTATTAAAAAAACTTATTCAATATAGCCTAAATTTAAAATACAATCCATATTTAAAAACCCTGTTTAAGCCAGTCCTGCTCGGAAGAATAGATATGTCTTCAGCTCGCGGCGAAAGGTCCGGAGGTCAAGAAGTTGTCGAAGTCCTGGGGGAAGCTCGTTCCAGAGGGTAGGTGCCCCCACCGAGAAGGCTCTCCCCCTGGGGGTCGCCAGCCTACACTGTTTGGCTGACGGCACCCTGAGAAGACCCTCTCTATGGGAGCGTACCGGCCAGTGGGAGGCATGTGGTAACAGAAGGCAGTCCCGAAGATATCCCGGTCCTATGCCATGGAGCGCTTTAAAGGTGGTAACCAACACCTTGAAGTGCACTCGGAAAACCACAGGTAGCCAGTGCAGCCTGCGCAGGATCGGTGTTATATGGGAGCCACGAGTGGCTCCCTCTATCACCCGTGCGGCTGCATTCTGAACCAACTGAAGTCTCCGGGTGCACCTCAAGGGGAGCCCCATGTAGAGAGCATTGCAGTAGTCCAGGCGAGAAGTGACGAGGGTGTGAGTGACCGTGCATAAGGCATCCCAGTCTAGAAAGGGGCGCAACTGGTGGACCAGGCGAACCTGGTAAAAAGCTGTCCTGGAGACGGTCGCCAAATGATCTTCAAAAGACAACCGTCCATCCAGGAGAACACCCAGATTGCGCACCCTCTCCATTGGGGCCAATGATTCGCCCCCAACAGTCAGCCGCGGTTGCAGCCGACTGTACCGGGATGCCGGCATCCACAGCCATTCAGTCTTGGAGGGGTTGAGCTTACGGTGGCTCAGTGGCTAAGACGTTTGAGCTTGTCGATCGAAAGGTCGGCAGTTCGGCGGTTCGAATCCCGAGTGCCACGGAAGGGGGTGAGCTCCCGTGATTTGTCCCAGCTTCTGCCGACCTAGCAGTTTGAAAGCATGGAAAAAATGCAAGTAGAAAAATAGGGACCACTTTTGGTGGGAAGGGAACACCGTTCCGTGCGCCTTTGGCGTTGAGTCATGCCGGCCACATGACCACGGAGACGTCTTCTGACAGCGCTGGTTCTTCGGCTTTGAAACGGGGTGTCAGCTTTGGAAGCCATATTAGGCTGGAAGCTTCCGTGCTGCCACTCTCTCCTGTGTGGGAGAGTAGGAGTGGGAGATTTAGTAGAGGGGTTGTCTTTAGACATAATAGCATTCTTCCTGTTGGTCAAGGTCAGGCCGATCCTGCATCTGGAGGAGGAGTGGTCGGAGCGCTGTCTCGAGATGGGACGGTGGGTGATTGGAGCATGTGAATGACTGTGGAGTCAGGGGATGGTTTGGGAGGTTTCGATTTACTGAGGGAAAACCTGGACCTCTCAGATTCAGGTTTTCCCAGATGTGCCAGTTTACCAATTCTAGTAAATAGGATTTTGAAAAATGCTTGCTTCGAAGTTTATACTTGGAGTTGGGGGTTTTTTTCTGGAATGCTGATACGGAAATGAGCTCCACCTCCTAAAGTCGGGAACGACTAGCACATATGTGTGAGGCGAACCTTACCTTTACCTTACAGTTAGCTGAGAATGATGCGTTTTATCCTTAAGGTAAAGGTAAAGGTTCCCCTCGCACATACGTGCTAGTCGTTCCTTACTCGGGGGGGGGGGTGCTCATCTCTGTTTCAAAGCCGAAGAGCCAGCGCTGTCCGAAGACGTCTCTGTGGTCATGTGGCTGGCATGACTCAACGCCAAAGGCGCACGGAACGCTGTTCCCTTCCCACCAAAGATGGCCCCTATTTTTTCTACTTGCATTTTTACGTGCTTTTGAAACTGCTAGGTTGGCAGAAGCTGGGACAAGTAGCGGGAGCTCACCCCGTTACACGGCAGCATTAGGGATTCGAACTGCTGAACTGCCGACCTGTCGATCGACAAGCTCAACGTCCTAGCCCCTGAGCCACCGCGTCCCTGTTTTATCCTTACAAGTGCTTTTTATTGACTTGCTTTCCGGTGGCTTGGAGGATTTCTTATTTTTAACCTGTTTGGTGAGAACAAGGAGTTTAACGCATGGGGGAAATCCAGAAAACAAGCTAATTTGGTAGCCAGACGGAGCGTGTTGGGAGCAATTTAAGGCAGATCTCACAGCGAGACGAAAATAAAGAAACCAGCAAGCAAAGTTTGCAAGCACAGTAGCAAGGAGTCAAGAGCTGGATAAGGAGGCAATTTCCATGCACGCGAGCACAGAGCGGGGTGGGTGTAGACGTCACTGTTGGTATTCCTGTCTCTGTCCTTTTTCTCAAATGCTGCCCCAGGGGTCATCCAGTCCCACTCGGCCCCGGAAGCCACTAAGCTACGATATCTCTAAAGACCCACTGCCAGCTTGAAAACATCTAGCAGTTGCATCAAAAGGAATTTCCCCACATTTGCACTCCTTAACAGTTACCACCAGGGCATCCCTTCTAATGTTCCAGCTGAATCTTCGTTCTTTTCGGTTCAACCATCTGTCTTGGTGTCAGCCTCAATTTCAACAGAGACGTGATCAGTCACCCCCTGCCAATGACAGCTTTTTAAGATGTGCATGTTTGTGGATCCCTATCATTTCTTCCTTCGCCTTCTCTTGTCCAATCCCAATTCCTTTCACAAATCCTGAGCGGGCCTGGACGATCTTCTCAACCTGCTCCAGATTCTCCATATCCTTTTTGCAAGCTTGGTGCCCAGAACTGGATGGAGTAGTCCACATGTGTTCTAAACCATCACAAAATCCCAAAGTGGTCCTTAATCTTGAAGGACTTCCACTGAAAATCAATGAGAGTACATTGCCCTCCAGTCTTTTTGTCTATGTCCTCTGTTGTGGTTGTTGTTAGTTGTGAAGTTGAGTCCGACCCATCGTGACCCCATGGACAATGTTCCTCCAGGCCTTCCTGTCCTCTACCATCCTCCGGAGTCCATTTAAGCTCATGCCGACTACTTCAGTGACTCCATCCAGCCACCTCGTTCTCTGTCATCCCCTTCTTCTTTTGCCCTCAATCTTTCCCAGCATTAGGCTCTTCTCCAGTGAGTTCTTCCTTCTCATTAGGTGGCCAAAGTATTTGAGTTTCATCTTCACGATCTGGCCTTCTAAAGAGCAGTCAGGGTTGATCTCCTCTAGGACTGACTTGTTTGTTCGCCTTGCAGTCCAAGGGACTCGCAGGAGTCTTCTCCAGCACCAGAGTTCAAAGGCCTCCATTCTTTGGTGCTCAGCCTTTCCTATGGTCCAACTTTCACAGCCATACATTGCAAGTGGGAAAACCAGAGCCTTGACTATACGCACTTTTGTTGGCAGGGTGATGTCTCTGCTTTTTAGTACGCTGTCTAGATTTGCCATAGCTTTCCTCCCCAGGAGCAAGCATCTTTTAATTCCTTGGCTGCAGTCCCCATCTGCGGTGAACTTGGAGCCCAGGAAAATAAAATCTATCACGACCTCCATTTCTTCCCCATCTATCTGCCAGGAATTGAGAGGGCCGGATGCCATGATCTTAGTTTTCTTAATATTGAGTTTCAAACCAACTTTTGCGCTCTCCTCCTTCACCCGCATCAAGAGGCTTTTTAGTTCCTCTTCGCTTTCTGCCATTAGAGTGGTATCATCTGCATATCTGAGGTTGTTGATATTTCTCCCAGCAATCTTAATTCCAACTTTTGATTCATCCAGCCCCGTCTTTCTCATGATGTGTTCTGCATATAAGTTAAATAGGCAGGGTGATAGTATACAGCCTTGCCGGACTCCTTTCCCAATTTTGAACCAATCAGTGGTTCCATGTCCAGTTCTCACTGTTGCTTCTTGACCCGTATATAGGTTTCTCAAGAGACAAATAAGATGGTCTGGTACGCCCATCTCAGGTCAAGGTGAACTAATCAAGTTCAGAATATATGCAGGTCTATATTTTACTGGAAGTTAAATCATAATAGGAGCTTTATAATTTGCAAAGCAAACTTCTCGGCTCCACTATTCTTGCAACTAAGAAATAGCAGAAGAAAGGAAGAAGGTCCTTTATAGGTCAAAATGTAGTTGCCCAAAAGATGATAAATAAGTTACCTTTATTGCCACAAGAGTTGGTACAGGTGTGCAAATGCTCAACCTTTAACCGATCTGCTCAAGAGTGACACGTGAACACAGCCGTCCTTCCTCTCAAGCCACCTTACCAAGAAGGTAGAACAATGTTTGGTCATGCGGTCTTCATCGAGGCGCATTAAAAAAAAATACTAGTACACACTCATTTTTCATCCAAGGGCTTCGCTTGGCCTTTTAATATGTGCACAAGTGTGTCACACGGTGGGTTGTAAAGAGGTTTGGTACAATACCTCTATGGTTACTCACCCCTCGTATTGATTCAAAGATGCAAGGCACATTGGAGGGGAAAATGCAGGTAGACAACTTGCAGTAATAAAGGAGAATATTTGTAGCTCAGGGTTAAAATGAAGGATCCTTGGTACTCTCTGAGATTGGTTGTTTTCTCGTAGACGTTTCATTACCCAAACCAGGTAACATTATCAGTGTTGGTCATCTAGTCACTAGTCACTAGCACTGATGATGTTACCTAGTTTGAGTACCTTATGATTCTTGACAAATGTATCTTTTTTTTTTAGAATAGAATAGAATAGAATAGAATAGAATTCTTCATTGGCCATTGGCGATTGGACACACAAGGAATTTGTCTTAGGAATTTGCATATGCTCTCAGTGTACATAAGGAGAATAAAATACATTCATCAAGAATAAAAAGATTCAACACTTAGTGATAGTCAAGGTTACTAATAAGCTATCAAATCATACTAGGAAACAAATAAAAACAATATAAATTGAAAGATACAAGCAACATGGTTATAGTCATAAGTGGGAAGAGATAGGTACTAGTAAGGAAGATAAGAATAATAGTAATACAGTCTTAGTAAATTATTTGTACACTGAGAGCATATGCACCAAAGACAAATTCCTTGTGTGTCCAATCAGACCTGGCCAATAAAGAATTCTATTCTATTCTATTCTATTCTATTCTATTCTATTCTATTCTATTCTATTCTATTCTATTCTATTCTATTCTATTCTATTCTATTCTATTCCATCCAATTTATTCTATTCTGTTCTGTTCTGTTCTGTTCTATTCTATTCTATTCTATTCTATTCTATTCTATTCTATTCTATTCTATTCTATTCCATTCCATTCCATTCCATTCCATTCCATTCCATTCCATCCAATTTATTCTATTCTATTCCATTCCATTCTATTCTATTCTATTTCATTCCATTCCATTCTATTCTATTCTATTCCATTCCATTCTATTCCATCCAATTTATTCTATTCTATTCCATTCCATTCCATTCTATTCTATTCCATTCCATTCTATTCTATTCTATTCTATTCCATTCCATTCTATTCTATTTCATTCCATTCCATTCTATTCTATTCTATTCCATTCCATTCTATTCCATCCAATTTATTCTATTCTATTCTATTCTATTCTGTTCTGTTCTGTTCTGTTCTGTTCTGTTCTGTTCTATTCTGTTCTATTTTATTTTCTATTTTCTATTTTCTATTCTATTCTAACGTCTGCAAGAAAACAACCAAGCTCAGAGAGGAAATAGGACTGCTTAAAAAGTTTGTATTCTTCATTTTCTGGACAACAACAAAACATCCATCCACATACCTGCTCATGCCTCCCAATGCATCTACCCAGTTCAAAGCTTAGCTGGAGGCCAGGATAAGTTCCCAGAATATAGAAATGGGATGGTCTCCATTGTGCACAGACTTTAATTCTGTACGATCCTCTGAAGTACAACTGTTCCCATCTATCTTTGTAACTTCCAACAAGGCTTGGTCAATCCCAGATTGATTCTTCTGGTACATTCCCACTCCTGTTTCAACTTCCAGAATATTTGGGAGCCACTTCTTGCCTTGGGAATCAATAAACAGGTTACCTGTGTTGTGCGAATGCAGTCGTTGTGCTTACCTAAAATAGGGCTTATTGCTTGTGTGTCTGGCAGGGACAGAGTGGGAGGGGAATGACAAATGCATGCACAATGATACAATTGTGCAAATGTCATGGCTTTGTGATTTGTACCACATATGTCCCGGCACAATATGTAATAATGGTGTTTGCATTGGGATGCTGCCAAACACGTGTTTTGTTTTGTTTTTTTATTTCATTTTGTCACAACAGTATACACAAACATCAACATAAGAAAATCAACACATTATAAAAGAAAAATATATATATAATCAAAAGTATGCAACCATCATGTTAATTTGTTATAACGAAAGGGACCAATAGGACAGGAACGGTAGGAACATTTGTGCTCTTATGCATGCCCCTTATTGTCCTCTTAGGAATGGGGTGAGGTCAATAGTAGACAGTTTTTGGTTGAAGATTTAGGGATTTTGAGTAGAGACTACGGAGTCAGGTAATGAGTTCCAAGCATTAACAACTCTGTTACAGAAGTCATATTTTCTGCAATCAAGTTTGAAGCGGTTGACATTAAGTTTGAATGTATTGTTTGCTCTTGTATTATTGTGATTGAAGCTGAAGTAGTCTTTTACAGGAAGGATATTGCAATAGATGATTCTGTGTGTTAAACACAGGTCACAGGTGTTGTTGTTTTGCTCTTGGTGTAACTTGCTGGAGATGCTGGTGCTTATTTGTTTTGTAGTTTCCTGGGTTCTCTGGACCCGGGCGCTGTAATTCGTGCACCATGTGTACACAAAGTCAGGCAATTGTGATTTATTTGGTCCACCATTAATACAAAATTTGGCTTAGGCCCCAGATCAAGTAAGCAAGAGGATGCTAGTTCATTTGCTAGCTGCTACAGCCAGTTTAGCCTAGTGGTTAAGGTACCAGGATAGAAACCAGGAGACTGTGAGTTCTGGTCCTGCCTTAGTCATGAAAACCAGCTGGGTGACTTTGGACCAATCAACCAAAAGATTGTAAATTCTAGTCCCGCCTTGGTCATGAAAGCCAACCGGGTGATTTTGGACCAATCACCAGGAGACTGTGAGTTCTAGTCCCGCCTTAGGCACAAAAACCAACTGGGTGACTTTGGACCAATCACCAGGAGACTGTGAGTTCTAGTCCTGCCTTAGGCATGAAAGCCTGCTGGGTGATTTTGAGGCAGTGATTGTCTCTCAGCCAACCACACAGGGTTGTTGTGAAACAGGGAGGTGTGTTTCCCACATTCGCCACCTTGAGTTAATGATAAAAATTATAAAGGCAGGATGTAAATGGATATACAGACGAATAACAGTAAAATAATTCATCATTAGTTCAATAGAACCAGAAAGTCCACATTGGATAAGAGAGGATGACGATTTTTATCCTTGCTATTCATGAGGACAGAAACCTGGGATTTTTTTTTTATCGGCCTTTCCTATGAGAATCTCTGCAGGATTCTCATTAGATTATTCTGCTTTAAGGAATTGATTCGCCCCCATGCCGAGGTCCGGGATAACCACGCTCCCCTGTGGTGCTTCCGTAATTCCTCCCGAGGAATTTCCACCTCTTCATCCTCGCTCAGCCGTTGCAATAACCTCTCCGAGCGCCGCAGTGACATTTCCTGCCTCGATCATTTCGGTAACAAAAAGCTCCAGGTGGCTTTGATGCCGTGGACAGTCTGTGCTGCTTCCTGGAAGCGTGGGTTGTCCTTTCTGGACATCTGCCAGGACCCACTCTGGGAATCACTGCTTCATCGGACGAGAAAAAAATAATAATGAAGAGATTCTTGGTGATGCTCAAAACCATCTGAAACGATTGCTTGGAAGAGGATAACCAGAGTGGCAGCGACAATAGAATAGAATAGAATTTTTTATTGGCCAAGTGTGATTGGACACACAAGGAATTTGTCTTGGTGCCTATGCTCTCAGTGTACATAAAAGAAAAGATACGTTCATCAAGATACAACATTTACAACACAATTGATGGTCAATATATCAATATAAATCATAAGGATTGCCAGCAACAAAGTTACAGTCATACAGTCATAAGTGGAAAGAGATTGGTGATGGGAACGATGAGAAGATTAATAGTAGTGCAGATTTAGTGAATAGTTTGACAGTGTTGAGGGAATTATTTGTTTAGCAGAGTGATGGCCTTCGGGAAAAAACTGTCCTAGTGTCTAGTTGTTCTGGTGTGCAGTGCTCTATAGCGTCGTTTTGAGGGTAGGAGTTGAAACAGTTTATGTCTTGGATGTGAGGGATCTGTAAATATTTTCACGGCCCTCTTCTTGATTCGTGCAGTATACAGGTCCTCCATGGAAGGCAGGTTGGTAGCAATTATTTTTTCTGCAGTTCTAATTATCCTCTGAAGTCTGTGTCTTTCTTGTTGGGTTGCAGAACCGAACCAGACAGTTATAGAGGTGCAGATGACAGACTCAGTAATTCCTCTGTAGAACTGAATCAGCAGCTCCTTGGGCAGTTTGAGCTTACTGAGTTGGCACAGAAAGAACATCCTTTTTTGATGATGTTTTTGATGTTAGCAATTACAACATTAATCATCAGCGGGGACATGAATTGGGACCTTCTTGATTAAGAGAATAACAGAGTTGGAAGGGACCTCGGAAGTCTGTCTGTCTGTCTCTCTTTCTTTCTTTCTTTCTTTCTTTCTTTCTTTCTTTCTTTCTTTCTTTCTATATTTGTCAAACACAGCAATATATATAAGTATAAGCATGGAATAACTATACGATATATAAGCATATATATGAGCATAAGCATGAAATAACTATACAAATTGGATACAACCGAAGGGAACATTAGGACAGGAATGGTAGGCACGTTTGTGCGCTTATGCACGCCCCTTACAGACCTCTTAGGAATGGGGTGAGGTCAATAGTAGATAGTCTTTGGTTGAAGTTTTGGGGATTTTGAGAAGAGACCACAGAGTCAGGTAGTGTATTCCAAGCATTAACAACTCCATTGGCCCATTTCCAGACTCCTGGTACTTCTGGTAGGCCCAGTTTATGCCCTTCCCAGGCTCCAGAGGCTTTCCCGGAGCCTCCAGGAGGGCGAAACGGCCTCTCCCAGGCACCGGAGGCCCTCCAGAGGCCAGAAACAGGCCCATTTCCGGACTTCCGGTAGGCCCATTTTTCGCCCTCCCAGAGCTCTGCATGCACCGTGCACTTACCTGGCATCCAAAATGGGCCGTGTGGAGACTCCGGGTCAGCCAGTCCTTGGAACAACCAGTTCACCGAACCAGATTTAAATTAACATCCGGTTCGTTCGAATCGGTTCGAACCAGCTGAATCCCACCCCTGTCCCTGGGGGTTTGTAATATCATCAAAGGCTCAGGGGAAATAATGATATCAATCTTGAGTTAAGTCTTGGGGGGTCTGTGGCTACAAAAGTTATTTGAGGGAGGGGGCATGGTGAAGAAAAGGTTGAGAACCACTGCCCTATACTATTCCAGACAAGAAACTGTCCAGTCTCTTCTTAAAAGCTTCCAATGATTAGAGCACATTATGGAGACAGCCAGCTCAGAATGGTGTCGTGATGTCATCTGAGTTGCAAGAGCCTCTGTACCCCCCACACATGTCTTTCATTAAAAAAGAATTCATAAAAAAAAAGCGACGCTACAGAGCACTGCACACCAGAACAACTAGACACAAGGACAGTTTTTCCCGAATGCCATCACTCTGCTAAACAAATAATTCCCTCAACACTGTCAAACTATTCACTAAATCTACACTACTATTAATCTTCTCATCGTTCCCATCACCAATCTCTTTCCACTTATGACTGTATGACTATAACTTGTTGCTGGCAATCCTTATGATTTATATTGATATATTGACCATCAATTGTGTTGTAAGTGTTGTACCTTGATGAACGTATCTTTTCTTTTATGTACACTGAGAGCATATGCACCAAGACAAATTCCTTGTGTGTCCAATCACACTTGGCCAATAAAAATTCTATTCTATTCTATTCTATTCTATTCTATTCTATTCTATTCTATTCTATTCTATTCTATTCTATTCTATAAACCTAACAAAATGAATCTTCCCACCAGATGAATCCAAGCGGCATGATAGTCTAAGCCCATGATGGCGAATCTATGTTACGTGTGCCTCAGGTGGCACATGTAGCCATATCAGTGGGCACGCGAACTCAGCTCTGCTGATTTTCGGGCCTTCTGGGCCCACTAGAAGTAGGGAAACAGGCTGTTTCCTGCCTCCAGAGGGTCTGGGGGTGGTGGGGAAGGCCCGTTTTTCTTTCACCTGGCTCCAGATCCTCTCTATGAGTCTGGGGAGGGCAAAAATGATGTTCCCCACCCCTCCCGGGAGCCCTCCGGAGGCCAAAAACTGCCACTTCGCCAACTTCCAGTTGGACAGGAAGTGACTTTTTTGCTGTCCCCAGCCTCCAGACCCTCTCTAGGAGTCTCTGGAGGCTGGGGACAGCAAAAAATCACTTCCTGTTCAACCGGAAGTTGACCAACGGGCAGTTTCTGGCCTCTGAGGGGGTGGGGAATGCAGTTTACGCCCTCCCCAGGCTCATAGAAAGGCTCTGGAGCCAGGTGAGATAGAAAAATGGTCCTACTGGGCCATCACGTGCCAGGAGCGGAGCGGGGAGGGGAGGTCACACGTGCAAGGAGTGGAGTGCATAAAATTATGGGTGTGGGCACGTGCATGACCCCTCCCCCGTCCCCCTGCCTCCTGGCATGCGATGCCAAAAAGGTTAGCCATCACTGGTCTAAGCTAACCTGATGTTGAACCAAAATCTTATGGGAACTTCTCAACTAACGGTTGTATTTGCACAACAGCTTCATCTTGGTTACTGAATAAATCAGTTTCCCGGATTTGCATTAAGATATTGAACCGGAAACTAAACAAGCCAGACTGATACAGTGATTAAAGTACGAGCCAAAAAACCCAGGAGACTGTGAGTTCTAGTCCCGCCTTAGGCATGAAAGCTTTCATGCCTAAGGCGGGACTAGGACTCACAGTCTCCTGGGTGTTTGGCCAGTACTTTGGGCCAATCATCAATGACCGTGAGTTTTAGTCTTGCCTTGGACATAAATGCTGGGTGGGTGACTTTGGGCCAATCACAAGAAACTGTCAGGTCTAGTACTGCCTTGGCCATGAAACTTGACTGGATGGCTTTGGGCCAATCACAAGAAACTGTGAGGTCTAGTCCCGCCTTGGCCATGAAAGCTGGCTGGGTGGCTTTGAGCCAATCACCTGAGTTCTAGTCCCGCCATGGGCATAATCACTGGCTGTGTGACTTTGGGCCAATCACTCCTTCTCTCAGCCCATCCCACCTCACAGGGTTGTTGTTCTGGGGAAAATAGGAGGAGGAAGAAATATTATTTATGTGTGGCACCTCGATATAAAACTGGGATAAAAATCTAATGAATGAAATGAATCAGAGTGAGGTTACCCCCCCCAACACAGTAAATCACATAAAACTTAAGCAAACCTAGTTTGAAGACATGCCAAGTCGTTACCTGACCCAGTTAAGCATTACAATGTATATTTCTTTTGGAAATGAGAGAATTATTGAAAAAAGAGAATAGCTAGTTTTGCAAAAGCGAGAAAAACAAGGGATTGGCATGACCTATAATCAAAACTGGGAAATATTTTCCAAGGGAAGGAATGGGGGAGAATGCTTCTGCAGGGTGAAAAGGAGGTGAAATCTAGCAGGTTCTGATGGGTTCTGGAGAACCAGTAATGGAAATTTTGAGCAGTTCGGAGAACCGGCAAATACCACCTCTGGCTGGTCCCAGAGTGGGGTGAGATTGGGGATTTTGCAATATCCTTCCCCCAGGAGTGGGGAGAGAATGGGGATTTTGCAGTATCCTTTCCCCAGGAGTGGGATGGGAATGGGGATTTTGCAATATCCTTCCCCTGGAGTGGGAAGGGAATGGGGATTTTGCAATATCCTTCCCCCAGGAGTGGGGTGGGAATGGGGATTTTGCATTATCCTTCCCACAGGAGTGGGGAGGGAATGGGGATTTTGCAGTATCTTCCCCTGGATTGGGGTTGGAATGGGGATTTTGCAATATCCTTCCCCCAGGAGTGGGGAGGGAATTGGGATTTTGCAATATCCTTCCCCCAGGAGTGGGGAGGGAATGGGGATTTTGCAATATCCTTCCCCCAGGAGTGGGGAGGGAATGGGGATTTTGCAGTATCCTTCCCCTGGATTGGGGTTGGAATGGGGATTTTGCAATATCCTTCCCCCAGGAGTGGGGAGGGAATGGGGATTTTGCAGTATCCTTCCCCCAGGAGTGCAGTGGGAATGGGGATTTTGCAATATCCTTCCCCAGGAGTGGGGAGGGAATGGGGATTTTGCAGTATTCTTCCCCTGGATTGGGGTTGGAATGGGGATTTTGCAATATCCTTCCCCCAGGAGTGGGGAGGGAATGGGGATTTTGCAATATCCTTCCCCCAGGAGTGGGAGGGAATGGGGATTTTGCAGTATTCTTCCCCTGGATTGGGGTTGGAATGGGGATTTTGCAGTATCCTTCCCCCAGGAGTGGGGTGGGAATGGGGATTTTGCAGTATCCTTCCCCCAGGAGTGCGGTGGGAATGGGGATTTTGCAGTATCCTTCCCCACCATGCCCACAAGCCACGCCCACCAAGCCATGCCTACAGAACCAGTAGTAAAAAAAATTGGATTTCACCACTGAGGGATACATTAATCCATTCATGGGGTTATTTAATCTGTTGCACCTGTTAGGCAAGCTGTGATGATACATTCATTTAGTGACCGTTCTAAGTTACAAAGGCACTGAAAAAAAAGTGACCTATGACCGTTTTTCCACACTTACAGCCATTGCAACATCCCCGTGGACATGTGTGATCAAAATTCAGACATTTGGCAGCCGGCTCACATTTACGACGGTCGCAGTGTCCCGGGGTCATGAGATCGCTTTTTGTGAACCTTCTAACAAGCAACGTCAATGGGGAAAGCCAGGTTCGCTTAACAACCGCATTACGAACTTAACAATGGCAGTGATTCGCTTAACAACCGGGGCAAGAAAGGATTCCAGGATCTCAAAAATCTGATATTCTTTTGTTTTTCTAATTTAAATAAGAGAAAGATAAGAAAGCTAGTTTTGTGGAGGGGTGTGTGCACCAAGCTAGAAGCCAGCTGAGTGACTTTGGACCAATCACCAGGAGACTGTGAGTTCTAGTCCCACCTTAGCTATGAAAGCCAGCTGAGTGACTTTGGACCAATCACCAGGAGACTGTGAGTTCTAGTCCCACCTTAGCTATGAAAGCCAGCTGGATGACTTTGGACCAATCTACCTGGAGACTGTGAGTTCTACTCCCACCTTAGCCATGAAAGCCAGCTGGATGATTTTGGAGCAATCGCCAGGAGACTGTGAGTTCTAGTCCCACCTTAGCCATGAAAGCCAGCTGGATAATTTTGGAGCAATCACCAGGAGACTGTGAGTTCTAGTCCCACCTTAGCTATGAAAGCCAGCTGGGTGACTTTGGACCAATCTACCTGGAGACTGTGAGTTCTAGTCCCACCTTAGCCATGACAGCCAACTGGATGATTTTGGAGCAATCACCAGGAGACTGTGAGTTCTAGTCCCACCTTAGCCATGAAAGCCAGCTGGGTGACTTTGGACCAATCACCAGGAGACTGTGAGTTCTAGTCCCACCTTAGCCATGACAGCCAGCTGGGTGACTTTGGAGCAATCTACCTGGAGACTGTGAATTCTAGTCCCACCTTAGCCATAAAAGCCAGCTGGGTGACTTTGGAGCAATCACCAGGAGACTGTGAGTTCTAGTCCCACCTTAGCCATGAAAGCCAGCTGGGTGACTTTGGACCAATCACCAGGAGACTGTGAGTTCTAGTCCCACCTTAGCCATGACAGCCAGCTGGGTGACTTTGGAGCAATCTACCTGGAGACTGTGAATTCTAGTCCCACCTTAGCCATAAAAGCCAGCTGGGTGACTTTGGACCAGGAGACTGTGAGTTCTAGTCCCACCTTAGCCATGAAAGCCAGCTGGGTGACTTTGGACCAATCACCAGGAGACTGTGAGTTCTAGTCCACCTTAGCCATGACAGCCAGCTGGGTGACTTTGGACCAAGAAACTGTGAGTTCTAGTCCCACCTTAGCCATGAAAGCCAGCTGGGTGACTTTGGACCAATCTACCCAGAGACTGTGAGTTCTAGTCCCACCTTAGCCATGACAGCCAGCTGGGTGACTTTGGAGCAATCTACCTGGAGACTGTGAGTTCTAGTCCACCTTAGCCATGACAGCCAGCTGGGTGACTTTGGACCAAGAAACTGTGAGTTCTAGTCCCACCTTAGCCATGAAAGCCAGCTGGATGATTTTGGAGCAATCGCCAGGAGACTATGAGTTCTAGTCCCACCTTAGCCATGACAGCCAACTGGATGATTTTGGAGCAATCACCAGGAGACTGTGAGTTCTAGTCCCACCTTAGCCATGAAAGCCAGCTGGGTGACTTTGGACCAGGAGACTGTGACTTCTAGTCCCACCTTAGCCGTGAAAGCCAGCTGGATGATTTTGGACCAATCACCAGGAGACTGTGAGTTCTAGTCCCACATTAGCCATGAAAGCCAGCTGGGTGACTTTGGACCAATCTACTCGGAGACTGTGAGTTCTAGTTCTACCTTAGCCATGAAAGCCATGACCCAATCATTCTCTCTCTTAGCCAACCTCCCTTACAGGGTTATTGTTCTGGAGAATATAGGAAGCGGAAGGAGTATTGCACCTGTTCGGAACCTTGACTTATTTATAGAAATAATAAAAGGTGGGATATAAATTAATTTAAATTGATTTAAAAGCTAGATAAATAAGGGAAAAAAATAGACGTGCCTGCATTCAGCGCAGTTAACTGATCTATTCTCTTCTTATGGCTTCCGTTATAAAGAAGAAGCAGACGATTCAAAACGCCCCTCACTTTTACTGAGTGACTGTTTCTACAGCTCTTGCCTTAAGCAAGGCCTGCAGTTTTTACGAAGATTAACCGAGAAGGGTAGAAAGATTTGAAGAGAATGGGATTCATGAAAGATGCCCTAGAAGCTCCCTACGGACAGGAGCTGACAAACAGCATCTGAAATGAGTACGTACTTTTTTTTTTGCTAAAGGATCGCTTGGCACCACGTAGGCAGGAACTGACCTCAGCCTCCCTTTTCTGCTAAGTAAGAAAGCTTTTTTTCAACTTCTGCTTTTTTAAAAAAATGAGGCAGAAGTAGGAGCAAAGAATGAGAAGCGGGGTGGTGGTGGTATTGCTTCTCTCCAGCAATCTCAGAATTAATGGACTTGGAAACTACCAGGGATCTGGAGGAAAACTCCCAAAGTAACTGAGAAGGGAGGGGAAGGGGATACACTTGCAGGGGTCTCCAACCTTGGCAACTTTAAGACTTGTGGACTTCAGCTTTGCTGGCTGAGAAAGCTAGTTTTGTAGAGGGTGAGAAGCCAGCTGGGTGACTTTGGACCAATCTACCAGGAGACTGTGAGTTCTAGTCCCGCCTTAGCCATGAAAGCCAGCTGGATGATTTTGGAGCAATCATCAGGAGACTGTGAGTTCTAGTCCCACCTTAGCCATGAAAGCCAGCTGGGTGACTTTGGACCAATCTACCAGGAGACTGTGAGTTCTAGTCCCACCTTAGCCATGAAAGCCAGCTGGGTGACTTTGGACCAATCTACCAGGAGACTGTGAGTTCTAGTCCCACCTTAGCCATGAAAGCCAGCTGGATGATTTTGGAGCAATCACCAGGAGTCTGTGAGCTCTAGTCCGACCTTAGCCATGAAAGCCAGGTGGGTGACTTTGGACCAATCTACCAGGAGACGGAGAGTTCTAGTCCCACAGAATTCTAAGAGTTGAAGTCCACAAGCCTTAAACGTTGCCAAGGTTGGAGGCCCCTGCTTCAAAGGGTAGACAAAACGACAGTAAACTAGAAGTGTTGCATTAATTTTTATTTTAACGGTGTGCACACACATCACCTTTTGTTTCTGGGATTTCGTTTCTCCATGCAAAAGAATGTAGCCTCTGAGTCCGTATTTGGCAACTGGTAACACCTGTGGATTTCAACTCCCAGAATTCCCCAGACAGACAGCCATGCATATAGCCAGCCTATATCATTAAAGGTAAAGGAAAACGTAGTAAACTCCTTGCCTCCAATAGCTCCAATATGCACAGAAGAGCAACAAAGATGATTAGGGGACTGGAGGCTAAAACATATGAAGAACGGTTGCAGGAACTCGGTATGTCTAGTTTGATGAAAAGAAGGACAAGGGGAGACAGGATAGCAGTCTTCCAATATCTCAGGGGTTGCCACAAAGAAGAGGGAGTCAAGCTATCCTCCAAAGCACCTGAGGGTAGAACAAGAAGCAATGGGTAGAAAGCAATCAAGGAGAGAAGCAACTTAGAACTAAGGAGAAATTTCCTGACAAAACAATTCATCAGTGGAACAACTTGCCTGCAGAAGTTGTGAATGCTCCAACACTGGACAAGTTTAAGAAGATGTTGGATAACATCTTAGATAATTTGTCTGAAATGGTGTAGGGTTTCCTGCCTAAGCAGGGGGTTGGACTAGAAGACCTCCAAAGTCCCTTCCAACTCTTCTCTTCTCTTCTCTTCTTCTCTCCTCTCCTCTCCTCTCCTCTCCTCTCCTCTCCTCTCCTCTCCTCTCCTCTCCCCTCCCCTCCCCTCCCCTCCCCTCCCCTCCACTCTACTCTACTCTACTCTATTGTATATTTTCTCTCCTCTCCTCTCCTCTCCTCTCCTCCTCCTCCCTCCCTCTCCTCTCCTCTTCTCTTCTTCTCTCTCTCCTCTCCTCTACTCTACTCTACTGTATATTTTCTCTTCTCTTCTCTTCTCTCTCTCTTCTCTCTCCTCTCCTCTCCTCTCCTCTCCTTTCCTCTCCCTCCCCTCCTCCCTCCCCTCTCTCCTCTCCTCTCCTCTTCTCTACTCTACTCTACTCTACTGTACTCTACTGTATATTTTCTCTCTCTCTCCTCTCCTCTCCTCTCTCCTCTCCTCTCTCTACTCTACTCTCCTCTCCTCTACTCTCCTCTCCTCCCTCCCTCCCTCCCTCCCCTCCTCTCCTCTCCTCTCCTCTCTCTCCTCTCCTCTACTGTATATTTTCTCCTCTCCTTTCCTCTCCTCTCCTCTCTTCTCTTCTCTTCTCTCTCTTCTCTTCTCTTCTCTCTCCTCTCCTCTCCTCTCCTCTCCTCTCCCCTCCCCTCTCCTCTCCTCTCCTCTCCTCTCTTCTACTCTACTCTACTGTACTCTACTGTATATTTTCTCCTCTCTTCTCTCCTCTCCTCTCCTCTCCTCTCCTCTCCTCTCCTCTCCCCTCCTCTCTTCTACTCTACTCTACTCTACTGTACTCTACTGTATATTTTCTCTTCTCTTCTCCTCTCCTCTCCTCTCCTCTCCTCTCTTCTCTTCTCTTCTCTTCTCTTCTCTTCTCTTCTCTTCAGCTCAGCAGCCTCTTAAAGGTAATTATAAAACAGCTTTCAAATTTACTGCATTGGAAACAACTACTTAGCCTCTTTCTCTTCCTCAAAGTTAAACAGAACACTAATAAATAGTAACGAATCATCAATAAAACTGCCAGCATTTTAAAACTAAGGGGTAAAAAGGTGCTACAGTTCTGCAGGCAACCTGCATCTGACTTTGGGCTTAACCTTTTGGTGGTTTCCTTTTTCAAAAAAAAAAAAAAAAAGCCGCCTCCTTCAGATGGAGGCCAATATGTCAAAATTAACCAAAAGTAGTGCAGGTTAGCCAATTTAGGTTGAAGACAGGCGCTAGAGAATTTTTAAAAAAAACCCAAACAGCCAGTCTGCTTTTTAGAACATCTGCATAGCTTCTGTAGACCAAAGACTTCTCTTCCTTGTTGTTGTTAGTTGCGAAGTCATGTCCGACCCATTGCGACCCCATGGACAACGTTCCTCCAGGCCTTCCTGCCCTCTACCATCCTCTGGAGTCCATTTAAGCTCACGCCACTGCTTCAATGACTCCATCCAGCCACCTCATTCTCTGTCGTCCCCTTCTTCTTTTGCCCTCAATCTTTCCTAGCATTTGGATCTTCTCCAGTGAGTCCTTCCTTCTCATTAGGTGGCCAAAGGATTTGAGTTTCTTCTTCAGGATTTGGCCTTCTAAAGAGCAGTCAGGGTTGATCTCCTCTAGGACTGACTTGTTTGTTCACCTTGCAGTCCAAGGGACTTGCAGGAGTCTTCTCCAGCATCAGAGTTCAAAGGCCTCAATTTTTTGGCGCTCAGCCTTCCTTATGGCCCAACTTTCACAGCCATACATTGCAACTGGGAAAACCATCACCTTGACTATACGCACTTTTGTTAGCAGGTCTCTGTTCCTTAGATCTTTCAAAGTGTTGGCCACCCATAGACCCCAGAAAGAGTTCAGAGAAGAGCAACAAAGATGATTAAGGGTCTGGAGGCAAAAATTATGAGTGATTAAGGGAACAAGGTATTTCTAGCCCAGGGGTGTCAAACTTAATTTCATTGAGGACCTCATCAGGTTTGTGTTTGACCTCAGGGGGAGGGGAATGGCGGGGGGAGGGGGACCGTGACCAAGAGATGATTGGCCCCTCCCATAAGGCTTAAAAGAGACCAACACCAATGTTTCAGCTTTGCCAGAAAAAACGTTGTAGCTGCGTCTTCTGCTTCGTCTTCTGCTTCGTGTACGTCTTTGTTTTTGTGGCTTCTGGACATTTGCCAGGAAGGGTCTTTGGTAGTTTGCCTAATTGGACTAAGGTTTGTGAGATAATGGAGGAATTTGTTTTGGGAGGCATTTGTTTTACTTTGAGTTGAACGATGCTGGGAATGAAGTAATTCCCAGCTGTTTGAATGAAGTTTGTTTTTCCACGGACTAAGTTTATTACTACCTATTTGGGCCTGGATCACAACACTGGTCTACCTGGGAAGGCTGACATCAGTTAGATACAGATACAGATTAATAGAGTTGGAAGGTAGTCTAGTCCAATCCCCCCACCAAAGCAGACCCTACACCAGTGATGGTTAACCTTTTCGGCACCGAGTGCCAAAACTGGAGCACGCGCACATACCAGGGTGTCAGAACCTTCACTCGAAAAAAATGCTTTTAAAAGTAAAAAAAAAAGCCTCTGATGATCGCGCGGCTCAGCTGGGATCATCAGAGGCTTTTAAAAGCATTTTTTCTACAACCTCTTCCGCTGAAGAGGCTGTTAAAAAATGCTTTTAAAAGCCTCGGATGATCCCAGCTGAGTTGCCTGATCAAAAGGCAAAAAAAAAAAAAATGCTTTTAAAAGAAGAGAAAAGTCTCTGACGATCAGGCAAAACTCAGCTGGGATCGCCAGAGGAGCCTTTTAAAAGCATTTTTTTACAGCCCCTTCAACCGAAGAGGCTGTAGAAAAAATGCTTTTGAAAGTTAAAAAAAAAAGTTGGCCACGCCCACCCAGTCACATTACTCCCACCACCACCAAGCCACGGCCACAGAACTGGTAGTAACAAATTTTACATTTTCCCCACTGGGTCAGATCTGTTTGGAAATCAGGAAATCCTTGGGCACTACATTAGAGTGGAATCAGTACAAACTCTGTTCATGAAACACTCGGAACTGATTAGAAAAAGAAATCAAAATAATAAATTGGAATGTTGACCTAATTAAGTTAAAATCAGGAAGTCCAGACCATTGAATTATGTTAACTGGATTGGTAAATAGATGCCAATGTAAATATAAGCATGTAGAGGAACGATTGAAAAAGAACAGAGAGTATATATTTATGCCAATACGGCAAGCTGTAAAATATGTAATGTTATGTCTGTTATGTGTTTTTAATGTGTTTTTGTTTTTTGTTGTATTTTTCTCTATTTTGTTTTTAAAAGTTAAACGTTTAATTTTTTTTAAAAAAAAGAAACACTTGGAACTCCCAATTCAGTTTAACAAAACGCAGTTCCTATATTTATTTATTTATTATTTTATTTTGTCACAACAGTATACACAAGCATCAACATAAAATAACTTCATATCATATAAGCATATATATGAGCAAAAGTATTTAATAACTATATTAATATGATATAATGAAAGGAAACAATAGGACAGGAATGGTAGGCACTTTTGTGCTCTTATGCACGCCCCTTATGGTCCCCTTAGGAATGGGGTGAGGTCAATAGTAGACAGTTTTTGGTTGAAGTTTTTGGGATTTTGAGAAGAGACCACAGAGTCAGGTAGTGTTTTCCAAGCATTTATAACTCTGCTACAGAAGTCATATTTTCTGCAATCAAGATTGAAGCGGTTAACATTAAGTTTAAATCTATTGTTTGCGCTTGTATTATTGTGATTGAAGCTGAAGTAGTCTTTAACAGGAAGGACATTGTAATAGATGATTCTGTGTGTTAAACACAGGTCTTGTCGGAGTCGGCGGAGTTCTAAGTTTTCTAAACCCAAGATTTCAAGTCTGGTGGCATACGGTATTTTGCTGTATTCAGAGGAGTGGAGAACTCTTCTTGTAAAATATTTCTGGACACATTCAATTGTATTGATGTCAGAAATGTGGTGTGGGTTCCAGACAGGCGAGCTGTATTCAAGAATTGGTCTAGCAAATGTTTTATAAGCTCTGGTTAGTAGTGTAGTGTTTCTGGAGAAGAAGCTACGTAAGATTAGGTTTACAACGCTTAAAGCCTGTTTTGCGATGTAGTTGCAGTGGGCTTAAGGATCGTTTTTTCACACTTACAACCACTGCAGCATCCCCGGGCTCAGGTGATCAATCCTCGGATGCTTGGCTACTTGGCAGATATTTATGAGGGTTGCCATGTCGTGTGATCTCCTTTGGCAGCCTTCGGACAAGCAAAGTCAAGGAGGGTACCAGATTCACTGAACGGCTGTGTTACTACCGTAGTGGTGAAAATTGTGGCCAAATGAGACATTTGTTGAGTTTTGCTCCGTTTTATGACCTTTCTTGCCACATTCGTTAAATGAATTGCTGCAATTGTTAAATTAATACCACCGTTGTTAAGTGAACCTGACAAGAATTGACTTTGCTTGTCGGAAGGTCACAAATGGGGAGCATTTGAATCACTTTGCTCAGTCCCATTGTGTTGTGGCTCCAGCCCCCCAGGCCTGGCCCCCTGCCAGAGAGTGACTCAGAGAGTGAGGGGGAAGGGCCATCAGGGCTCCCTTCTGCAGGGCCGGCCTCTCTGATTCAGCTCCAGGAGCCAGAGGCAGGCCAGGTAGAAGAAATAACGAGGCCTCTGTCTCCTGTACCTCCCCCCGCCCAGGCAATGCTCCCAGACCCAGCTGAGGACAATCAGTCCTGGTTGGACCCTAGGTTTCGTAGACAGGAGAGGCGGGAACAACAGAAGCAGGGATGGGTCAGGCCTAGGAAGTGCTGAGTCACGGAGCCATACCCCACAGGGTATAAAAGCAGCAGGGGTTGCTATACTACTCTGTGACGAACAAATCAACTGCTTAGAGAAAACTTGAGCTGAAGTACTGTTTGTTCCTAGTTTCCTGGTTGACTCGCCGGCATCAAGAAAAGATAACAGAGAAACTTGACAGACTCTCGCTGGTTTGCTGCCAGAGCTGATAGCTGCCGTGGACTGAATTGCCGGCTAATTAAGTCATCGCTCGTGCCTCCCGGACTGAGATGGGAGGGATAGAACACATTGTAACTTTGAATGGTCACTAAATGAACTATTGTAAGTTGAGGACAGCCTGTAGATCACTTTGAAACTTCTTTTCAGCAGATCTTAACAGACCTAACGTCTTAACTATTTCAGACATCTCTTCAACCCCTTCTTTAATCTTTTACAGTCATTAAATCCATAAATCATCATTTCACTTTTTTTTTTCCTTTTAGTGAAAAGTCCATTCAATGTGGCCAGCCTTTAAGGGAAAAGTGTATGTTCTAATACACAGGCTACCATAATAACACCATTTTTCTTTTGGAGTAGCACCATAAAATTATATACCAACGGAAAGATCATTTAATCAAGAATGCAATGCAATAACTTTTATGGAGGATTTGCTATTAGAACAGCAGTTACGGTATAAAGAAGAAAAGTGAAACCCGTAGAAAACACGAGAGATATAAAAATGATCATCATAGAAAAAAATGAGATATGCAAAAATAATCACCATGTCAGTTAATACTTAGTTGGGTAACCTTTAGCATGAATGACGGCCTTACAACATCTTCCCATGGAGTGAACCAAGTCTTTTGAGTTCTTCAGCTGTTATAATGTGAAACCAAAATTGAATGACTGCTATTAACTGGATTTTATTGCTGGGTCGCTTCTTTTTTTGTTTTTAATTTGAATTTATATCCCGCCCTTCTCCGAAGACTCAGGGCGGCTTACACTATGTTAAGCAATAGTCTTCATCCATTTGTATACAAAGTCAACTTTTATTGCCCCCAACAATCTGGGTCCTCATTTTACCTACCTTATAAAGGATGGAAGGCTGAGTCAACCTTGGGCCTGGTGGGGCTTGAACCTGCAGTAATTGCCAGCAGTTGCTGTTAATAACAGTTTTAGCAGTCTGAGCCACCAGAGGCCCAGACTCTTATCCATGAACTTGAACATGAACATGGATAAGAACTCTTATCCATGGAGGCACCCAAATAGCATAAAAGTGGTCCTATGAAAGGGTAATTGTGGAATGACCCAAGGAACCAAGTGAAACATGAGTTATTCTTAGAATCCTGCTGTGTACCTAAGGAGCTAAGGAAAACATCTGGAACCCAAGAACAATGGCCAATGTGAGCTGTGAGAGTAAAAAAAAACACCAAACCTCTCAGATAAAAAAGGAGGAGACCATGAACAATAAAAAGCAGATTTATTTTAAAGATATATACCAAACGCTTTTGCAAAAGGTTTCTCTGAGCAAAGGGAGATACATGGATACATGGTATAAATAAATTTTCAAACAGTCAGCAAAACAATTAAACACCCCCAGCTATCGGACGTCACGTATGGTTTTTTGTTTGTTTTTTTGCATTTATATCCAGCCTTTCTCCAAAGACTCAGGGCGGCTTACATTATGTTAGCAATAGTCTTCATCCTATTTGTATATTTATATACAAAGTCAACTTATTGCCCCCAACAATCTGGGTCCTCATTTTACCTACCTTATAAAGGATGGAAGGCTGAGTCAACCTTGGGCCTGGTGGGGCTCGAACCTGCAGTAATTGCGAGCAGCTGCTGTTAATAACAGACTGTCTTAGCAGTCTGAGCCACGCAAGGACCCTTTTTCTGACTAGCAAGTTTCTTTAGTCGGCTCCATAGATTTTCAATTGGGTTAAGGTCTCGGCTATTCCCAGCAGTGGAATAGGATTATCTTGAAACTCCCCCCCGCCCCCCCACCCCGCCCCGCAAAAAAAGTGGTGTTATTAGCCATCAAACCTCAAAAATAAACTTTTCCCAAAAGGTTTCCACAATTTTGGCCACTCCTGTAACTTCACAACTACAACGATCCACTTAAGCAAGAAAGGTGGTAAAATGGCCGGGCCTCCTGGAGCCGGATGACAGCTGACTTGCTTAGCAACGGAAATTTTGGTCCCGATTGTGGCCATAGTAGGTCATGGATGACTTATGTGAGAGGGCAGCAAGAAAGTTGTTTTTTCCCAACAAGACAAAACTTCTGCTTCACCCCTCTGCTTATATATTTTTTTTTCCCCCTCGCACAGATAGAAGTTCCCCTTCGCTTCCTTTGTGTTCATACTGTAGCTTTGCAGACAAAGGTGCTTATTTTCAAGAGCACCGGGTTGCCAGCTTTCCCCTCCCAAGTCTTCTTTATGGTTATGATCTCTTTTCAAAGTTCCCCCTGCCAAAGGTTTTGTGTGGCTCGGGAGAACTGCCTGCTTTTCCTTGCCCAAACCCTCACCTATCACCCCAGACCATTGCTTTTAATGGCCTTGCATCTGTAATTGGAATTACACCCAACACCCTCGTGGCTCCCATGTGACCCCTCTCCTGCACAGTGTTGTGCCTCGTCCGCTTTCCCCGCAGCCGGGGCCTTCTTATCTGCTTCCGAACGCTGAGGAATGTCCTAGCATGCCTCCCGGCCCCAGCCCTGGCTCCATGCCCAGACAGGCTGAAGAAGAAGAAGCGCCTCCAGCCCCCAGCCCTGGCTCCATGCCCAGGCAAACGGAGCAACTAGACCCCTCCCCCTCCTCCACAGCATGTGAGCCTGAGGAAGGTCAATTACCAACAGCTGCAGACTGGAGTGACCCTCGCTTCAGGAGAATTAATAAGTGGCGTCAACAGAAGGAAGGGAGGGGCAGGCCGGGATAAGTGCTGAGTCATGGAGCCACACCCCATGGCCTATATAAAGGATCTGCTTTCTGGCATTCTCTGAGTCAGGCAAAGTCTACCTTATCTTGCTGAAATCACTTTCTGGTCTCCTGCCTGCCTTGAGAACTTTGCTAGGACTATGGCAGAGCTGCAGAGGCACGCCTGATTCGGATTTCCCTGACCCGGCCGTCAGCGGAGGAGTGGGACACGACACGCAGTCTGCACTGGCTCCCGGTGGTCTTCCGGGTCCAATTCAAGGTGCTTGTTATCACCTTTAAAGCGCTCCATGGCTTAGGACCGGGTTATCTACGGGACCGCCTACTGCCACCGGTAGCCTCCCACCGACCAGTGCGCTCTCACAGAGAGGGCCTCCTTCGGATACCGTCAGCCAAACAATGTCGGCTGGCGACCTCCAGGGGGAGGGCCTTCTCTGTGGGGGCTCCTGCCCTCTGGAACGAGCTGCCTCCGGGGCTTCGTCAACTCCCCGACCTCCGGACCTTCCGCTGCGAACTGAAGATGTTGTTGTTTCGATGTGCAGGACTAGCTTAAACGTAATTTTAAATTGGGGTTTTAAATTGAGGTTTTTAAATGGGCTTTTTAATCTTATTTAAAAAAAATTTAGGCCGTATATTGAATTAGTTTTTTATACTGTTTTTAATCTGTATTGTATGTATTGTGGTTTTTTATTGGCTGTGAACCGCCCTGAGTCCTTTGGGAGAAGGGCAGTATACAAATGTAATAAATAAATAAAATAAATAAATAAATGCATTTTAACCCTATCGATGCAGGCAATGAGTTAACTTTTGAAATGCCAGCCTCGGGCTGACGTTCAAACTGTGGGTTTGAATCCTTTCCTGCAATAGCACCAGAGGTGGGTTTCAGCAGGTTCTGACCAGTTCTGGAGAACTGGTAGTGGAATTTTTGGGTAGTTCGGAGAACCGGTAGTAAAAATTCTGACTGGCCCCGCCCCCATCTATTCTCTGGCTCCCAAGTCCCAGATGATCGGGGGGGAAATGGGGATTTTGCAGTAACTTTCCCCTGGAGTGAGGTGGGAATGGGGATTTTGCAGTATCCTTCCCCTGCCACGCCCACCAAGCCACACCCACCAATCCATGCCACACCCACAGAACCGGTAGTAAAAATTCTGACTGGCCCCGCCCCCATCTATTCTCTGGCTCCCAAGTCCCAGATGATCGGGGGGGAAATGGGGATTTTGCAGTAACTTTCCCCTGGAGTGAGGTGGGAATGGGGATTTTGCAGTATCCTTCCCCTGCCACGCCCACCAAGCCACACCCACCAATCCATGCCACACCCACAGAACCGGTAGTAAAAGCTTTGAAATCCACCACTGGTATGCAGGTACGCTATATAGATAAGTAGGTAGGCAGGTAAGTAGGTGTGTAAGTGCATAGGTAAGTAAATAAGTAGGTAGGTAGATATTTGAGCAGATTGGATGGTACTCTCTTTAGCCAATGTTTGGCGACGATGGGTCACCTTTCACCAGCCGAGTCTGCATGATGTCTTTTAAAAAACGATCTTCAATCGTTGGGTCACCAAAGGTAGGGCTGAAATTTCCATTCCACCTGGTTGGCTGCCACATGTCCCTTGTGACCTACATCTGTTCTGTCCCCTCCCTTCCTTCCCAAAACAATACACCAGCCGAGGCAGTCTGCCAGCAATTTATTTACACTTGGCTGGGTTCCTTCTGGCAACAAAAGTTCTGGCAACCTTCCTTCATGTGCCAGCCAAGTCCTTATCACTTAGCAGCGTGCCGACAGATCGTTGCCAGGGCAACCAGGAGTGCAGGATGATCTAAAGTTCTCACAAGTAATCCCAGCCTTCAGTCCGTAACTTTGTCTGACACAAGGGCCTACAGAGCACTCTCCCTGCTTTTATCCCCTGTGGGGTGTGGTTCCATGACTCAGCACTCCCTGGGCCTGCCCCACCCCTTCCTCTGCTGCACACGCTTCTCTCGGCGTCGCTGTTTCGCATTTATCCAAGATTGATCCTCAGCAGCTGGTTCTTGGGGCGTTGCTAGGGAGGAGGAGGGGTCGGGGGAAAGAGGCCTTGTCAGCTCCTCCTCCTCCTCCTGGCTTGCAGCTGGAATTTGAGACAGTGCCAGGGAGGAGGAAGATCCAGGGGGGGAAGGAGGCCTTGCCAGCTCCTCCTCCTCACTCTCTGAGTCATCCGGCTCCAGGAGGCCCGGCCCGGGGACCGGAGCCACAACAACACCTGACAAAAGGCAGCCTTTCCCAAAAGTAAGCAATCCAAGGAAAGAAGGGGTGGATTGCACCATGAGCCAAGGGGGAACCGAACTTTTTTTCTTCTGGCAAAAAAAAAAAAAGTCACAACCTTTCCTGATCTCTCGGGCGTGTTGCCTTTCCACGCCTTTGACCTGAATCTAAGAAAACAGATGCTACCGAGCGATGTGGCACGAAACACCCTCTACTTTCCCCACCACCACCCACCTCAAAGCAGAATTTATTCATCGGAGGTTCTTCCTTCCTCTCTTCCTCCTCCTCCTCCTCCTCCTCCTCCCACAGCTGTGACACCCAACCTCTGGGCTGCTTCCACTTGGGTTTCTTTTTTGAATTAGGATCAGGGTTGCAAAAACACAGAGAGAAACGATGATTATAATCTCCAGAACTCCATTCTAATTCTTAACCATCTTCTTCCATTTCATAACCTGGCTAGCAAAAGGAGAAGGAAAAAGGAGGAGGAAGAAGAGAGAACAGGAATCAAAGGAGACCTACTTTCAGCTTTTTGCGTGTGCTTTTTTCTTGCATGATGGGATGAATAAGAAATATAATGAAAAGAAGTGTCGTCTCACCTCTGCGGTTGGGCTTTAGGAGATAACTGAAGGCATAGTTGTTAAAGAGGAAACTCTCAGCGCAATCGCTAGTTACCGGTTCTAAAATTAAACAAAATAATGAATGTTGGTACTCTTTGAAACATTGAGACCAGATAGTTGGCACTTGAAGTCTTCTACTGAGGCAGCAAATCTTCTACCAATAAGGAATATAAATTTGGAGTCATATGAAATTAGGAAGGGGAAAAAAAAGAAAAGAACAGGCAGTGGTGTTTATATAATGGTATCGAGCATGACAAATAGTATTACACAACATCTATATTGTATAATAATTGAATAGCTTTAGTTTATATATGTATATATGTGTGTGCTGATGTCTGTTATATAATAGACTATAGAATGATAGTCCTAGGCTACAAATAAGCAATCAGGAAACAATATCAATATAAATTGTAAGGATAGAAGCAACAAGGTTACAGTCATGCAGTCATAAGTGGAAGGAGATGGGTGGTGGAAACGATGAGAAGATGAATAGTAGTACAGATTTAGTAACTAGTTTGACAGTGTTGAGGGAATTATTTGTTTAGCAGAGTGATGGCCTTCGGGAAAAAACTGTTCTTGTGCCTAGTTGTTCTGGTGTGCAGTGCTCTATAGTGTCGTTTTGAGGGTAGGAGTTGAAACAGTTTATGTCCAGGATATGAGGGGTCTGTAGATATTTTCACAGCCCTCTTTTTGATTTGTGCAGTATACAGGTCTTCAATGGAAGGCAGGTTGGTAGCCCTTGTTTCTTCTGCAGTTCTAATTATCCTCTGAAGTCTGTGTCTGTCTTGTTGGGTTGCAGAACCAAACCAGACAGTTATGGAGGTACAGATGACAGACTCAATAACTCCTCTTTAGAACTGGATCAGCAGCTCCTTGGGCAGTTTGAGCTTCCTGAGTTGGCGCAGAAAGAACATTCTTTGTTGTGCTTTTTTGATGACCTTGGTTTATGTAGTTATGCAACCCGGCCAAAGAATTGCATCTCCTCTTGGCAGCACATCAGTTGCCGTAATGCAACCTTACGGATTTTAGAATTCCTTGGAGTCAGAGAAGGCCAACAAGTTTCAGGCCTCAGAGTTTGGCAAAACAATCCACCACATCGGACTGATTCAGCAGAAAAGAGGCAAGGAGCAAGTGTGGGAAGAGTCGGGTGGCCAGAGGTCAAATCTTGGCAGAAATCCAGGACACATTTGGCAGCTTTGGAGAGGCCAGGCGGAGGCTCCCTGCTTGCGTTGTCCAGAAAACACCTGATCCCATACCCACAACTGGCCTATTTGAGAACAAACATCACAGGCCTGAGTAGGAGTAACATGACATCCTCCAATGTGTTTTTATGTGTTCTTGTTTCCTGCTCTGCTCCAGGACTTTTGGCTTTATCCCTCAAACTGGTTGGCTAGCCTCTTTGGCATTTGTTATCTTGAATGATTGTGGCTATATTTGCTTTTCTGAACAAATTTATTTATTATTATTTATTTATTTAATCAAATTTTTATACCGCCCTATCTCCCGAAGGACTCAGGGCGGTTTACAGCCCGATAAAAATACAAATATAATACAAGATAAAACACTAATTAAAAAACTTATTTAAATAGGCAAAAATTTAAAATTACAATTAAAAAAATAAAACCCCATTAAAATTAAATTTAAAATTAAAATTCTAGTCCAGTCCTGCACAGATAAATAGATGTGTTTTAAGTTCGCGGCGGAAGGTTTGAAGGTCAGGAAGTTGACGGAGTCCTGGGGGAAGTTCATTCCAGAGGGTGGGAGCCCCCACAGAGAAGGCCCTTCCCCTGGGTGTCACCAGTCGGCACTGCCTGGCAGACGGCACCCTAAGGAGTCCCTCCCTGTGAAATATGGTGTCCTTGACTCCGGACTGAAACTGTTGAGCTATGAGGCAAGATCTTGCTTTCCTGGATCAGGCAAGTAAGCATTTACACCAGCGATCACCAAGTGGTGGTCCATAAATAAATGTTGGTGGGTCCGCAGAAAAATTATTTGCATTTTTAATATTGCACTAAATCAGGAGTCCTAAAACTACGGCCCCTGGGCTGGATACGTGCAGTGAATGTTTGTGTTGCCGCAGAGAGTCTCCCCCTTCAGGGTCTTTTTGTGTGGGTCGGAGGGTGGGCAGAAATTCTGACTTGGGGTCTGCTTTGGCCTCCTGGTGTGGGGCGTTGGGTGAAGGCTGGAGGGAAGGGCTGCTGGTGGCGAAGAGCCGGAGGGCCCTGTTCCAGTGGGACTGCATCAGGGGTGAAATTTTAAAAAGTCCCCTACTGGTTCTGTGGGCGTGGCTTGTTGGGGGAGGTCATGTGACTGGGTGGGCGTGGCCAACTCGACATCACTCACATCGAGGCGCTCCTCACCGGCCTCTCCCCTTCCAGCCATTCCTTGTCGCGAATGACAGGAAAATGGGGAGGGGAATATTCCTGCCTCCCATCCTTCCCTCGGTCTGTGCTGAGATTGAGGAATGGATGACAGGCAGGAAAAGCCCCTTCCCCATTTTCCTGCCTTTCACAAAAAACGGCTCCATTCCAGCTGCTCCTCCCCATCCCCATCCCTCCTGGGGACTACCTTAAAAGGGACAGGCTGCAACACCTCCGTTGGGAATAGAGGGAGAAAAGTTAGCATTCTCTCTGCTGCATTTAACATTGAATTCTGTGGAATATCGAGCGGCCGGAAGAGGTGACCGGTGACCGGCTGGTCATGGGTGGAGCCAAGGAGGGGTAATTACTACCGGTTTGGCAAACTGATGCCCATAACCCCTAGCGGTTCACCTGAACCGGTCTGAACCGGATTTCACCCCTGGACTGCATCATGGCCTGGAATTGGCTGACCATCTCAGGCTGCTGAGCCTCCAGGCGCCGGTACCTGGCCTTGCACTCACAACATTATATACAAGCACATACAATGAAAGGAAACAATAGGACAGGAACGGTAGGCACTTTTGTGCACTTATGCACGCCCCTTACAGTCCTCTTAGGAATGGGGTGGGGTCAATGGTAGATAGTTTTTGATTAAAGCTTTTGGGAGTTTGAGAAGAGACCACAGAGTCAGGTAGTGTGTTCCAAGTGTTAACAACTCTGTTACAGAAGTCATATTTTCTGTAATCAAGATTGAAACGGTTAACATTAAGTTTGAATCTATTGTTTCCTCTTGTATTATTGAGATTGAAGCTGAAGTAGTCTTTAACAGGAAGGACATTGCAATAGATGATTTTGTGTGTTAAACACAGGTCTTGTCGGAGTTGGCGGAGTTCTAAATTTTCTAATCCCAGGATTTTGAGTCTGGTGATATAAGGTATTTTGTTTTTTTCAGAGGAGTGGAGAACTCTTCTTGTAAAATATTTCTGGACGCATTCAATTGTATTAATGTAATCGTTTTATACCGCCCTATCTCCCGAAGGACTCAGGCGTTTACAGCCGATAAAAATACAAATATAATACAAGATAAAACACTAATTAAAAAACTTATTTAAATAGGCAAAAATTTAAAATTACAATTAAAAAAATAAAACCCCATTAAAATTAAATTTAAAATTAAAATTCTAGTCCAGTCCTGCACAGATAAATAGATGTGTTTTAAGTTCAAGGAAGGTTTGAAGGTCAGGAAGTTGACGGAGTCCTGGGGGAAGTTCATTCCAGAGGGTGGGAGCCCCCACAGAGAAGGCCCTTCCCCTGGGTGTCACCAGTCGGCACTGCCTGGCAGACGGCACCCTAAGGAGTCCCTCCCTGTGAAATATGGTGTCCTTGACTCCGGACTGAAACTGTTGAGCTATGAGGCAAGATCTTGCTTTCCTGGATCAGGCAAGTAAGCATTTACACCAGCGATCACCAAGTGGTGGTCCATAAATAAATGTTGGTGGGTCCGCAGAAAAATTATTTGCATTTTTAATATTGCACTAAATCAGGAGTCCTAAAACTACGGCCCCTGGGCTGGATACGTGCAGTGAATGTTTGTGTTGCCGCAGAGAGTCTCCCCCTTCAGGGTCTTTTTGTGTGGGTCGGAGGGTGGGCAGAAATTCTGACTTGGGGTCTGCTTTGGCCTCCTGGTGTGGGGCGTTGGGTGAAGGCTGGAGGGAAGGGCTGCTGGTGGCGAAGAGCCGGAGGGCCCTGTTCCAGTGGGACTGCATCAGGGGTGAAATTTTAAAAAGTCCCCTACTGGTTCTGTGGGCGTGGCTTGTTGGGGGAGGTCATGTGACTGGGTGGGCGTGGCCAACTCGACATCACTCACATCGAGGCGCTCCTCACCGGCCTCTCCCCTTCCAGCCATTCCTTGTCGCGAATGACAGGAAAATGGGGAGGGGAATATTCCTGCCTCCCATCCTTCCCTCGGTCTGTGCTGAGATTGAGGAATGGATGACAGGCAGGAAAAGCCCCTTCCCCATTTTCCTGCCTTTCACAAAAAACGGCTCCATTCCAGCTGCTCCTCCCCATCCCCATCCCTCCTGGGGACTACCTTAAAAGGGACAGGCTGCAACACCTCCGTTGGGAATAGAGGGAGGAAAGTTAGCATTCTCTCTGCATTTTAATAACATTGAATTCTGTGGAATATCGAGGCCGGAAGAGGTGACCGTGACCGACTGGTCATGGGTGGAGCCAAGGAGGGGTAATTACTACCGGTTTGGCAAACTGATGCCCATAACCCCTAGCGGTTCACCTCAACCGGTCTGAACCGGATTTCACCCCTGGACTGCATCATGGCCTGGAATTGGCTGACCATCTCAGGCTGCTGAGCCTCCAGGCGCCCGGTACTGGCCTTGCACTCACAACATTATATACAAGCACATAATGAAAGGAAACAATAGGACAGGAACGGTAGGCACTTTTGTGCTCGTATGCAGGCCCCTTACAGTCCCGTTAGGAATGGGGTGGGGCCAATGGTAGATAGTTTTTGATTAAAGCTTTTGGGAGTTTGAGAAGAGACCACAGAGTCAGGTAGTGTGTTCCAAGTGTTAACAACTCTGTTACAGAAGTCATATTTTCTGTAATCAAGATTGAAACGGTTAACATTAAGTTTGAATCTATTGTTTCCTCTTGTATTATTGAGATTGAAGCTGAAGTAGTCTTTAACAGGAAGGACATTGCAATAGATGATTTTGTGTGTTAAACACAGGTCTTGTCGGAGTTGGCGGAGTTCTAAATTTTCTAATCCCAGGATTTTGAGTCTGGTGATATAAGGTATTTTGTTTTTTTCAGAGGAGTGGAGAACTCTTCTTGTAAAATATTTCTGGACGCATTCAATTGTATTAATGTCTGAGATGTGGTATGGGTTCCAGACAGGTGAGCTGTATTCAAGAATAGCTCTAGCAAATATTTTATAAGCTCTGGTTAGTAATGTAGAATTTTTGGGAAAAAAGCTGCGTAAAATTAGGTTTACAACTCTTAGAGCTTTTTTTGTGATGTAGCTGCAGTGGGCTTTGGCACTTAAATCATTTGATATGAAAACTCCAAGGTCTTTAACAGGGTGGGGGTCATCTGTAAGGTAATGTCCATCAAGCTTGTACTTAGTGTTAGGGTTCTTTTCCCAATATGTAAGACTGAGCTTTTGCTGGTTGAGATTTGGAGTTGCCAAGTTTTAGACTTGGCAACTCAGACTCTCTTTTGCTCAGACTCTCTTTTGGGATGTTGAAAATGTTAGCCTTTGGGGCTTTCCGCATTCCTTTCTCTCTCCTTCCCCCACCCCCGGTTTGGTCAGCAACCTGTGGCTCTGGAGCCACATTTGACTCTTTCATCCCTCTGCTGTGGCTCCACAATTGATAGGGCTTTCGGTTAGAACAAATAGAGGAAAAAGGGCGCTGAGCTAGGAGGAGACGCTATGGTGTGGGAACCGGCCTTCCGGTCGGCTCCAGAATTGACTGGGGGGGCTTCCGGTGAGGACCTTTGTGGCTCTTTGTGTGTTTAAGGTTGCCGACTCCTGCCCCAGACTGAAGAGGAAACGACCTTACTCCATCTCTTTGCCCTTTTAATTTTGTAAATTAGAAAGAGGACATCTCATGGTCTTCAAAGGGCCTTCAGCACCTGCTCTTCCAGCAAGAGAACACGTGTCCCAGGATAAAATTAACAGCCCTGTGCTCTTCAAAGTTGGAGCCATTCGGATCCCTAAGTCAGAGAAGCCAGCTGTTCTTCGCGGAGCATCAAACCCTCAAAATACAAAAGCAAACGCCGGATGAATCAGACCTCCCGCCGTGAGGGAAAGGACTTGATGATGCCAGAAAGTTGCTTGCATTTCAGTTCCCACTGTGCTGGTAATGTCCTCGGAGCCACAGTCGAGTGGAAAGGCTTTGGTGGCAGTTACAGCCCAACACACGGGAGCTTCTTCTGCAGAGTGGCTTAAGAGGGTGTGGAGAAGACCGGGGGTGGGTGGGAGGGGGAGGCAACGAAGAGATTCTCGAAGATCTCACAAAAACATTCGGTAGGACATGTCATGCTTCCCCCCCTCCCCCACACACACACCCAGTTCTGAAGCTGCTTCCTTTGTTTTTCTTTGAAGACGTTTTGCTTATCATCCAAGAAGCTGTTGTGACCCAGGCCCAAGTAGGTAGCAGGAAACTCAGTCAGTTTAAAAACAAACAAACAAACTGTATTAGAACGGCTGAGAATTTAACTCATTCTCAGCATAGTCCAAACTAAATCAAAGCAAATTCCTCCCAACACAATTCCTCAGTCTTATCACCAACCTTGGTCTAATTAGGCAAACTGCCAGAGGCCTTTCTTGGCAAAAGTTCAGAAGAAGCCGATACAAAACAAATGCTATCAACATTGTTTTCCGGCAAAGAGCCCAAATGCCGTTGCTGGTCTTTTAAGCCTTATGGAAAGGGCCAATCATCTCTTGGCCCTCCTCCCGAGTCGTCTTCTTTGCTTGAGCTGCTCTTGCCTTCTGGCAGCTCTTCTCATGCCTGCATTAGGAACAGGCTCCTCCTGTTCCTCTGCCTCACTACTGTCAGCCTCTGGAGGCTCTGGAGTCCACACATCACTCCCCGATGGCCCTGGCCCCACCTCTGTCAATATATCAATATAAATCATAAGGATTGCCAGCAACAAGTTATAGTCATACAGTCATAAGTGGAAAGAGATTGGTGATGGGAACTATGAAACGATTAATAGTAGTGCAGATTCAGTAAATAGTCTGACAGTGTTGAGGGAATTATTTGTTTAGCAGAGTGATGGCCTTCGGGGAAAAACTGTTCTTGTGTCTAGTTGTTCTGGTGTGCAGAGCTCTATAGCGTCGTTTTGAGGGTAGGAGTTGAAACAGTTTATGTCCAGGATGCGAGGGATCTGCAAATATTTTCACGGCCCTCTTTTTGATTTGTGCAGTATACAGGTCCTCAATGGAAGGCAGGTTGGTAGCAATTATTTTTTCTGCAGTTCTAATGATCCTCTGAAGTCTGTGTTTTTCTTGTTGGGTTGCAGAACCGAACCAGACAGTTATAGAGGTGCAAATGACTTTACAGCCCTCTCTAAGCGGTTTACAGAGTCAGTGTATTTTCCTCCCAACAAGCTGGGTCCTCATTTTACCAACCTCAGAAGGACGGAAGGGGTGAGGTTCGAACTGGCAAATTGCAGGCAGCCGGCAGAAGTAGCCTTTGTATTATACCCAAACTAGGTGATATCATCGGGGCTAGAAAGTGTGGGTTTGCTCCCTGTTATAAACAGTAGCTTGCCCTGCTGGTGTTAATGGAAGTGTAGTTTTTCTCCTTGGTAATTCCTTGATCAAGTTATTGTTTTTTGTTTCTTTGTCTGGTGTTAATCCCTGCTTATCTAGTTGTTGATTGCTGGAGAAGTGCAAACTTCAAGGAGAGAAACCACACCTCCATCAACACCAGCAGGGTAAACTACTATCTATAAACCGAGAGCAAAGCCCACTCCTTACTAGCACTGATGATAGTGAAATATCTGCAAGAAGACAAGCAAGCTCAGAGAACACCAAGGACCCCTTATTTCAACCCCGAGCCACAAATATTCCCCTTTATTGATACTCAGGTTCTTTTCTGATTTAGCAGGTTGTGAGGTTTAATTTCAGGTAGTCCTCATTTAGCGGCCGCAACTGGGCTAAGTCAATGAATCACTGAGTGAAAATGCAACTTTGCTTAGGTTCTGTTGTGGCTCCAGCCCCTGAACCTTGTTCTTGTTCTCTGTCTTGGATTTTAGTGGGGGGTTCTTTTTGGATTAGTTTGGTAATCTTATTTCTCTAACTAATCCAAAAAGAAACCCCCACTAAAATCCAAGACAGAGAACAAGAAAACGGCACAGCCCTCCTCCCATATATAAAAGGCACCACAGACAGAATCAGCAAGAACCTCCACAAACATAACATCAAGACAGCATTCTGCACAAACCAAAAAATATCCACCATCCTAAGAAACCCCAAAGACAAAATTGAGTTAGAAAATCAAGGAGTATATGAAATCCCATGCACCGCCTGCCCCACCACATACATTGGACAAACCAACAGAAGAATAAGTGCACGCATTGAAGAACACAAGAACTCAGTCAAAAAAGAACTTCTTCCCTGGTCCAACACTTTAAAGTCACAGGACATGATATTGACTTTAAAAAGACCAGAACTATCGCCAAAACTGAACACTTTAACAACAGAATAATCAGAGAAGCCATTGAGATAGAAAACGCCACACAGCATGAACAAACGAGATGATACCTCCGCCTACCAGCCATTTGGAAACCCGCCTTATTGACAAACGAGTCCCTAACACGAGGAATGACACCAGACCCACACTCACGAGGTCCACACAGGATGTCACCACCACATCCACCCAGAAAGCAGACCCAAACCCACACTGATCATGAAGCACGACCAAGGACCAGAAGCCAGACCGCAGCTGCAACATTAGCCATTTCAAACCCCTCCAATCCATACATGCAGCAGACTGACACCCACTATGAAGATGTAGCACCACCACAAAGCCAAACAACAGCTATGCAGCTCACCAGCTCAAATCCCCTGCAGCACAGACTAGACTGAGCACAACCAAGCCCCACCAACACAGGACACACCCCAGCCAATCAGAGCACAGAAAACCCCATCCAATCAGAGCACAGCCAAGCTCCCACCCAATCAGTTCAAACCCCACTAGCAGTTAAAAGGAAGAAACAGCTGCGATCACACATTGCTCCCAGAAGATATATATATATATATATATATATATATATATATATATATATATATATATATATATATATATATATATATATATATATATATATATATATATATATATATATATATATATATATATATATATATATATATATATATATATATATACATATAGTGACATAATGCTTCTTCAATATATTTGCAGAGAAAGTGAAAAAGGAAGCATACAAAATCTAGCCAGAGTTGTGAGTGGCTTCCTTCTCTTGTATCTTTTTTTTTTTTAGTTTATATAAGACTCAAAATAGTTTTAAAAATCTCTCTTGCACTCATCTTAAAACAAGTTGTGCATGTTCAACATGCTTAGCCTGAAGTTGCATAATACATTGAATGCCGAAGCTGATACAAGGGAATAGCTATGGTTCAGAGTTCAGCTGCGAGGTCTTTGGTGCTCCCTGGGTTGTTTTCTTGCAGACGCTTCATTACCAAACTAGGTAACATTATCAGTGCACTAATCAGCATGCAGATGATATTATCTTACCATCATCAGCACACTGATAGCAATAGCACTTAGACTTATATACCGCTTCACAGTGCTTTTACAGCCCTCTCTAAGCGGTTTACAGAGTCAGCTTATTTTCCCCCTTCAACAATCTGGGTCCTCATTTTAACCACCTCGGAAGGATGGAAGGCTGAGTCAACCTTGAGCCTGGTGGGAATTGAACTGCCAACCGCTGACAGCCGGTGATCAGCAGAAGTAGCCTGCATTCTAACCACTGCAGCACCACGGCTCTTATTGATGATGTTACCTAGAAATTACTTGAGCACAATTTGGTCTCAGTTTCCCTCTCGTTCCAAGTGACAGCTAGGGCTTCAGCCAAATCATGCAGCAGACAATCAATCAATCAATCAATCAATCAATCAATCAATCAGAATAGAGCTGGAAGGGACCTTAGCCCAGCTGGAAAGGACCTAGCCCAGCCCCCTGCTCAAGCAGGAGACCCTATACCATTTCAGAAAAGTGACTGTCCAGTCTCTTCTTAAGAACCTGCAGTGATGAAACACCCACTACATCTGGTGGCAAGCCGTTCCACTGGTTAATTGTTCTCACTGTCATGAAATTTCTCCTTAGAACTAAGTTGCTTCTCTCCTTGATTAATTTCCATCCATTGTTTCTTGTCCTGCCCTCTGGTACTTTGGAAAATAAGTTGACCCCTCTCTTCTCGGTGTACGTTCTTCATATATGTTGAAAGAGACAGTGATGAATAACACCAAGTTCCCTCTAGAACAGGGGTCTCCAACCTTGGTAACTTTAAGCCTGGAGGACTTCAACTCCCAGAGGACTTCAACTCCCAGCAAAGCTGGCTGGGGAATTCTGGGAGTTGAAGTCCTCCAGGCTTAAAGTTGCCAAGGTTGGAGACCTCTGCTCTACAAGCCATCCAGGTCTATCAGTCACCAGGGGTGGGCTGATCGAATAAAGCCCACCTTCCTGGGGTCAGGGGCAGCTTCTCAGAATCTGAGGGCCATCAGGGAGTGATTTGTCCATGTAGTGTGTGTGTGTGTGTGTGTGTGTGTGTGTAAGAAAACTCCCTCCATTCCAGGTCATTGTGATGACCCGGGGTGTGATACAAAGGCAACACAGCCAGAGAACTGATATGAGTCCCTTGATTATCACCAACGGTGCCCCCCAATGTCCCTTTCAGCTCTCCGGCCTGGAGAGAGCTCTTCCACCGACCTGTAACAGTCTTTGGCTGGCAATACTTCAGTCCCAAACGTTGTAAGCAGAAAACTTTCAACAAGAAATCTAACAAGGCAAGACCAGGTAATTAATCCAGCAGGGCAAGCAAAATAGGGAATTCCAGAATTGAAGAAGCACAGCAGTAAATCAAACCAGTTGGGAGGATGCCAGGACTTCAGATTAACACCAGATGAACTCAGTGTTTGTTCCCCACAACCACCCCTCCCATTTGCCTTTCCTTTTAAACTCCATCAGCAGCTGTGCCTTGTAAAGAGGATCAGGTCCCTTTCCTCCCTTGTAAGCCACGCAACCCACTCTTCTCTGTTCCTCCCTGCGCTGCCTAGGATGAGGAGGGGGTGGGCCTTGGTCTTCATCTGAACTCTGTCTCCCTTGTTCTACTACTCTCCCCTGTGCCAGCCTCTCTGCCCAGCCTGACTTTGCCCTTCCCCAGTTTCTTCCATAGCCAACCGATCCACTCTCTCGCTCTCTGTCAGTTGTTCCTCTTCCCTTTCGGAATCAGACTCCGACAGGGGCATGACAGCCATGTTTCCACTGCTTTGACAAGAAGACCAGAGTTGGTGTGTGACCTGAAATAGGCCCATGAACTTCTGAGCTACCTCAATCCACACTCCCAGGGGAGCAAAGACCTCCAAGACCATAACTCTGAGGATCTCTACTGAGGCCCCTCAGATAGAGTGTCAACTCGCAAAACATTCCTGGCCTACTCTCGAGTTGCCATAGGCAAGGGGGATGGGAAAATGCTGAAGCAGCACAGCAGCCAAAAACAAAATTCCAGGCATATCTCTCTCAAGGCTGTCTCCCAGGGTTACCCACAGCGGCCGGAGGGGAGTGATCTCTACAACCCGCGAAATCGCTCCGTTGGCGAATGTGACTGATGACACACCCTGGGGGGGGGTAGAGCGGGGAAACAGGGTCAAGCCTGGGACATAAATTACATGGGGTCAGAGTTGGCTTCACGTTGGAACATGCCAACATGAAGCTACTAATAAATAACTGGATTTCTTTTGAAGCTCAGGATTTAATTAGGGCATCCGTCGGAACCCTGACATAGAGTTGAGTTGCTCAGGCAGCTGGTACAATAGCCACAAGAAATTCCTGGAATCGCCATAACCCATCCCTGGCGTGGAGTCTTGGTTGATGCCATAGCTGAAACCCACCTGGACGCGTTTCCGAAACAGAATCACATCACCATCACCAAGCCCAGCTAGGTGTCAATAATGCACACCAAATCAGTCCTTAACCTTGAAATCTTGTTGAACCCCGTCCAATGACTGTCTGTTCAATAAACCAGGATTAAGCAATCATATTTCACCCAAGCTTTTATTTACTTATTAGATCTTTTTTTATCTCGCCTGTATTATTTTTATAAGTACAGCTAGTCCTTGACTTACGACCACAACTGAGCCCAACATTTCTGTTGCTAAGCGAGACAATCAAGTGAATTTTGCCCCACCGTATGACCTTTCTTGCCACAATTGTTAAGTGTTAATCACTGCAGTTGTTAAGTTAATAGAATAGAATAGAATAGAATAGAATAGAATAGAATAGAATAGAATAGAATAGAATAGAATAGAATTTTTTTATTGGCCAAGTGTGATTGACACACAAGGAATTTGTCTTGGTGCATATGCTCTCAGTATACATAGAAAGACAAGATACGTTCATCAAGGTACAACATTTACAACACAATTGATGGTCAATATATCAATATAAATCATAAGGATTGCCAGCAACAAAGTTACAGTCATACAGTCATAAGTGGAAAGAGATTGGTGATGGGAACGATGAGAAGATTAATAGTAGTGCAGATTTAGTAAATAGTCTGACAGTGTTGAGGGAATTATTTGTTTAGCAGAGTGATGGCCTTCGGGGAAAAACTGTTCTTGTGTCTAGTTGTTCTGTTGTGCAGTGGGTAGGAGGGTAGGAGGGTAGGAGTTGAACAGTTTATGTCCAGGATGTGAGGGATCTGTAAATATTTTCCCAGCCCTCTTTTTGACTCATGCAGTATACAGGTCCTCAATGGAAGGCAGGTTGGTAGCAATTATTTTTTCTGCAGTTCTAATTATCCTCTGAAGTCTGTGTTTTTCTTGTTGGGTTGCAGAACCGAACCAGACAGTTATAGAGGTGCAAATGACAGACTCAATAATTCCTCTGTAGAACTGAATCAGCAGCTCCTTGGGCAGTTTGAGCTTACTGAGCTGGCACTCATATAATAACCTTATTAATAACCTTATTATTAATAATAATAATTAATAATAATAATAACCTTATTATTAAGGGAATTTGGCTTCCCACTTTGCTTGTCGGGATGTCACAAAAGGCGTTCATGCGGGGGCTCCCCGGGACACTGAAACCATCATAAATACGAGTCAATCGGCAAGCGCTGAATCTTGATGACATGACTATGTAAGGGAGGCTGCAACGGTTGTGTGAAAAACAATCGTGCCATTTTTTTTCCCATGCCGTTGTAGCTTCGGTCACTAAATGAACTGTTATAAGGTGAGGACTAGATGTAACTCAAAGGGGTGAACATTAGAATTCTCCCTCCTCCTGTGTCCCTCCACAATGACAACCCTGGTGATGTGAGTTTGACTCAGAGAGAGTGACTAGCCCAAATTCTGTATTTGCTATCAATCATCTCCTTTTAATGACCCCATAATCCCTTGAGCGGGATGCGGTGGCTCAGTGGCTAAGATGCCGAGCTTGTCGATCGAAAGGTCGGCAGTTCAGCGGTTCGAATCCCCAGTGCCGCGTAACAGGGTGAGCACCCGTGACTTGTCCCAGCTTCTGCCAACCTAGTAGTTCGAAAGCAAGTAAAAAATGCAAGTAGAAAAATAGGGACCAGCTTTGGTGGGAAGGTAACAGTGTTCCGTGCGCCTTTGGTGTTGAGTCATGCCGGCCACATGACCACGGAGACGTCTTTGGACAGCGCTGGCTCTTTGGCTTTGAAACAGAGATGAGCACCGCCCCCTAAAGTCAGGAACGACTAGCACATATGTGCGAGGGGAACCTTTACCTTTACCTTTATGTATGTATATATATATGTATGTATGATTTATTTATTTATTTGTCATGTTTATGTAGTGTATATTGGAGGTGGAGACCCTTTGAGAGCTGTATGCAACAAAATTTCATTCTAATGTACCCCATGAGTGTACATTCCAAGTGACCATAAAGTTATCATCCTCCTCTGTCGAGAAGCCCATAGCAAAGGGAAAAGTCTTCTGCACATGCTCAGGAGCCATCGCCTGAGCCCAAAGAACCCCAGGTCTTCTTCTCTCTGGAATGTCCCCCCCCCACCCCGATCGGGGCCAGCGGAACTGCCACAAGTTTTTAAGATGTTGGATAACACCCTTTGTCTGAAGCGGGGTAGGGTTTCCTGCCTAAGCAGCGGGTTGGACTAGAAGACCTCCAAGGTCCCTTCCAACTCGATTATTCTAAATTCTGAAGAGCTCAGGAAGAAGTAATTCTACCCCATTTCCCCCCCCCCCCAATAGCAGGTATTGCCCTTGGGAAGTCTTGCTTGAGAAAAGCGATGGGATCATGAGAAAGCAGCGGCTGAAAACGCTACAAGTGAGGATAGTATCTATGAAAAAGAAGATAGTGACATCGCGCCCTTGGCCACTTCAAAAGCGGGTTGGACTAGAAGACCTCCAAGGTCCCTTCCAACTCAGGTATTCTTAAAAAAAAGAAAGAAAGAAACAATAGAAAGAGGAAATAGAAGCAGCGATGCCTGCAAGCCGGGGAGGTGGGGGGGGGGGTCCCGAAAGGCGGTCTCTCTCTCTCTCCCCTCTTTCCCCCCTCCCCATCCGAGAGGGCTTCCCTCCGGGAGGCAGCGAAGCCCCGAGAGGCGGAGCCAAGAAGAAGTGGGCGGCTCTAACTGGGGTGGGGGGGCTTTTGCTGCAACTTTCTCTCTTTCTCTCCCCCTCCACCACCCCCACCCCCCCACCCCCGGTTGTTCCCGCCCCTGGGCTGCACGCAAAGGCTCCGGAGGAGGACCTTCCCCGCGCCGAGCCCCTGCGCGCTCGGCCCCGGATGCATGACTTCATCCTTCCGCCCCGGGTTTCCTTTATGATGTAGGGTTGTCCCAAGCGCTCGGCTCAGACGCTGGTCGAGGCTGTTGGACGCCGCACACGCTTCCCTCCCCCAACGCCCGCCCGCCCGCCCGCCCGCCTGCCTGCCCGCCCCGGCTGAAGCCGCGCTGCCTCTCGGAGCCGATCGTCCGCCCACCCTCGCCCAGCTCTTCTTCTTCCTCTTCTTCTTCGCAGCAGCAGCAGCAGCCGCCTCTCTCGTTCCAAAAAGCCCAGCCAAGGCTACCCAAGGAGCTTTTCCTCTTCTTCGCCTTCGCCGCTTTGCTTTGCTTTGCTTTGCTTGCTTTGCCTCTACCCCACCGCCGCCGCCGCCACCCCCTCTCTACACCCCGCCACCATGTCTGAGATCCTGCCCTACAACGACGACAAAGTGGCCCGCTATGGCACCGACTCGGAGGTGGGCGACCTCTCCTTCAGCTGCCGCCTCCAGGACACCAACTCCTGGGGCAACCAATCCAAGCGGCCCCCCAAGTTAGGACAGATCGGACGAGCCAAGCGAGGTGAGAGCCGCGCGCGTCCTCCCACCGGGACACCGCCGCAAAACATCATTGTCCTCACCCTTCCCCTCCCCTGCCCCCCCTTCCCCCGCACTTCCCCATCCTTGTCCGCCGCTTGTCCCCCTTTGGTTGATGGGGAGCAGGGGGGGGGAAGGGAGCCAGGCATGAGGAAAGGGGGGGATGAATGGATGTGCGCCCCCACTCCCCGCTGTAGCTCCCCTGGCTGAGATTCCCCCTTGTCCCCCCCCCCCCCGCCTCCACCCCCCACTTGGCTGCCGCTGGAAATTTTCCCACCCGCAGGTGGATCCTGCCTGCCGCAGAAAAGCGGGGAGGGCCGGCCGGCTGGATGGATGGATGGCGCTGGGTTTCTTCCCTACCCCCCACCCCCCCCAAAACAGATCTCCCCATGGCGCCCCGCGTTGAGATAGATCCCCAGGGTACCATCGCGCCTGCTAGATTCCCCACCAGGCCTCTTTGGCGCAGGAATTCTCGGCGCCCCCCCTCCCTCCCTCCCTCCCCAGAAAGAAGCCCAGCCGCCCGTTTCCCCAACGCGGGTCCACTTGAGCGCTCCGATCGCCTCTCTTTTCCCCCCAGAGCCCCGTTGGAAAGTGCAACGGAGGGGCCGTTATTTCCCCGGAGAGGGTTTATTATGGCCGGCTGGAATTCCGTTGGTGGGCACGGGGGGGAGGGAGGAGGGAAGGAAGGAGGGGAGGGGACTAGTAATCTAAGCCACCCGGAGCCCAAAGTTGCCCGTCTAACACCCCACCCCGCCTTCCCCGGGGCTAAGAGGCCGTGGTGGCGGTGGGGGAACCCGGCGCCTCCCGTCCTGACGGCGCGTGTTGGGTTTGTCCTTCCTTCCCTCCCTTTCCCCCCCTCCCCCTTGCAGTGGTAATCGAAGACGATCGAATAGACGAGGTGCTGAAGGGCATGGCTGGGAAGTCGCCGTCCGGGGTATAAAGCGGGCACCGCAGCGCCTCTGCACCAGCTGCAGCGGATTTTCCCCCGAATTTTTAAAAGCACTTTTGGCTGTGCATGTTTGTTGGGATTGTGGACAAACCAGAAAAGCACGGAAGAAGATGAGGCTGCTGGCAACACCCTCCACCTAACCAACGCGACCCCGGCCCGAAGAAGGAACTGATTGTGGGGAGGGGGGGGGACACACCGTCATCTCTCTCTTTCTTTCTCTCTCTCTCTCTCTCTCTCTCTCTCTCCCTCCCCTCCTTCCTCCTCCGCCGCTTTCCACGGAGCGCCGCGGGACGCCGAGACCTTGTCATCTCAACGTTGTCGTCCGTCCCCCCCATCCCCCCGTGGCCGTACACGGGACGCTGATGCCCGATCCCGGAGTTTTCAAACGACCCTTCTAGAAAGAGGCCTCCTCTTTTCGCGGGAGGGGTTTGGGGTTTGGGGTGGGGGAGAAAAGGCAGGCGGGCGGGCGGGCGGGCGCTGAATGGCGCTCTTGCGCCTTGGAGGAGCTGTCCATTTCAGCACCGTCGGCGCGCCGAAGCCGCCCGCGCCAACCCCGCTCGCTTCCTTTTAACGCGCCTGCAGATTGGGGAGCCGTTCAGTTTCAAGCGCCCCCAAAACACACACACACACACACCCGCCCCGCTTGGATGCACTGCCTGCGGAACCGTCCACCGCAGCGATTTTGGGCTATATTTTGTCTTGTCTTTAGCATTTTGCCCCTTCTTCCCCCCACCCACCCACCCTTCACCGTCACACACACACACACAGAGAAACAGACACACACTCTTCCGGTTCACAACAGCAGCAGTCTGCGTCCCCTCTTGGTCTTGGGTGACCCCCCCACGCCACGATATGACGGTGCTGAGCCACAGGATCGCCTAGTGCTCTTAATTTTATTTTATTTTTTTTGGTTGGGGAAAAAAAAGGGGGGGGTCTCCTTTAACAATGCACTTTACGCCTTTCACTTTCTGTTGGTGGGGGAGGGGTGGCTGCATAGCTGACATCTTGCATAGGCATAGATACCCAGATAACAAAATACCCAGATCCACAGCTGCACTCTTAAATATACTAGGTTTCATGGTGTTTGTATAATAGTCCACACTGGTAAACTGCTTCATTAGAGTTCACTCCTTTGATCCCTTATTCCCCCACCTGTAAAAATAAACAATAATTTTAAAAAATAAAAATCTGTTTGCAAAATACCAGCAGTTTGGAAGCAAACTCAAAGCCAGCAGTGCTGAGTGGAAGAAGACAAAAAAAAACAACACAAAAAAGATTCTGAAATGGATGGACTATATAGTATAAAAGACAGTGATTACTTTGCTGTCAAGAGACATTTTTGCTCCATCTTTTTTGCATGAGCTTCCTGGTCTCGGTGCCACATCTTGGTGCCACTGGTCATCCCACTATGGCACGCTTCTTTTTAACAGAAAACTCTTCATATTTGTATTTTTATATCTGAATATTTGTTAACAACAATCTGCTAATGTCTAATGTCAAAACGTTGCATCAAAAGATTGTTTGTATTTTTTTTTCCCATAAAAGGAAAGGCAGACAAGATTTATATGGTGGGTTTCTCATAGGAAGGCAGAGATATTGAAAAAAGTTGGCTCTTTTAATTATATCAGTATTGAACAGGACTTACTGAATGTGTTTTGCACTCATTGTTGACAAGAAATGTATTTAATGAATCTTATACTGTGGTCATGGCTTAGTTGATGGACTTTGACGAATTTAGAAAAAAAAAATTGCACTGTTTATGAATGTGTCCAGATAACTTGCTGGTTATATGATGCCTCTTTCTTAAGAGGGGAATATTCAGAGCTGTTTTTAATTTTGTACTTTAGTTTAATTTATTTTTTTTAAGAAGCTTATTGTCTGTTGTGCATGGAAAAAAAAAGATCTTTTCAAGACTATACAATGACATTTTATGAAGACAAGCAAAAAAAAAAAAAAGGAAAAGAAAAAGAAAAAAATGACATGACATTCTAGGAATGACCCATTGTAAATTTTAATGCCATTTTTCACTGTATTGGTGAACAAAACTCAATGAATAAATACATACATGTATTAAAATGGAAGCATCTGGCTTTTGAATCTCTCGTTGGCAAAGATCTAGGATGGTCTGGAGGCTAGTTGGTAGCAGTGCAAAAACCCTACTGCGATTTCTCCCGTCGATAATGATTCTCATGGAGCTGCCAGACAGAATCCTGCTGAGAACTCTGCTAAGCTCTATCCTTTCAAGAGGATTGCTCGGATCCCTCCGTCTTTATCTCTTCTCTTGGGCAAACTCTTTGGGGTGTAGGAAATGCAGAAAGAGATCCAGGGTTTTTTTTGGGGGGGGGAACGGGACACACTGTATCTCAGCGATGGCAGGCTAAATCCCTGCAGTTGTTTGATTGGAATGGCAAACAGTAAATGACCTAGTTTTTTGCTTGACAGACAGAAATAGACATTCGGGTTGCTGAGCAGCTTGTGGAAGTTAAATAATTTAACGGAACCTCTCCAAGGAGCAGCCCTTTCCTGCCTTTGGGAAAAAGGGAGAGATGGGTCTGAAAGACAAGAAGGCAAAGGGGGAAAAACTTGGAGGCCAGCCTCGGGAACATCATCATCGGCGTGCGGTCTCCGGAGAGAGGATGCTGTAGCCTGCTGGATTTGGGTTGTTTTTCCTACCTACAAGAAAGTGAATGGAACAAGGAATGGTCATTGGCTGCAATAGGAAGAACAGCACACCTGGGAGTTTAGGGAGGTTTATTGATCTCTTCCAAGCAGAAGGAATGTTTTGTAAACCCCTGGGAAGTGCTGGCAGCGAGGAAGGATGAGCAAGAGAGAGCGTCAGAAGGAATCTAATTTTCAGTTGCTCTCAGACAACTGAGAGGTTGGTTGGTTCAGGTTAGGGGAAGGCCGCTACCATTTCGTCTTCCTTGTTTGACTCAAAAACCTTAGGGTGCAGATTTTCAATACAATCGACTCCTGCTGCCTGTATTGTTTAACTCTTCTCTCCCCGACCCCAGCTCCCAATAAAACAGAATGAACCATACCCTCTCTATGTAAATGCACTGAAGTTGACCCGTGTATCATGTTCAGGGTCAGCGCACATTCAAGGGAGCCAAAGAGATTCTTTTGCAGAGATCCTGCTGGGACCCAGCAAAGCGATTGGAGCCCGTAGCGAGAAGCAACCCCTAGTCAAAACAGCCTGTATTTCGAGCAAAAGATTACTCACGAAGGATTAGGATAACCCAGACAAAGGCACCTTTGCCTGTGCAAACCGCTGTGGAATGCACTAACGATGGGAATGACGCTAGAGCCATCATTAGAGGTGTCTAGAACACACTGACTCACGTACATACATAATTCACACACCAATTCCTCTGTGTCCAAGCAAAGAACCCCCCCCCAAAATTCCAAGTCTTTGGGTGCAAGCAAAGGGTTTTTTTCTTCTTCCACAAAACATCTGCCTTGTTCACACACACACACACACAATCACACACACACACACACAATCATGGGAAGGGAAGGGGAGAAGGAAGGAAGAGGGATACAGATTCTTTGGAACTTGTAGCAGGAGGACTGATGGGGAAGGGCAATTGTCTAGATTTTTAAAGATTTTTGTTTTGTTTTGTTACGGCACTCCATGCCACGCTGAACTCTCAAACGGTGCTGCCTTTGAGCACCAGCTAGCTAACTTTGCACAGAATGTGTTTTGCCATCCAATCTTACTCTTCAAAGCCCAGTCTGTCTCCTCCGGAAGCAGCATTTTAATTCAATCTCATCTCCTGGTGTACAGAGGACATGCGGGGATCTTCTTGGTCTCTTCTCTGGAGGCAGGCATGTCTTTTTTGTTGTTGTTGTTAACCTCTATTTTTATTTTATTCAAAAGAAAGTTAAAAGACAACACTCCAAAAACTTTAAAACAAAACAAAAACCCCACGCACAAAACAAGACCTTAAAAAATGCATTGAAAAGAAAAAAAACAACAGCACACGTTATCTCTCCTATTTGAAGTCTGATTAATACATTGCTACAATATCGGTTCCCCCTCCTTGTGAAACAGCAGTCCCCCCCAAAATGTTTTTTTTAAAGTAGTAAATCTATTTGCAAATGATTGGCCTTGTCTTCTATAGAGCATATTAATGGTGAAATAGTGAACAGGGAAGAACAATAATTATATATAAAAAGACAAGGGTAAGGTTTCCAAACTTTCTGTTAACAAACTGTTGTGAATAGAATAGAATAGAACAGAACAGAACAGAACAGAACAGAATAGGAATTCTTTATTGGCCAAGTGTGATTGGACACCCAAGGAATTTGTCTTCAGTGCATAAGTTCTCAGTGTACATAAAAAGACAAGATACCTTCGTCAAGAATCATAAGGTACAACACTTAAGGATAGTCATAGGGTACAAATAAGCAATCAACTCATACTAGGAAACAGTATAAAGCATAAGGATACAAGCAATAAAGTTACAGGCATACAGTCATACGTGGGAGGAGGAGTTATGATTCACTCGTAGAAAATTTGCCTCGGCATCTTATCTATCCCAAAGCCATCCCAAAAGTTAAGAAGTAACTCATCCTGGATCAAATATTCTGGGCTAGCCACATCTTACTAGTGAGAGGTACTCAAACCATTGTCAACAGTGTCACCGAAAGGAATAACAACAGACTGTACAGTGATTGAGACTAAATTGATTTTGAACTTAATAACAGCAGCAAGACTGTTGATTGGACAATATTGGAAGAAAAAAGAATTACCCACAATGGAAGAATGGATATTGAAAGTTTCCAATTTGGCTGAGATGGCTAAAATCTCAGCCTTCTTGAAAGACAGTACTCAAGAAAAATATCTAAATGAATGGAAGAATTGGATTGATTATATTCAAAATAGATATTAGATTAAGAAATTTCAGACTGCCTTTGAATGAAGGACGTTGTTTTTGATTTTAATGGAAGAAGTCAGGTTATGTGAGAGAGAAGGATTATAATTGTGTTAGATTTTAAAAATTTAATATATGACTGTTTGTTTATTGAACTATACCTTGTGTTTGCTCTGGGAAGTCGGGGGAGGGGTTTTGGAGGAGGGGGAAGGAGGGGAGGGGAGGAGGGAAAAATTCAATTGTTGTTGTAAAACTTTTTCAATTAAAAAAAAAAAGTGTCACCGAAAGGATACCCCCAACACTTAAATAGACTCTGAAGATTGTCTGAGTGGCAAAAGGAATTCAGCACAAGTGACAGTCTTGGGACACAATCCTATGAAGACGACACTTTTTTCAAGACATTCTGATCATAATGGAGGGCGGGGGGGGAGTATCCCTGCTTGCAGTGAGTCAAGCAACACTCTCCCTCCTCCCCATCCCCATTTTTTTAAAAACTTCCCTGAGATCCAGGGATAGGAGGAATCCTTGGGATTTTTGATGTGTAGTTGTGGGAGTGCCACTCCCATCGCTTGATGCTTCACAGAAAGAGGTTTGTTCACTTTTTCAAACATTTTTTCCACCTGGGCACAAGGTCGCTAGTTTTCTCCCACCTTCGCTTGTTTAGGTGTGTCAATCTTTCATGGATTATTTAACAGAATAACAGATTGGAGGTCTTCTAATCCAACCCTGTCGTGTCCCCCTCCCCCTCCGACGGCCGGGTCTGGGAAGTCTTTATCAAGCGTGGCCACGAAAGCCTCTGCAGCTTTGCCAAATTCCTGTCAGAGTTTTCAGGGCAGGCAGGAATCCAAGGTGTGACTTCAGCAAACCAGATGAGACTTTGCTTGACTCAAGGAATGCCAGAAAGCAGATCCTTTATATAGGCCATGGGGTGTGGCTCCATGACTCAGCACTTATCCAGGCCTGCCCCTCCCTTCCTTTTGCTGACATCGCCTCTCCATTCTCTGGAAGCGGGGATCCATCCACTGTGACTTTCCGTCCTCCTGGTCTGCTGCCGACAATTCTAGCACGTGGCTGGCTTCGTGCTCACACGCTGTAGGAGGGAGGTTTGTTTGCTCATTCTGTCTGGGTATGGTGCCAGGGCTGGGGGCTGGAGGCATGCCAGGCCGTTCCTCTTCATTATCAGACCCTGACTCAGATAGCAGGAGATGGGAGGGGCCCGGCTGAGGAGAGGAGGGCGGGCGAGGCACAACAAACCCCCTGCTCAAGCAGGAGACCCATTTCAGACAAATGGTTGTCCATCACTTCTTAAAAACTTCCAGTGTTTGAGCATCCACAACTTCTGGTGGCCAGTTGTTCCACTGGTTAATCATTCTCACCGTCAGGAAATTTCTCCTTAATTCTAGGTTGCTTCTCTCCTTGCTTAGTTTCCATCCATTGTTTCTTGTCTTGCTTTCTGGTCCCATCCAATTCTTGTTCTTCCGTTTTTCTCTCTTCCCTCCCTTCCATCTTGCCTCCCCCACCCACCCCCCGCCTTTCCTCCATCTACTTGTTCTTCTTTACCTCCTTCTCCCACGTTGCAACCTTCATTTCTTCACTGATGGGATAGTAGATGTCTGAATTGCTTTTAAAGATGACACTAAGGCTCAGACATCCTTGATTTAAACTCCAGACTTTTTATACTAGGCGATTTCTGGGAACATTCTGCATCATTGTGTGCTTGCAATGTGTGCTTTTCTTTCATTAGTTTAAGAGTGCATGTACCATTGTGTTTGCATCTTCTTGTTCTTTTTAAAATACATTTTCTTTGAGTCTGTGATATATATAAAAGGCTTTCATGTACTTCTCCTTCTGCTGGTAGCCCCCATGAACAAATACCTTCGAATTAACAACTCATTCCTGGGAGTAACTTTCACTCGTTGAATTCACACAATCTGTTTAACCCGGGTACTACATTACCAAATTTTCTCAGTTTGGAGAATGCACCGAAGCAGCAACTGTACAAACATGCTGGTTCATCTGACAAAGTCCTGCTGTCAGGCCTGGAACCCTAAAGTCTAATATGGTTTCCATATTAGACTTTAGGGTTCCAGGCCTGACACCTGCACAAATGCAATCTACCCAGGGTTAACCCTCATCAAGATTCGTGTGTTGTATGAGTGCATCTCATAAGTTATAAAAGCCGAGTGGTGGCTTTTATACCGGCTCTTCACCACCAGAAGCGCTTCCCTCCAGCCTTTGCCCAAAGCCCTGCACCAGGAGGCCAAAGCAGACCCCCAAGTCAGAATTTCTGCCCATCTCTGACCCACACAAAAAGACTGTCAGGCCTGGAAACCATATTAGACTTTAGGGTTCCAGACGCTGCCACATTTTTCCCCTGAGGGGAGGAAGGGGGGCTGAGGGGTATGGTAACATTCTTCAAGCGGTCAAGGTCGGATGGTGTTCACATCTGCAGGAAGAGTGGCAAGAAGATATTCGAATGAACTGGGAGAACGTGGGACCATGTGACCATCAAAGGGGTCAGGGGGGTGGGACTCTTGGGGTTTGTATAACTGGGAAAAGAATCCGGAAGTTCAGTTTTGGAATTTCACTCATCGTGTGCCAGTTTCCTCATGCTAGTAAAGAACTCTGGAAAACAATGGCTTCTGAGTTTTTTTTATGCAGAAGAGGTTTTTCTGGAACTTTGACAAAGACCCCAAAGGGGGAGACTCTCTGCAGCAACACAAACATTCATTGCACATATCTGGCCTAAGGGCCGTAGTTTGAGGACCCCTGATTTAGTGCAATATAAAACATGCAAATAATTTTTCTGCGGACCACCAAAATGTTCTCACGGACCACCAATGGTCCATGGACTATCAGTTGGTGACCGCTGCTCTAGGATAAATAAAAGATAAGGGAATCAGTTTGTCTAGTGGACTAGAAACTTGAAGACCATGAATTCAAGGCTCAGCTTAGCCATGAATGGCAGCTGAGGGAAGTTGGGCCAACCGCTCTCTCTCAGCCCAACCCACCTCACAGGGTTGTTGTTGCGGGTAAAAGAGGAGGAGTTGGACATGTTCGCTACCTTGCGTTATTTGTAAAAATGATCAAGATGGGATACAATTATAGGTAGTCCTCAAATTGGAACAGTTCGTTTATTGAACGTTCAAAGTTACAACAGCATTGAAAAAAGTGACTTATGACCGCTCTTCACATTTACGACCATTGCAGCATCCCCATGGTCAAATGATCAAAATTCAGACGCTTGGCAACTGACTCATACTTATGACCGTTGTAGTGTCCCAGGGGTCATGTGATCCCCTTTTGCAAACCGTCTGACGAGCAAAGTCAATGGAGAAGCTAGATTCACCGAACAACTGGGTTAGTAACTTAACAACGGCAATGATTCACTTAACAACCAGGTCGAGAAAGGTGGTAAAAGAACCATGGTGGCGCAGTGGTTAAAGTGCAGTACTGCAGGTTACTTCCGCTGCCTGCCGGCTGCCTGGAGTTTGGCAGTTCGATCCTGACCGGCTGAAGGTTGACTGAGCCTTCCATCCTTCTGAGGTGGGTAAAATGAGGAGCCAGATTGTTGGGGGCAATAGGCTGACTCTGTAAACCGCTTAGAGAGGGCTGTAAAGAATAGAATAGAATAGAATAGAATAGAATAGAATAGAATAGAATAGAATAGAATAGAATAGAATAGAATAGAATAGAATAGAATAGAGGAATGGGATGGCATAGGATAGGATGGAATAGAATAGAATAGAATAGAATAGAATAGAATAGAATAGAATAGAATAGAATAGAATAGAATAGAATAGAATAGAATAGAATCAACTGGATGGAGTGGAGTGGAGTGGAAGAGAAGAGAAGAGAGGAGAGGAGAGGAGACGAGAGAAAAGAAGAGAAGAATAGAACAGAATAGAACAGAACAGAATAGAATAGAATAGAATAGAATAGAATAGAATAGAATAGAATAGAATAGAATAGAATAGAATAGAATAGAAGAATGGGATGGCATAGGATAGAATGGACTGGACTGGACTGGAATAGAATAGAATAGAATAGAATAGAATAGAATAGAACAGAACAGAACAGAACAGAACAGAACAGAACAGAATAGAATAGAATAGAATAGAATAGAATAGAAGAATGGGATGGCATAGGATAGAATGGACTGGACTGGACTGGACTGGAATAGAATAGAATAGAATAGAATAGAATAGAATAGAACAGAACAGAACAGAACAGAACAGAACAGAACAGAACAGAACAGAACAGAACAGAACAGAACAGAACAGAATAGAATAGAATAGAATAGAATAGAATAGAATTCTTTATTGGCCAAGTGTGATTGGACACACAAGGAATTTGTCTTGGTGCATACGCTCCAAGCACTTTGAAGCGGTATATAAGTCTAAGTGTGATTGATAAAATGGGGGCAAAATGCACATAACAAATGTCTCACTTCACAACAGAAATTTTGGGCTCAGTTGTGGTTGTAAGTCAAGGACAACCAACACATTAAAAAATTGGAGGAATAAAGGGTCTACTGTTAGGCAACCAAGATAGAAAATTTAGAATAGAATAGAATGACAGAGTTGGAAGGGACCATGAGAAGTCTTCTAGTCCAATCCCTGCTTAGGCAGGAAACCCTACACCGCTTCAGACAAATGGTTTTCCAATCTCTTCTTAAAAACTTCCAGTGTTGGAGCATTCACAACTTCTGGAGGCAAATGGTTCCCCTTATTAATTGTTCTAACTGTCAGGAAATTTCTCCTTAGTTCTAAGTTGCTTCTCTCCTTGATTAGTTTCCACCCATTGCTTCTTGTTCTACCCTCAGGTGCTTTGGAGAATAGCTTGACTCCCTCTTCTTTGTGGCAACCCCTGAGATATTGGAACACTGCTATCATGCCTCCCCTAGTCCTTCTTTTTATTAAACTAGACATACCCAGTTCCTGCAACCGGTCTCTTCCCCCCCCCCCCACCATTGTGTCCCAGGACCAATTCTAGCAATGGGGAGGGGGAGAGAGGGAAACCTCCATTACCCGTGAAGCTTTCGTCTCTCTGCTTCTTCATCTCCCTAATGAGGATAAAGAGGCTGTCTTTGTGAGCCTTTGGATCGCAGCCAGGGAAGCCAACGGCAAGTCCAAGCAGGGGACTTAAAGGAAGAGCAGAAAGGGGAAGGCCACCCCTTGAGGTCAGAAACGCTGAGCGAGGCCAGTGCACAACCTGGTCCTCCCTAAATCAACACAGCATCTTGTTACAGGGCCACCAGGCAAGCAGCATCACCACAGGAGCAGAGCCGAGACGGAGGCTGACTGATCAGCTGTGGCTTCCAGCAGTTTTCATGCTGCGGTTTGAATATCTGTCTTAGATTCCTCCTTGGGTTTGAAACTGACAGTAACGGAGAGTTCGAGAGTTCAATCATATTTCACACAAAAAAGGGAGGGAGGGAGGGAGAGGGAACGGTCCTTCACCTTCCCAGCATCCTCCCTTCAGTAAAAAAACGGTTACCACAGAGCGAGGAGAAGTAGCAGGCGTGAGGGCAGTTCAAAGGGCGAACGTCCAGAATGCAGCCGTGCGGGTCGCGTGGTTGCGTGGTTGCATGGTCCAGAATGCAGCCGTGCGGGTGATAGAGGGAGCAAGTCGAGGCTCCCATATAACACCACTCCTGCGTAGGCTGCACTGGCTTCCAGTGATCTTCCGGGTGCAATTCAATGTATTGGTTACCACCTTTAAAGCGCTTCATGGCATGGGACCTGGTTATTTACGGGACCACCTACTGCCACCAATGGCCTCCCAGCGACCAGTGCCCTCCCACAGGGTGGGCCTCCTTGGGGTACCGTTGGCTAGACAATGTCGGCTGGTGAACCCCAGGGGGAGGGCCTTCTCTGTGGGGGCTCCAACCCTCTGGAACGAATTACCACCTGGTATTCGCCAACTCCCCGATCTCCTGACTTTCTGACGCGAGCTGAAAATATGGTTGTTTCATCGCGCAGGACTGGCCTGATAGTTTTAATTGGGAATTTTAAACGGGTTTTAAGGAATAGCCTAAATTTAAATTTAGCGCTCCATGGCATAGGACCGGGATATCTTCGGGATTGCCTTCTGTTACCACATGCCTCCCACCGGCCAGTACGCTCCCATAGAGAGGGTCTTCTCAGGGTGCCGTCAGCCAAACAGTGTAGGCTGGCGACCCCCAGGGGGAGAGCCTTCTCTGTGGGGGCACCTACCCTCTGGAATGAGCTTCCCCCAGGACTTCGACAACTTCCTGACCTCCGGACCTTTTGCATGAGCTGAAGACATATCTATTCTTCCGAGCAGGACTGGCTTAAATAGGGTTTTTAAACATGGGTTTTATTGGGGTTTATTTTATATTTGGTATTGTATTTTAAATTTAGGCCATATTGAATAAGTTTTTTAAATAGTGTTTTTATTGTAATATATTGTATTATTTTATCTGCCTGTTCACCGACCTGAGTCCTTCGGGAGAAGGGCGGTATAAAAATTAAATTATTATTATTATTATTATTATTATTATTATTATTATTATTATTATTATTATTATTATTATTATAATTATTATTATTATTAAATATTTCGTTTTAAATTATTTTAATGTTTGTATACTGTTTTTTATACGGCTGTAAACCGCCCTGAGTCCTTCGGGAGAAGGGTGGTCTAGAAATTTAAATAATAAATAAATAAATAAACGTGGAAAGAAAGAAAAAAACCCCAGCCCAACTCTTAAGAAAATACAGAATACAGAAGAACAGAGTTGGAAAGGCTCTTAAGAGGTTTTCCAGACCAACCGCCTGTTCAAGCAGGAAACCCTACACATCACGGACAAATGGCTGTCCGGTCTCTTCTTAAAAACTTCCAGTGATGGAGCATCCATAACTTCTGGAGGCAAGTCATTCCATTGGTTAATTGTTCTCAACATCAGGAAATTTCTCCTTAATTCGAGGTTGGATCTCTCTTAGTTAAGCTTCTACATATGTTACTTCTTGTCCTGCCTTCAGGTGCTTTGGAGAATAGCTTGACTCCCGCTTCTTTGTGGCAGACCCTGAGATATTGGAACACTGCTACTCCTTCTTTTCATTAAACTAGACATGCCCAATTCCTGCAACTGTTCTTCAGATGTTTTAACCTCCAGTCCCCTAATCCTCTTTGTTGCTCTTTTTTGCACTCTTTCCAGCATCTCAACATCTTTTTTGAAGAGCGTTTCTGCTGCTTAGGATGAAGAGATGACCATCTCAGCTGTCTCCTTTTGAAGCTCCATCACTTTTTTTTCTTCTTCTTTTGACAGGGTCGATATGAGGCAGCTTTTCCTGGATCTTAATTCTCACGTGTTATTTTACCGTAACGCCTCTGTCTTGGAAGTTATAAGACAATTACTGTGTTCCCATCCTAGATATAACCAGGTCAATTAGAAGCCAGCAAATGTGTTTGCAAAGTAGGGTTAGCCAATCAAGGGTTAGGGATTAACCTGAGTTAGGACTGGGGTAGCTTCAGCGGTGAAATCGTTATTGGTTTAGGTGTGCCCCCACGCGGAAATACGCACACCCCCTGTGTGTGTGCGCCCTACACATACGCGCACCTCTTCTGCGCATCCACAAAACCTTAGCAAGCCATATAGAACTGGGGGGGCGGGATTTCACCGCTGGGTAGCTTCTTACTAAAGTCTATTTAACAAGGTTGAGGTTGAAGGTATTGTGAAAATTGCTCCAAATAGGTAAATTTAATTACTGGTTGAAGTAAGTTGTGTGACTCTAGCCAGTATTTAATAATAATAATAATAATAATAATAATAATAATAATAATAATAATAATAATAATAATAATAATAATAATAATGATGATGATGATGATGATGATGATATAACAACAACAACCACCAGCACCTTACTGGGATCTGTTTGCATAATTCGCCGATACATCATGCAGTCCTAAACGCTTGGGAAGTGTTCGACTAGTGATCTGTGATACGAAATTCAGCATAGTTATCTCGTTTGCTGTGTATACTGTCATTTTGTGTAAATAAAATAATAATAACAACAACAACAGAGTTGGAAGGGACCTTGGAGGCCTTCTAGTCCAACCCCCTGCCCAGGCAGGAAACCCTACACCATTTCAGACAAATGGCTATCCAACATTTTCTTAACAATTTCCAGTGTTAGAGCATTCACAACTTCTGCAGGCAAGTTGTTCCACTTATTAATTGTTCTGACTGTCAGGAAATTTTTCCTTAGTTCTAAGTTGCTTCTCTCCTTGGTTAGTTTCTACCCATTGCTTCTTGTTCTACCCTCAGGTGCTTTGGAGAATAGCTTGACTCCCTCTTCTTTGTGGCAACCCCTGAGATATTGGAACACTGCTATCATGCCTCCCCTAGTCCTTCTTTTTATTAAACTAGACATACCCAGTTCCTGCAACCGGTCTCTTCCCCCCCCCCCCACCATTGTGTCCCAGGACCAATTCTAGCAATGGGGAGGGGGAGAGAGGGAAACCTCCATTACCCGTGAAGCTTTCGTCTCTCTGCTTCTTCATCTCCCTAATGAGGATAAAGAGGCTGTCTTTGTGAGCCTTTGGATCGCAGCCAGGGAAGCCAACGGCAAGTCCAAGCAGGGGACTTAAAGGAAGAGCAGAAAGGGGAAGGCCACCCCTTGAGGTCAGAAACGCTGAGCGAGGCCAGTGCACAACCTGGTCCTCCCTAAATCAACACAGCATCTTGTTACAGGGCCACCAGGCAAGCAGCATCACCACAGGAGCAGAGCCGAGACGGAGGCTGACTGATCAGCTGTGGCTTCCAGCAGTTTTCATGCTGCGGTTTGAATATCTGTCTTAGATTCCTCCTTGGGTTTGAAACTGACAGTAACGGAGAGTTCGAGAGTTCAATCATATTTCACACAAAAAAGGGAGGGAGGGAGGGAGAGGGAACGGTCCTTCACCTTCCCAGCATCCTCCCTTCAGTAAAAAAACGGTTACCACAGAGCGAGGAGAAGTAGCAGGCGTGAGGGCAGTTCAAAGGGCGAACGTCCAGAATGCAGCCGTGCGGGTCGCGTGGTTGCGTGGTTGCATGGTCCAGAATGCAGCCGTGCGGGTGATAGAGGGAGCAAGTCGAGGCTCCCATATAACACCACTCCTGCGTAGGCTGCACTGGCTTCCAGTGATCTTCCGGGTGCAATTCAATGTATTGGTTACCACCTTTAAAGCGCTTCATGGCATGGGACCTGGTTATTTACGGGACCACCTACTGCCACCAATGGCCTCCCAGCGACCAGTGCCCTCCCACAGGGTGGGCCTCCTTGGGGTACCGTTGGCTAGACAATGTCGGCTGGTGAACCCCAGGGGGAGGGCCTTCTCTGTGGGGGCTCCAACCCTCTGGAACGAATTACCACCTGGTATTCGCCAACTCCCCGATCTCCTGACTTTCTGACGCGAGCTGAAAATATGGTTGTTTCATCGCGCAGGACTGGCCTGATAGTTTTAATTGGGAATTTTAAACGGGTTTTAAGGAATAGCCTAAATTTAAATTTAGCGCTCCATGGCATAGGACCGGGATATCTTCGGGATTGCCTTCTGTTACCACATGCCTCCCACCGGCCAGTACGCTCCCATAGAGAGGGTCTTCTCAGGGTGCCGTCAGCCAAACAGTGTAGGCTGGCGACCCCCAGGGGGAGAGCCTTCTCTGTGGGGGCACCTACCCTCTGGAATGAGCTTCCCCCAGGACTTCGACAACTTCCTGACCTCCGGACCTTTTGCCGCGAGCTGAAGACATATCTATTCTTCCGAGCAGGACTGGCTTAAATAGGGTTTTTAAACATGGGTTTTATTGGGGTTTATTTTATATTTGGTATTGTATTTTAAATTTAGGCCATATTGAATAAGTTTTTTAAATAGTGTTTTTATTGTAATATATTGTATTATTTTATCTGCCTGTTCACCGACCTGAGTCCTTCGGGAGAAGGGCGGTATAAAAATTAAATTATTATTATTATTATTATTATTATTATTATTATTATTATTATTATTATTATTATTATTATTATTATTATTATTATTATTATTATTATTAAATATTTCGTTTTAAATTATTTTAATGTTTGTATACTGTTTTTTATACGGCTGTAAACCGCCCTGAGTCCTTCGGGAGAAGGGTGGTCTAGAAATTTAAATAATAAATAAATAAATAAACGTGGAAAGAAAGAAAAAAACCCCAGCCCAACTCTTAAGAAAATACAGAATACAGAAGAACAGAGTTGGAAAGGCTCTTAAGAGGTTTTCCAGACCAACCGCCTGTTCAAGCAGGAAACCCTACACATCACGGACAAATGGCTGTCCGGTCTCTTCTTAAAAACTTCCAGTGATGGAGCATCCATAACTTCTGGAGGCAAGTCATTCCATTGGTTAATTGTTCTCAACATCAGGAAATTTCTCCTTAATTCGAGGTTGGATCTCTCTTAGTTAAGCTTCTACATATGTTACTTCTTGTCCTGCCTTCAGGTGCTTTGGAGAATAGCTTGACTCCCGCTTCTTTGTGGCAGACCCTGAGATATTGGAACACTGCTACTCCTTCTTTTCATTAAACTAGACATGCCCAATTCCTGCAACTGTTCTTCAGATGTTTTAACCTCCAGTCCCTAATCCTCTTTGTTGCTCTTTTTTGCACTCTTTCCAGCATCTCAACATCTTTTTTGAAGAGCGTTTCTGCTGCTTAGGATGAAGAGATGACCATCTCAGCTGTCTCCTTTTGAAGCTCCATCACTTTTTTTTCTTCTTCTTTTGACAGGGTCGATATGAGGCAGCTTTTCCTGGATCTTAATTCTCACGTGTTATTTTACCGTAACGCCTCTGTCTTGGAAGTTATAAGACAATTACTGTGTTCCCATCCTAGATATAACCAGGTCAATTAGAAGCCAGCAAATGTGTTTGCAAAGTAGGGTTAGCCAATCAAGGGTTAGGGATTAACCTGAGTTAGGACTGGGGTAGCTTCAGCGGTGAAATCGTTATTGGTTTAGGTGTGCCCCCACGCGGAAATACGCACACCCCCTGTGTGTGTGCGCCCTACACATACGCGCACCTCTTCTGCGCATCCACAAAACCTTAGCAAGCCATATAGAACTGGGGGGGCGGGATTTCACCGCTGGGTAGCTTCTTACTAAAGTCTATTTAACAAGGTTGAGGTTGAAGGTATTGTGAAAATTGCTCCAAATAGGTAAATTTAATTACTGGTTGAAGTAAGTTGTGTGACTCTAGCCAGTATTTAATAATAATAATAATAATAATAATAATAATAATAATAATAATAATAATAATAATAATAATAATAATAATAATAATAATAATAATAATAATGATGATGATGATGATATAACAACAACAACCACCAGCACCTTACTGGGATCTGTTTGCATAATTCGCCGATACATCATGCAGTCCTAAACGCTTGGGAAGTGTTCGACTAGTGATCTGTGATACGAAATTCAGCATAGTTATCTCGTTTGCTGTGTATACTGTCATTTTGTGTAAATAAAATAATAATAACAACAACAACAGAGTTGGAAGGGACCTTGGAGGCCTTCTAGTCCAACCCCCTGCCCAGGCAGGAAACCCTACACCATTTCAGACAAATGGCTATCCAACATTTTCTTAACAATTTCCAGTGTTAGAGCATTCACAACTTCTGCAGGCAAGTTGTTCCACTTATTAATTGTTCTGACTGTCAGGAAATTTTTCCTTAGTTCTAAGTTGCTTCTCTCCTTGGTTAGTTTCTACCCATTGCTTCTTGTTCTACCCTCAGGTGCTTTGGAGAATAGTTTGACTCCCTCTTCTTTGTGGCAACCCCTGAGATATTGGAACACTGCTATCATGTCTCCCCCTAGTCCTTTTATAATGTCCTTTTTTTGCAATTTTCACTCCTATTTTTGCAACTGCTTCTATAATCAACTTCCTTCCCTATAAATCTGTAATGTTCAACCTTGGCAACTGTAAGACTTTTAGACTTCAACTCCCAGAATTCCCCATGCTGGTTGTGAAATTCTGAGAGTTGAAGTCTACAATGGTGGCGGAGTGGTCAGAGTGCAGTACTGCAGGCTATTCCTGCTGACTGCTGGCTGCCTGCAATTTGGCAGTTCAAAGTGAACGTCCAGAATGCAACCGTGCGGGTCGGCGTGGTTGCGTGGTTGCATGGTCCAGAATGCAGCCGTGCGGGTGATAGAGGGAGCAAGTCGAGGCTCCCATATAACACCACTCCTGGGTAGGCTGCACTGGCTTCCAGTGATCTTCCGGGTGGAATTCAATGGTATGGTTACCACCTTTAAAGCGCTCATGGCATGGGACCTGGTATTTACGGGACCACCTACTGCCACCAATGGCCTCCCAGCGACCAGTGCCTCCCACAGGGTGGGCCTCCTTGTACCGTTGGCTAGACAATGTCGGCTGGTGAACCCCAGGGGAGGCCTTCTCTGTGGGGTCTCCAACCCTCTGGAACGAATTACCACCTGGTATTCGCCAACTCCCCGATCTCCTGACTTTCTGACGCGAGCTGAAAATATGGTTGTTTCATCGCGCAGGACTGGCCTGATAGTTTTAATTGGGAATTTTAAACGGGTTTTAAGGAATAGCCTAAATTTAAATTTAGCGCTCCATGGCATAGGACCGGGATATCTTCGGGATTGCCTTCTGTTACCACATGCCTCCCACCGGCCAGTACGCTCCCATAGAGATCTTCTCAGGTGCCGTCAGCCAAACAGTGTAGGCTGGCACCCCCCAGGGGGAGAGCCTTCTCTGTGAGGGCACCTACCCTCTGGAATGAGCTTCCCCCAGGACTTCGACAACTTCCTGACCTCCGGACCTTTTGCCGCGAGCTGAAGACATATCTATTCTTCCGAGCAGGACTGGCTAAATAGGGTTTTAAACATGGGTTTTATTGGGGTTTATTTTATATTTGGTATTGTATTCCAATCCAAATAACCACATCCAAAGCTTTTATCTCCCAACCCTCCCATTACATAAAATAACTTTCTAATTATTCAAAGGCAATCTGATATTTCTTAATCTGATATCTGTTTTGTAGATAATCAATCCATTTTTCCATTCAATTAAATATCTTTCCTGCGTATTGTCTTTTAAAAAGCTGAGATTTTAGCCATCTCAGCCAAGTTAATAACTTTCAATATCCATTCTTCTATTGTAGGTATCTCTTCTTTCTTCCAGTATTGTCCAATCAACAGTCTTGCTGCTGTTATTAAGTTCAAAATCAGTTTAGTCTCAATCCCTGTACAATCCATTATAATTCCCAAAAGGAAAAATTGTGGCAGGAACTTTATCTTCTTCTTCAGTACATTTTGAATAATCCACCAAATTCTTATCCAAAAGACCTTAATTTTCTTGCAAGTCCACCAAATATGAAAATATGTAGCATCATCACAATCACACCTCCAACATTTCGCTTGGATATTAGGATACATACATGATAATTTTTTGGGATCTAAATGCCATCTATAAAACATCTTATAAAATTTTCCCTTAAATTCTGTGCTTGTGTAAACTTAACATTTCTAACCCAAATTTTCTCCCATGTTTCCAACATTATTGGTTCCTGAATATTCTGTGCCCATTTTATCATACAATCCTTTACCAAATCCTTTTCCGAATCTATTTCAAGCAACACATTATACAATCTCTTTATATGCTCCTGGGTCTGATTTCTAATTTGCTTTATTAAATTTTCCTCCTTTGCATTATACCAATTTTTGATCTTCTTTCCATCTAGCACTTATTTGCCCATATTGAAACCAAGTATAATTCCTCCCTTCTTCATTTAATACCTGTAATGATTTTAATTGCAATCTACCTCCTTCAGCATACAAAAGTTCTTTATATGTAATCATTTCCTGTTTCTGTTCTATATTTATATTCTCTATTGCATGTCTAGGGCTCGCCATATAGGAATCTTATAATCTAATTTATAGGAATATTTATTCCAGACCATAAAGAGCACTTCTCAACACATGATTCTTAAAAGCCCTATCCACTTTTTTCCATAAAATAAATGCATGCCATCCATATAACAAGTCATAACCTTCTATATTCAAAATTCTTTCCTCTGTTAAGTTAAACCAGTCACTTATTACTGAGAGGGTTACTGCTTCATAATATAGTTTAAAATTAGGCATTCTTAAACCACCTCTTTCCCGTGAATCCTGTATTATTTTCATTTTAACCTCGCCTTTTTACCCTGCCATATAAATTTATTAATCCCACTCTGCCAATCTTCCAAATTTTTATCCTTTTTAATTATAGGTATCATCTGGAACAGAAACAAAATCTAGGTAACACATTCATTTTAATAGCAATCCTTCCCAATAGGGATAACTGCAATTTCTTCCAGCCATTCATATCATTCTGAACTTTTGCCATAGCAAGTCATAATTATTCTTATAAAGTTTCTTGTTCGATGAGCTAATATAGACCCCTAAATATTTAACCTTTTTTACTACCTCAAATGCTGTCATTTCCTCTAGTTTTGTTTCTGTTGTATAGACATATTTTTAATTATCACTTTTGTTTTTTCTGATTTATTTTAAATCCTGATACCTTTCCATATTTATCAATTACTTCCAACAAAATCTACTTGAATTTATAGGATTCATTAACGTAACCACTACATCATCTGCAAAAGCTCTAACTTTGTACTCATATTGTCTAATCTTAATTCCTCTATTTTCATTAATTCTCGTATTTTATCTAATAATGGTTCCAGAGTCAAAACAAACAATAATGGTGATAAGGACATCCCTGTCTTGTTCCTTTCGCAATCTTAATAACTTCTGTCAAACTACCATTTACTATAATCTGTGCTGTTTGCTCTCCATAAATCGCTTTAATTATTCTAATAAAACAGTCTCCAAATTGCATTTTCTCTATTAATTTAAATAAAAATCCCAATGCAATCGATCAAAGGCTTTCACTGCATCCAAAAAATAAGTGCTGCTGAAGTATTCTTCTTTTCCAAATATTCCAATATATTAATAATCTGTCTAACATTATTCCTCATCTGCCTCCCTTTTATAAAACCAGATTGATCAGTATGAATTCTTTGTTGTAAAACTAACATTAATCTATTTGCTATTATTTTACAAAATCTTATAATCATTATTTAAAAGTGAAATCGGCCTATAGTTACCAGGTTTAGAGCAGTCTTGCTCCTCTTCGGTATCAGTGAAATAAAGATGTTTTCCATGACGGGGTATTCCCACCCTAATTGTATCTGATTAAATAATTCTTTAAGTGGGCCTAATATTTCATCCTGTGTTTTTATAATAAGTTGCTGTAAGACCATCTGTACCAGGGTTTTCCCATTTTAATTGTTTAATTGCCTCCACTATTTCTCCAGTAGCTATCGGCCGGTTCAGCTCCTCCTCTGTTCTAATGTTAGAATATTCACCTTATAATCTTTCAAATAATCATAAATATCCCTATCCAATATTTTGTCTTTTGCATATAGTGCAGTATAAAATTCTGAGAATGCCTTTTAATTTTATCCTGTTGATATCTCTTTACCTTTATATTCTATTTTTGTATGACACGTGCTTTCTGTTTCTTCCTTAAATTATATGCCAACCATCTCCCAGGTTTATTTGCATTACAAAAGGTATTATGTTTAGCATATTGTATATTCGTTGCCACCTGGTCTGCCATTAACATATTAAATTGACTCTGTAATATTTTTATAGCCTCTTTAAGTTTATGATCTTGTGGGTTTTGAATTAATAACTGTTGCTTCCTTTGAATTTCTTCTTCCAAATATCTACGCTGCTTTTGTTTATTATTCCTTTGCCTCTTGTCCAAATAAAACAATATCCTCTAATAAACGCTTTGCTCGCTTCCCACACAGTTCCTATAGGTGTCCCTTTGTACATATTAAAATCAAAAAATTCTTTTAACTGTTTCTTACAATAAGTTACATTATCCTCATATCTAAACAGATTTTCATTCAACCTCCATGTTCTACCACCTTTTTTCCCTTGTAATAATTCCATCCATACTGGGCTATGGTCAGTTAAACACCTCGAAATATCTTCGTTTTCTTCACCCTAGAAAGCAAGTCATTAGAAATTAAAATAAAATCAATGCGTGAAAAGATTGATGCCTATCAGAAAAAAGTAAAATCTCTCTCATCTGGATTCCGTAACCTCCATATATCTCTAAACTCAAAGTCTTCCATCATTTCAAAAAGATTTTGGTAATTTTGCATGTATAGGTATCTTCTTGGAGGAAGTTCTCTTATCCTTCTTGTATCAATTACTCCATTCCAGTCTCCTAATAAAATAAACGCACTATAATCCCTGAGGGTCAACCTCTCATGTAACATTTTGTAAAACTTTTCTTGTTGCTGGTTAGGTGCATAAATACCTATCAACAAAGTCTTTTTTGCATCTATCACCACTTCAATAGCAATAAATCTTCCTTGAATATCTGCCTCAATTAGCTTAGCTGGTATATCCTTCCTGATATATACAACAATTCCATGCTTCTTTTCCAAAGCTGATGCAACAAAATGGTTACCCAATTTTGAGTTAATTAAATATTTTTGGTCTGATAATTTTATATGTGTCTCTTGCAAACAAATCACATCATTTTAAATTGTTTCAAGTAGTGAAATATTTTCCTTCTTTTCTGAGCTGAATTCAAGCCATTAACATTCCATGACAAGATTCTATTTGCCATTACTGGCCTCCTGAAGCTTTGAAGCAGACAACGGAAGCTCCTCCTCCGGTATCTTCCGTCTAGCTCCTCCCACAGCTTCCATAATGGGATCCTGACTTTTACTTTGAGACTGTTGCTCTTCTTACGCTTAAGGGCTCCTCTTGTCACCCTTTGCTCTTGTGGTTCCTCTAATACTGGCAGCAATAAAGGCTCTTGGGTCACCACGCCTTCTTGAGTCTCTTGAAGTTTTCTATCACTTCTATTTCGACTTTCAAAACTGTAGAAAGAAAATCCTTTGCCTTTAAAACAGTGTCAATTCTATATCTCCTTCCTTGATAGAATAGTGTCAGTCCAACTGGCACCTCCCATCTGAATTGAATCTGATGTTTTTTAAGTTCTTGTGTAAAAAGCAAATTCCTTCCTGTCTCTTAACATCTTTGAAGGAATCTCTTTCAAAACCTTCAACTCCTGTTCTCCAATTTTTAAAGTTGTCTGATATGAAACTTGCAGAATTTGATTTCTCATAGTCCTTTTCACAAAATAAACCACAATGTCCCGAGGAAGCTTTCTCTGTCTTGCAATCCAAGAATTAACTCTATATATTTTATCAATTAGGTAAGCTACCTCTTGGGGTCCGCTTCAATAAATTCAGCCAATGCTTCTGATATAATTTTTCTTAAGTCTTCTCACGCTCTTCTTGCATACCACGAATTCTAAGAGCTCCTTCCATAAGTTTATATTGTAATATCACAACCTGATCTTCATTTTGATCCACTTTTTTCTGAACACCTTTCATTTCATCTTCTAAATACTTATTTGACTGAGAGATCTGTTGCATTTCCACTTCCAATCCTTCAATTTTTTACTCAGTCCTTGAACTGCCATAAGAATATCTTCTCTTATTTTTGCATTAAAATTCTCCATCATCTCTTTTGCCTATCTTCAGAAAGTTTTAATTGTTCTTTCAATATTTCCTCAAGACTTGGTTCAGATCCCTTCTTCCAGAAGGCTTTAAAGGTTTAGCTGCCATTCTGTCTTCAAAAGAATCAGGAATTCAAACTTAATAACTCTCCTTCCCTCCTTTCAGTATAAAAACTCCGTTTGTAACAATCCACAAATAACGCTGCTTCATCGTACTAAAAATTTTACTTTCACTTTTAGACGCCATTTTAAAAGTCAATTAATCAAAGACAAAGAAAGGTTTCAAATTTCAAAAAGGGAGTCGGTACTTGCCGTGCTGATTCTACATCAAAGTTCGAACGCTTGTGAAATTCCCGTCTGCTTGGAATATCAATCAATTTAATAAGTTCTCTAGAGCAGAAGCAACATTCCTCTCCTTTTCCCTGATAAAAACAGGGGCGTGCTGAAGTTGGAAGGAGTGGAATTCGGTGGGGTCATAAATCCAGGAAAATTCGCTCTTAAGAGCAAACCCCCTGTCAGACCTGCCACTCTTCCACAATTCTGATAATCTCTTTCACCCAGAGATTATGCTAAGCTCAGTGAACAGTGATTTATTTTCTGTTTCACTGACTTTTACAATCTTCTAACACGGAGTGCTCTGTTTGAGCACCCAGCAGGAGGGTGACGTCACTGGAGCCTCCCTGGCTCAGTTTATTTTTGACATGTTCCTGTTGACAAGCTGTTAAAAAAGTCCAAGATGGCCCTTCAGCTAGCATAGTTGTGCTTCCGGTTGTATGGCTCGATATTGTGTACCAGCTAGATTATAATGGCTTGCTTGACAAAGCATAGTTGAAATAAAAACCACAGCTTAGCGTGATGTCTAAGCTCAGCCGTAGAATTTTTAAAAAATGCATCCTGCGATTCTTACAAAGAAGAAGGCATTCATAAGTTAGCATCCTCTTCTTTTTAGGAATGAGTCATCATAGGCCACCATAGGGGAAGAGAAGTTCCTGAATAGAATTGGCTGGCTGGCTAACAACAAGGCATATTTGGAGCTTGCAGCAGTTGCCTTAAATTCAACGCAGGCTTCTCCTGACATCTCCATGTACATTTTGAGGTGGGTTGAGCTCAAAGGGGTCTTTTCGAGCTTCTGGAATGAATTATTCCAGAAACTTGAAACTGGTAATATTGTACTACTAACTAGAGCATACGAAACATTTGCTAGACCAGCGGTTCTCAACCTGTGGGTCGTGACCCCGTTGGGGGTCGAATGATGATTTGCCAGGGGTTGCCTAAGATTATCGGAAATATGGGAAGTATACTTGCGAGTCGAAGAATCGCGCTCCAATGGTTGATTCCACAAGCCAGCTGCAGGCTCTTCAAATCGCTAGCCGAATTTGGCTTCAGGCGCAATGAATTAAAAAAGAGAGAAATCTTTGCTCTGATGTCTCCCTCTCAAGCCAGCTGCAATCACTCCCAATCGCTAGCCTAATCTGGCTTCAGGAGCGATCAATTTAATAGGGGAGGAGTCTCCGCTTTAATGCCTCCGTCCTCAAGGCAATCGCAAGCAGTTCAGATCGCTAGCCAATATGGCTTCAGGCGCGATAAATTCAAAACAAAAATAATGTTATGGTTGGGGTCGCCACATCATGGGGAATTGTATTAAAGGGGTCGCCACATCGTGGGGAATTGTATTAAAGGGGTCGCAGCACTATAAAGGTTGAGAACCACTGTGCTAGACCAATTCTTGAATACAGCTCATCTGTCTGGAACCAACACTGCCTTTCGGATATAAATACAATTGAGAGAATCCAGAGATATTTCACAAGAAGAGTCCTCCATTCCTCTGCTCGCAACAAAATACCTTATGCCACCAGACTCCAAATTTTGGGCTTTGTTGTGTCTGCGCCCCCCGAGCCGGGCTCCCTGCCAGAAAGTAACTTGGAAAGTGAGGGGGAAGGGCCGTCAGGACTTACCTCGGGAGCACCGGCTTCCCTGGCTCAGCTCCAGGAGCCAGAGGCAGGCCAGGTGGAGGAGATAACAAGCCCTCTGTCCCCTGACTCTTCCCCCCCCTGGCCACGCCTCCAGACCCAGCTGATGGCAATCAGGCCTGGCTGGACCCTAGGTTTCCATAGGCAGGAGAGGTGGGAACAACAGAAGCAGGGGTGGGGCAGGCCTAGGAAGTGCTGAGTCATGGAGCCACACCCCACAGGATATAAAACCAGCGAGGGCTGCTATGCCTCTTCGTAGCAGGCAAATCAACTGCTTAACTAGAGCTGAAGTACTGTTTGTTCCTGGGTGACTCATCAGCATCAAGGGAGATAACAGAGTCACTTGGCAGATGCTCGCTAGTTTGCTGCCAGAGCTGATAGTTCCGGCTAATTAAGCCATAGCTCAGACGGAGGCGAGGAGGGACAGAACAGACTTAGAACTACGCCGACTTCAGTCTGACCTACGCATAGTACATAAAATTATCTACCACAATGTCCTACCTGTCAGTGACTACTTCAGCTTCAACCACAATACACGAGCAAATAATAGATACAAACTCAAAGTAAACCGCTCCAAACTCAATTGCAGAAAATACTTCAGTAACAGTGATCAATGCCTGGAATGCACTACCTGACTCTAGTTTCTTCCCCAAACCCCCAAAACTTCAAGCTTAAACTGCCTACTGTTGACCTCACCCCATTCCTAAGAGGTCTGTAAGTTGTGGGTGCTTTTAAGAAGGGATTCAGCAACCATTTTTCTAAAATGCTTGAGCAGGGGGGTTGGACTAGAAGACCTTCTAGGTCCCTTAGAATTCTGTTATTCTGTTCCTCTGTTAAATGTGTTTGGAGGACTGGAAAACTAAGCATTGGGTTGGCATGCTGCCTGGGGAATTCTGGGAGTTGAAGTCCACAAGCAATGGGTGGAAATTAATCAAGGAGAGAAGCAACCTAGAACTAAGGAGAAATTCCCTGACCGTTAGAACAATTAATAAGTGGAACGACTTGCCTGCAGAAGTAGTGAATGCTCCAACACTGGAAATTTTTAAGAAAATGTTGGATAACCATCTGTCTGAAATGGTGTAGGGTTTCCTGCCTGGGCAGGGGGTTGGACTAGAAGGCCTCCAAGGTCCCTTCCAACTCTGTTGTGCTTCTTGTTGCTGTTGGCCTTAAAATGGCTGAAGTTGAGAAACATAAGCTGGGGTTTTGCTGCTTGCTTGTCAATTCCCACAAGCAACTCATCCCGGGAGGAAAATGCCTCAAAACCCCATTGCACCTTCCATGGAGATTCAGCCCCACAGAGAACTAGGCCTGCCCCAACTTCCTCTTCAGCAATTTTCCATCCACAATCTCACACCAGAGTGGCGGGGGGGGGGGAGAAATTCATCCGCCGTCTTTGAACAAGTCCTCTCTTTGGCTTTTGTTGCCGAAAGACAAAAAAATAATAAAAAAATAAAATAAAAATCCCTGGAGGGCGTATGGAAACAAATCAACTTAATTACCCTCAACTGTTTCCAGAGTGGCAACTGAGAAGTGAGGTATTCATTTTCTCCCCCAAGATATATATATAAATTTGGGTCCTGAGTGACACTAATAGGGGTACGCACAAAAAATTCTGATTTTTTTTTTTAAAAAGGAAAATGTTACCCAAAAGTTAAAAAAAAATGAGAGCTCTTGTAATGCAGAGTTAATGAAAATAGAACGATGCATCATAATTTTTGATCAAGCTGGTTGTGTGGGTAGCTGAGCTTCTAACGCCTTTTCGGCAGGGGTGAAATCTAAAATGTTTCCCTACCGGTTCTGTGGGCGTGGCTTAATTGGTGGGCGTGGCTTGGTGGTCAGATGACTGGGTGGACGTGGCCAATAACAATAAATAATAAAAATAATAAACAAAGTATAAAAAACAATAAGAGGTACCAAAAACCAACTTTCACACTTTACACACACACAACACAACACAACTGACTCATACACAATGTAAAAGCAGCTGCACTTCACACTTCACACAGCCAAAAAAAGCTCAAAAACCAACTTTCACACTTTACACACACACAACTGACACACACACACACACACAAAATGCCACATACAGCTTTCTGAGATTTTGTGTGTTTGTGTAGTTAGAGTGAAACACTACAGAAACACACCAAATCTCAGAAAGCTGCACAAATATTTTATTTTATTATTTTATTTTTTTATTTTATTTTATTTTATTTTATTATTTTATTTATTTTATTTTATTATTTATTTTATTTTATTTTATTTATTTTATTTATTTTATTTATTTTATTTTATTATTTATTTTATTTTATTTTATTTTATTTTATTTTATTTTATTTTATTTTATTTTATTTTATTTTATTTTATTTTATTTTATTTTATTTTATTTTATTTTTTTATTGTGGACTTCAATTCCCAGAGTTCCTCAGTCAGCAAAGCCAGCCAGCATTAGTTGATCACTGAGGAAATAGATTAGCTAAGCAATTGATTCTGTCTGGGCTGAAAGTGAAACTGCTTTTGGGCTGCGAAAAAAGCCATGCGTTCATCAATAATCAGGTAAGTGCCTTAGAATCTCTACTCTTACTTATAGAAAACATGTTTTCTACAAGTAAGAGTACAAGTAAGGTTCTGCTGATGAGGAACTCAAGTGAGATTGCCAGAGGAGACTTTAATATTTTTTTTAAGTTTAAAGGCTCTGTCGATCTCAGCTGAGAGGCGGGATCCTCAAAGGCTTTTTTTTACTTTTAAAGGCATGTTTCGGCTGAAGAAAAACTGGCTTTTAAAAGTAAAAAAAAAACAAACCTCTGCTGATGGTGCGGCTCAGCAGAGGCGGGGGGGGAGCAGGGATTTTTGCTACCGGTCCTCCGAACCAGCAGCCGCCATCATAACCGGATCGCGCGAGCCGGTCCAAACTGGGAGCATTTCACCCCTGCTTCTGGGGATGGAAGAAGATCAGCCATTTTAGAATAATGGTGGAGGAAGGGAGCGGAAGGCCTAACAGGCAGCTGCAAATGTTGTGCTTTTCCACAAATCTTCTTTCTTTTCATTAATCGAATTTTGTAAAGCTGCCCATCCACTGGTGGGTTTCACATTATGTTACTACCGGTTCGCCGTGCGTGCGCATGCCCGTTTCGCACACCCACCTGCCTTCCACACATGCGCCTGGCCTTCCATGCATGTGCTTTGCTCACGTGCGTGCCTTCAGCATATGTGCTCGGCCTCAAAAACGTGCCTAAATAGGAGGGCATAGAGCTGGAGCGGATGGGCAGGCCCACCCGCGATTTCCACTACCGGTTCGGGTGAACCGGTCTGAACCAGCTGCATACCACTTCTGCACCCATCTCACAAAAAGCCACTGGAATCTTAGAACAGCATGGACTACAGGTAGTCCTTGACTTACAACTGTTTGTTTAGTGACCGTTCGAAGTTACAACGGCACTGAAAATAGTGACTTTTTTTCGCTTTTACTTACGACCGTTGCAGCATCCCCATAATCACAAGATTTACGTTCGGATGCTTGACAACTGACTCATATTTATGACGGTTACAGTGTCCTGGAGTCATGTCATCCTCTTTTGCAACCTTCTGACAAGCAAAGTCAATGGGGAAGCCAGATTCACTTAACAAGCAAGAAAAGTCGTAAAATGGGGGCAAAACTCATTTAACAAATTTCTCACTTAGCCATATAAATTTTCAGCTCGATTATGGCTATAAGTTGATGACTACCTTGTTATGTCTGCGCCCCCCGAGCCGGGCCCCCTGCCAGAAAGTGACTTGGAAAGTGAGGGGGAAGGGCCGTCAGGATTTACCTCAGGAGCACTGGCTTCCCTGGCTCAGCTCCAGGAGCCAGAGGCAGGCCAGGTGGAGGAGATAACGAGGCCTCCGTCCCCTGACTCTTTCCCCCCTCCCCCGGCCACGCCGCCAGACCCAGCTGATGGCAATCAGGCCTGGCTGGACCCTAGGTTTCATAGGCAGGAGAGGCGGGAACAACAGAAGCAGGGGTGGGACAGGCCTAGGAAGTGCTGAGTCATGGAGCCACACCCCACAGGATATAAAAGCAGCAAGGGCTGCTATACCTCTTCGTAGCAAGCAAATCAACTGCTTAACTAGAGCTGAAGTACTGTTTGTTCCTGGGTGACTCATCAAGAGAGATAACAGAGACACTTGGCAGATGCTCGCTAGTTTGCTGCCAGAGCTGATAGTGCTGGCTAATTAAGTCATCGCTCAGACTGAGGCGAGGGGGACAGAACATACCTGTACTGAGGTCATCTACCCCAACTCCCTGCTTAGTCTAGAAGTCCCTGTGGATTTTATTCCGCTAGTTGTTGCCAACTACAGGGGGCGGTTCTCATCGTTCAAGGCCATTGAGCCAGCGCTGTCTGAAGATATTTCCATGGTCATGTGGCCAGCATGACGGCACGGAGCGCTGTTACCTTCTCACCAAAATGGTACCTACTTATCTACTTGCATATGCATGCTTTCAAGCTGCTAGGTTAGCAGGAGCTGAAGCAAGGACGGGACCTCATCCAATCACGTGGATCTCGGGTCTCAAACCTGGGCTGCTGGCTTTCCAGTTGACAAGCCCAGCATCTTTTAACCGTTGAGCCTCTATGCAGCCCTACGCTTAGCAGAGAAATGCATATTAACGAAGCCCCTTCAAATTATTCAAAATTTTAAATCCAACTCTGCTCTGTGTCTGCTTTGGAAGCCATATTAGGCCGGAAGCTTTCGTTCTGCCACCTTCTCATATGTGGGAAAGTAGGAGGGGGGATTTAATAGAGGGGTTGTCTTTAGACATAATAGCATTCTTCCTATCAGTCAAGGTCAGACCGATCCTGCATCTGGAGGAGGAGTGGTCGGAGTGCTGTGGGACGGATGGCGATTGGAGCATGTGATCGACTGCGGAGTGAGGGGATGGTTTTGGGGTTTTTGATTTACTGAGGGAAAACCCAGACTTCTCAGGGTTTTCCCAGATGTGCCAGTTTACCTATTCTAGTAAATAGAACTTTGAAAGATGTTTACTTCAGAGTTTTTACTTGGGGTTGGGGGGTTTTCTGGAACGCTGATTCTCAATATTCCCAGTCAGAGTCTGTTGTTATTGTTCAGTCACTAAGTCATGTCTGACTCTTTGTGACCCAATGGACCACAGGACATCAGGCCCGCCTGTCTTCCGTTGTCTCCTGCCCAAACCCATGTTCTTTGCGTAGATGACCCGACAGCTAGCCCTCGACTTACGACCCCAATCGAGCCCCAAATTTCTGTTGCTGAGCGAGAGCATTTTTTTTAAACTGAGTTTGGCCCTACTTTACAACTTTTCGGGCCACAGTTGTTAAGCGAATTTGTCAGGCTGCCTCTGATTATATCTAGGAAAGAATACACCTTGACTTCATTTGCAAATAAAGAAAAGTACTTTTACTAGATACATCTTGATTGCAGCAGTATAAAGTTGAATCTGAGACAAAATATGGCTAACAATCTATATCCCCCCTGTTACTCCCTCCTCTTCCCCAAGAGGTCATCAGGTCTGGTCCAATGCCAGCTCCTTCTCGGGGCCCCGTGGTAATCTTCTTCCGCAGGTCTCTGGCTGTCAATCATATCAGGAATGCAATGTCCGTTAGAGTTCGCGCTCAAACATTCCTGTTGAATTCAAAACATTAATCTCCCCTCCCCCCTTAATTATGTCAGACCGAAACTCTTAAAGGGCCCTCTCTACTTAACTTGAATCCAAGAGCTATTTACATTAGAAATAAAACCCCATGGTATCTAACAACTGAATATAAGGAGTACAAAAAGATGTGAAGATTGGAGTGGAGGCTGACAGAATTGCCACAGCTGTTAAGTTCGTGAGAGGTTGTTAAGTGAATCTGGCTTCTCCCATTGATTTTGCCCGTCGGAAGGTCGCCCAAACATGACCCCGGGACACTGCAACCGTCGTAAATACGAACCAGTTGCCAAGCGGCTGAATTTTGATCATGTGATCAGGGGGATGCTGCAACGGTCATAGGTGTGAAAAATGGTCACAAGTCATTTTTTTCCCCTGCCATTGTAACTTCAAACAGTCACTAAATGAACAGTTGTAAGTTGAGGACTATCTGCAGTGGTTCTTCCTTCTGTCCCTCAAGGCCATACCTCTCTCTCTCTCTCTCTCTCTCTCTCTCCTCCTTTCTCTCTCTCTCTTTCTCTCTCTCTCTCTCCTGTCTCCCCCCTCCTGTCTCCTCTCTCTCTCCTCCTCTCTCTCTCCTCCTCTCTCTCTTTCTCTCTCTCTCTCCTGTCTCCCCTCCTGTCTCCTCTCTCTCTCTCTCTCTCTCTCTCTCCTCTCTCTCTCTCTCTCTCTCTCCTGTCTCCTCCTGTCTCCTCTCTCTCTCCTCCTCTCTCCTCCTCTCTCTCTCTTCTCTCTCTCTCTCTCTCTCTCCTCCTCTCTCTCTCCTCCTCTCTCTCTCTCTTTCTCTCTCTCTCTCTCTCCTGTCTCCCCCCCTCCTGTCTCCTCTCTCTCTCTCCTCTTCTCTCTCTCCTCCTCTCTCTCTCTCTTTCTCTCTCTCTCTTTTCTCTATCATCCATCCATCCATCAACAATAAGGACATTTGTTTTCTAATGAAAATACTGAATCCGAATTCTGTCAACATACTTCATCTGGTAATTCAATAGCCCTTTTTCACTGGGGCTGCCACGCTCAGGGGGTCAAAAAAGTCAAGACGGCCGGTGTGATTATGCAATCACAGCCCTGTGGTTTTTTTTTACATGTGACTGCTACTCTTGATTTTTTTTTTTTACTCTCCCTGCAAATGACTGTATTTTCTGCCACAATGCACATCAAACAGATGTTGAGACTCAAGAGTGCAGGGAAGAGCAACAGAGATGATAAGGCGCCTGGAGGCTAAAACATACGAAGAACGGTTGCAGGAACTGGGTATGTCTAGTCTTATGAAAAGAAGGACTAGGGGAGACATGATAGCAGTCTTCCAATATCTCAGGGGCTGCCAGAAAGAAGAGGGAGTCAAGCTATTCTCCAAAGCACTTCAGGGCAGGACAAGAAACAATGGATGGAAACTCATCAAGGAGAGAAGCAACTTATTTATTTATTTATTTATTTAAATTTTTATACCGCCCTTCTCCCGAAGGACTCAGGGCGGTGTACAGCCAAGGTTAAAAACAGTTAAATATACAAAATTAAAATATCAATTAAAATACATATTCAATAATGGCCAAATTAAAACCGTCAAATTGACCCAGCCTAAAATACCCCATATAAAATTACTAAAAATTAAAAATTTGAAAATTTAAAAATCAAGCCAGTCCCGCTTGGATAAATAAATAAGTTTTTAATTCACGGCGAAAGGTTCGAAGGTCAGATAGTTGGCGCAAACCGGGGGGGGGGAAGTTCGTTCCAGAGAGTAGGTGCTCCAACAGAGAAGGCCCTTGCCCTGGGGGCCGCCAGCCGACATTGCTTGGTGGAAGGCACCCTGAGAAGACCCTCTCTGTGAGAGCGTACGGGTCGGTGGGAGGCATAAGGTAACAGCAGGCGGTCCCGTAAGTACCGGGGCCCTAAGCCATGGAGCGCTTTAAAGGTGGTAACCAGAACCTTGAAGCGTACCCGAAAGACCACAGGTAGCCAGTGCAGACTGCGCAGGAGTGGTGTTACCCGGGAGCAACATGGAGCTCCCTCAGTCACCCGCGCAGTTGCATTCTGGACTAACTGGAGTCTCCGAGTGCACTTAGAACTAAGGAGGAATTTCCTGACAGGAAGAACAATTAAACCAGAGGAAAAGCTTCCCTCCAGAAGTTGTGGGTGCTCCAACGCTGGAAATTTTTAGGAAGAGATTGGACAACCATTTGTCTGAAATACTATAGGGTCTCCAGCTTGAGCAGCGGGTTGGACTAGAAGGCCTCCAAGGTCCCTTCCAACTGTGCTATCGTTATATGCTGCACCTATGCCAAACACACTAAAACCTGCAAAAGCTGAAATTAATATTGATCCCAGAGTGTTGAGTAACACAGCTGCTGTGTCTTTAACCAGGCTGATCAAACATATTGTATTGCATATGGCTGTCTTTTTACTCATAATGACTTCTGCTTACTTGTTCTGCAAGGAAAAAAAAATAGTTTACTGCTATAAATCATGGCTCCCAGAGAATCTCCTTCCGTGGCAGTGGGATTGGTACTGAAACACGTGAGAGAGCTGACAGTCTGGTCAGTAGAGAACTGCCGCTGTTCAAACCATGATAGGCAGGCCTCCAAGAGAGGTTGGTGATAGCAAATGATGATTTGCTACTGATTTTTAAATAGAAATAGAAACAGAAATAGAAATAGAATTTTTATTGGCCAAGTGTGATTGGACACACAAGGAATTTGTCTTGGTGCATATGCTCTCAGTGTACATAAAAGAAAAGATACGTTCATAAAGCAATTGGAACGATGTTTTAAAGCAGAGGTCACCAACCTTTCAGACCTCAGGGACCACTAAATTCACAATTTTAAATCCCACGGACCACTAATATGATCTGCCTAATGATCGGCTGGGTGGGTGTGGCTAGGTGGTCATGTGACTGGTGGGTGTGGCCAACTCGATGTCACTCATGTCGTGGGGCGCCTTGCCCACTTCTACTCGGTCCTCCCCACCCAGTCCCTTCTCGCCTGCCCGCCCAGGCTCCTTAAGACCCCAACCGGAAGCAGTTGTTGGAGCTAAGCAGCCACCACGAGAAAGAGTTGACAAAACAGGTCAGTTCAAATTGGATCTGACCAAGAAAGAGGCTCAGCAAAAGCACCTCACTGAGGACTACGAGCACAGGCTTTCCAAGCAGAGGGAAGACCTGCGGGAGGGCAAGGCCAGGTACCGGCGCCTGGAGGCTCAGTGTTCTGTCCCCCTCGCCTCAGTCCGAGCGATGACTTAATTAGCTGGCAACTATTAGCTTCTGGCAGCAAAACTCGCGAGCGTCTGCCAAGTGTCTCTGTTATCTTGCTTGATGCCGATGAGTCAACCAGGAACAAACAGTACTTCAGCTCCAGTTAAGCAGTTGATTTGCTTGCCACGAAGAGGTATAGCAGCTCTTGCTGCTTTTATATCCTGTGGGGTGTGGCTCCATGACTCAGCACTTCCTAGGCCTGCCCCACCCCTGCTTCTGTTGTTCCCGCCTCTCCTGCCTACGGAAACCTAGGGTCCAGCCAGGCCTGATTGCCATCAGCTGGGTCTGAAGGCGTGGCCTGGGGGGGGGGAAGAGTCAGGGGACGGAGGCCTTGTTATCTCCTCCACCTGGCCTGCCTCTGGCTCCTGGAGCTGAGCCAGGGAAGCCGGTGCTCCCGAGATACGTCCTGATGGCCCTTCCCCCTTACTTTCCAAGTCACTTTCTGGCAGGGGGCCAGGCTGGGGGGGGGGGCGCAGACACAACACAGGCCATGATGCAGTCCCACTGGAACAAGACCCTCTGGTTCTTTGCCACCAGTGGGACTTCCCTCCAGCCTTCGCCCAAAGCCCCGCACCAAGAGGCTGAAGCAGACCCCGAGTCAGAATTTCTGCCCCCCTCTGAACCACACAAAAAGACCCCAAAGGGGGAGACTCTCTGCAGCAACACAAATGTTCATTGCACATATCTGGCCCAAGGGCTGTAGTTTGAGGACCCCTGATTTAGTTCAATATAAAAAATGCAAATAGTTTTTCTGCGGATCACCAAAATTTTCTCGTGGACCACTGGTGGTCCACGGACCACCAGTTGGCGACCGCTGTTTTAAAGAACATTTTTTAAAACAGTATCAATTTTAGCCATATGTGTTGGCGTTCTGTGAAATCCAAAATCAACACCTGAGCTATTCAATACTTGAAAATAACCTTAAGGAAACTTATGGATACGATAAGCAATAAATTGGTTATCCTATACAGATAAGTCCTCGACTTACAGCAGATCATTTAGTGTCCGTTTAAAGTTACAACGGCACCGAATAAAGAGACTTATGACCATTTTGCAGAGTTACCACCTTTGCAACGGTCCCTCAGTCATGTGATCAAAATTCAGGTGCTTGGCAACTGACTCATATTTATGACGGTTGCAGTGTCCGGGTGCAGGGGTGAAATCTACTTACCTTCCCTACCGGTTTGGAAGTGTGCGCTCGTGTGACATGCACGCTTGGACTCTCTGCACATTTATTTATTATTTAATCATATTTGTATACCGCCCTATCTCCCAAGGGACTCAGGGCGGTTAACAGCCATATAAAATATACATAAATACAAGTTAAAACCCCAATTAAAAAACTTATTAAATACGGCCGAATATTAAAACCACAATAGAATAATAAAAAAACCCCATTAAAACCAAATTTTAAATTTTAAAAACCTAGTCCAGTCCTGCGCAAATAAAAAGATGTGTCTTAAGCTCGCGGCGAAAGGTCCGAAGGTCCGGAAGTTGACGAAGTCCTGGGGGAAGTTCGTTCCAGAGGGTGGGAGCCCCCACAGAAAAGGCCCTTCCCCTGGGTGTCGCCAGTCGGCACTGCCTGGCTGACGGCACCCTGAGGAGTCCCTCCCTGTGGTCGGTGGGAGGCAATCGGTGGCAGTAGGCGGTCCCGTAAGTATCCCGGCCCAATGCCATGGAGCGCTTTAAAGATGATTACCAAAACCTTGAAGCGCACCCAGAAGGCCACAGGTAGCCAGTGCAGCCTGCGCAGGAGTGATGTTACATGGGAGCCACGAGCAACTCCCTCTATCACCCGCGCAGCCGCATTCTAGACCAACTGGAGCCTCCGGGTGCTCTTCAAGGGGAGCCCCATGTAGAGAGCATTGCAGTAATCCAGACGAGACGTCACAAGGGCATGAGTGACCGTGCATAGGGCATCCCGGTCTAGAAAATGTGCAAAGAGGTCAAAAACAGGTTACTTCCTGCTTAAAACCAGGAAGTAATGACGTTCGGGCAGGTAGGCGGAGCCTCGCGCTGCCGTTACTACCAGTTCGGCTGAACCGGTCCGAACCGGTAGCATTTCACCCCTGGTCCAGGGGTCATGTGATCACCTAGTCAATGGGGAAACCAGATTCACTTAACCAGGTTACTAACTTAACAAGGTCAATGGTTAACAACTATGACAATAAATGTCGTAAAATGGGGGAAAACTCACTTAACGGATGTCTCACTTAATAGAAATGTTGGCCTCAATTGTGGTCTTAAGTCTAGGACTATCTAAACAAATATGTTTCCTTAAGGTTATTTAAATTGTATGTTACTTAACACATGGATTTATTTATTTTTATCCCATCTTTACTATTTTTACTAATAACCCAACGATGATAAATTTTTACAAATAAATCAAAGTGGTTAATCTATCCAATACAACGTCTTTCTATTTCCCCCACAACCACCTTGTGAGGTAGGATGGGCTGAGAGAAAGTGACTGGCCCATAATCACCCAGCCAGCTTTCATGGAAATGCGGGACTAGAACTCAGTCTCCTTGTGATTGGTCCAAAGTCTCCCAGCCAGCTTTCATGGATAAGGCGGGACTAGAACTCATAGTCTCCTGGTGATTGGTCCAAAGTCTCCCAGCCAGCTTTCATGGAAAAGGAGGGACTAGAACTCACAGTCTCCTGGTGATTGGTCCAAAGTCTCCCAGCCAGCTTTCATGGAAAAGGAGGGACTAGAACTCACAGTCTCCTGGTGATTGGTCCAAAGTCTCCCAGCCAGCTTTCATGGAAAAGGAGGGACTAGAACTCACAGTCTCCTGGTGATTGGTCCAAAGTCTCCCAGCCAGCTTTCATGGATAAGGCGGGACTAGAACTCATAGTCTCCTGGTGATTGGTCCAAAGTCTCCCAGCCAGCTTTCATGGAAAAGGCGGGACTAGAACTCACAGTCTCCTGGTGATTGGTCCAAAGTCTCCCAGCCAGCTTTCATGGAAAAGGAGGGACTAGAACTCACAGTCTCCTGGTGATTGGTCCAAAGTCTCCCAGCCAGCTTTCATGGAAAAGGAGGGACTAGAACTCACAGTCTCCTGGTGATTGGTCCAAAGTCTCCCAGCCAGCTTTCATGGAAAAGGCGGGACTAGAACTCACAGTCTCCTGGTGATTGGTCCAAAGTCTCCCAGCCAGCTTTCATGGATAAGGCAGGACTAGAACTCACCATGTCCTAGTGATTGGCCCAAAGTCTCCCAACTCAGGGGTCTCCAACCTTGGCAACTTTAAGCCTGATGGACTTCAACTCCCAGAATACTGAAAACAGAATTCTGGGAGTTGAAGTCCACCAGACTTAAAAGTTGCCAAGGTTGGAGACCCCTGTCCCAACCAGCTTTCATGGCTAAGGCAGAATTTGAATTCATGGTCTCCCACTTTCTAGCCTGCTGCCTTAACCGCCAGACCAAACTGCCTCTACGTTGTCCCCTCTAGCTTTCTTCTTTTAATATTACTCCTTGCTGTTGACTCTTGGCTTCCAGGCAGGGAACTCTCTGCCTAGCAAATCCTTCTGTAGCTTCTTTGATTTTGCCCCAAACCACACTTAGAAATACAATTGCGTTTCATTCTTTAAAACAAGCCAGACAGTAAATCGTTTATGACATGACTTCGGACTGCAGCTATGAAAACTGGGCTGCCTTTTTAGGCTCACCAAGCATCTAATTGGCTTGTGAAAGACTCCTTATGCAACTGTCCATTCCTGGTTTAGGTTCCAGCTCTTGACAACAGTCGTTGCCTTTGTGTAGAGCGAATTCAGAGCGGCTATACTTAGAAACTCAAGAGGATGTACACGTTTTTAAAATAAGGATCGTTTCAGCGTGCTATTAAATGTTCCCGTCCTTCGCTTCGTGCCAACGAACAGAACGGGGCAAACATGCACGAATAATGTTTGTCGGCCGCCCAGAGCTGCCTCTGAACCAGATGGGTGACACATAAATTTAATACCTAAATACAGGTAGTCCTTGACTTATGACCACAATTGAGTCCAACCAGTGGTGGGCTGCAACCGGTTTAACAACCAGTTTAACAACCGATTCGGTAAGTGCGTGCTTTCCGCGCACACGTGCCTAATGCACATGCACAAAGCTGTTGTGACCCAGGCCCAAGTAGGTAGTAGTAGACGCAATCAATTCTGTCGTGTCCCACTCCTCCGCTGATGGCCGGGTCAGGGAAATCCGAATCAGGCGTGCCTCTGCAGCTCTGCCAAAGTCCTAGCAAAGTTCTCAAGGCAGGCAGGAGACCAGAAAGTGACTTCAGCAAGATATGTTAGACTTTGCCTGACTCAGAGACTGCCAGAAAGCAGATCCTTTATATAGGCCATGGGGTGTGGCTCCATGACTCAGCACTTATCCAGGCCTGCCCCTCCCTTCCTTCTGTCACCGCCGCCTATCAATTCTTCTGAAGCGAGGGTCACTCCAGTCTGCAGCTGTTGGCAATTGACCTTCCTCAGGCTCACATGCTGTGGGGGAGGGGTCTAGTTTCTCCGTTTGCCTGGGCATGGAGCCAGAGCTGGGGGCTGGAGGTACTTCTTCCTCCTCAGCCTGTCTGGGCATGGAGCCAGGGCTGGGGCCGGGAGGCATACTAGGACATTCCTCAGCGTTCGGAAGCAGATAAGAAGGCCCCGGTGAAAGCGGGCGAGACACAACAAGTTCAAAAATAGACTTTATTAGAACAGCTGAGAATTAACTCATTCTCAGCGTAGTCTAAATGAAATCAAAACAAATTCTTCATAACACAATTCTTCAGTCTTATCACCAACCTTGGTCTAATTAGGCAAACTGCCAAAGGCTTTTCTTGGCAGAAGTTCCAAAAACAGAAGACGCCGACAAGAAATAAATGCAACAAAACAAGGAGCAGGTCTATCAACATTGTTTTCCGACAAAGAGCCCAAACGCCGTTGCTGGTCTTTTAAGCCTTATGGGAGGGGCCAATCATCTCTTGGCCCTACTCCCGAGTCGTCCTCTTTGCTTGAGCTGCTCTTGCCTTCTGGCAGCTCTTCTCATGCATGCATTAGGAACAGGCTTCTTCTGTTCCTCTGCCTCACTATTGTCAGCCTCTGGAGGCTCTGGAGTCTGCACATCACACCCTGATGGCTCTGGCCCCACCTCTGCCTCCGATGCAGAGCCGGGCCTTTCCCAGCCTCCAGGACTGGCCCATGTTCTTCCTCAGCCTCATTGCTGTCCGACTCCGTTGCCAGCTCCGCAGGCTGCTGGCGAACCACAACAACAGTGTTCAAAATACAGCAATTTGAAACTCAGCTGGTTACCTTCTAAGGCAGCCCCGGTAAGTACAGCTGCGGAAATCAGCTGTTCTGCGCGAATCAGTTGAGCCACAAAGAAAGAAATATAGGACAGGTTAGGGCGGGTGGGCAGGGCCAGCTGATCGTCGGAACTACCGGTTCGCCCAAACTGGTCTGAACCGGCAGCATTTCTGTTGCTAAGTGAGACAGTTGTTAAGTGAATTTGCCCCATTTATCACCTTTCTTGCCACCATTGTTAAGTGAATCACTGCAGTTGTTCAAGTTAAATGAATCTGGCTTCCCGGTTGACTATGCTTGTCAAAAGGGCACCGTAGGGGATCACATGACCCCGGGACACTTCAACCTTCATAAATATGAACCAGGTTCCAAGCAGTTGAATTTTGTTCACATGACCCTGAGGATGCTGTATAACGGTTGAAATTCTGAAAAATGGTCGTAAGTCACTTTTTTTCGGGGATGATATAACTTTGAATGGTCACTAAATGAACTGTTGTAAGTCAAAGACTATCTGTATCTGAATTTTGACCGCACAACCATGGGGATGCTACTACGGTTGTAACTGTGAAAAACAGTCATAAGTCACTTTTTTCAATGCCGTTAAAGCTTTGATCAGTCACTAACATCAAAAACATCATTAAAAAAGGACAACAAAGAATGTTCTTTCTGCGCCAACTCAGTAAGCTCAAACTGCCCAAGGAGCTGCTGATTCAGTTCTACAGAGGAATTATTGAGTCTGTCATTTGCACCTCTATAACTGTCTGGTTCGGTTCTGCAACCCAACAAGAAAAACACAGACTTCAGAGGATAATTAGAACTGCAGAAAAAATAATTGCTACCAACTTGCCTTCCATTGAGGACCTGTATACTGCACGAATCAAGAAGAGGGCCGTGAAAATATTTGCAGATCACTCGCATCCTGGACATAAACTGTTTCAACTCCTACCCTCAAAACGACGCTATAGAGCACTGCACACCAGAACAACTAGACACAAGAACAGTTTTTTCCCGAAGGCCATCACTCTGCTAAACAAATAATTCCCTCAACACTGTCAGACTATTTACTGAATCTGCACTACTATTAATCGTTTCATAGTTCCCATCACCAATCTCTTTCCACTTATGACTGTATGACTATAACTTGTTGCTGGCAATCCTTATGATTTATATTGATATATTGATCATCAATTGTGTTGTAAATGTTGTACCTTGATGAACGTATCTTTTCTTTTATGTACACTGAGAGCATATGCACCAAGACAAATTCCTTGTGTGTCCAATCACACTTGGCCAATAAAAATTCTATTCTATTCTATTCTATTCTATTCTATTCTATTCTATTCTATTCTATTCTATTCTATTCTATTCTATTCTATTCTATTCTATTCTAAATGAACTGTCGTAACACGAGGACTACCTGTAAATAGAAGATGAGATATTAAGAATACAAAATCCTCCTTCGTTAAGCACAATCATGGAATCATAGGCTTGGAAGGGATCTTGAAGGTCTTCTAGTCCAACCCTCATATTGAGCTGTATTTACGTTTCAGTTTTTTTCCTTTACGACTTTTTAATACAGACCAGCCTGAGTTCAAACAAGATTAGTGTTTTATTTATTTGTTTGTATTCCGCCTTCTATTATTTGATTGATTTGACGTCAGACTTTTATGGATTTTCTCATCCTTTGTTTTTCAATTTAAAAGGTTATTGAGGTAGAGACACAGTGTTTAGTTCTGCAGAATTGGCTATAAAGTTTTTAAAAGAGGCATTTATTGTTTCAGGAATTGAGGTTTTTAAACAGTCCTGCATTTTCCAGAAATGTTATATGCACCAGGATTTTTGCTCTATATTTTTCCCCTGAATATCTCTATACCTTGAATATAGCATTTCCAGTTTCAATATTTATTATTTTTTTCATAATCTTTTAAATCGATGGATCATTCTGGCAAATGTATCGAGCTACATCTTTGCATCTTTTCTGTAATTGGAAAGATTTTATGTACTGGTACTCACCGAAAATTTGCTCAGCCTTCTTGTTTGTTTGCATTCATTGTTTAAGATGATTAGAGGACTGGAGGCTAAAACATATGAAGAACGGTTGCAGGAACTTGGTCTGTCTAGTTTAATGAAAAGGACTAGGGGAGACATGATAGCAGTGTTCCAATATCTCAGGGGCTGCCACAAAGAAGAGGGAGTCAAACTATTCTCCAAAGCACCTGAGGGTAGAACAAGAAGCAATGGGTGAAAACTAACCAAGGAGAGAAGCAACTTAGAACTAAGGAGAAATTTCCTGACAGTTAGAACAATTAATAAGTGGAGCGACTTGCCTCCAGAAGTTGTGAATGCTCCAACACTGAAAATTTTTAAGAAAATGTTGGATGGCCATTTGTCTGAAATGGTGTAGGGTTTCCTGCCTGGGCAAGGGGTTGGACTAGAAGACCTCCAAGGTCCCTTATTATGTTATATTATATTATGTTTTTGGATTCTGCTCCTCTTTGTAGGATTTTGTGTTTTCATTTAATTACTCCTTCTTTCTTTTTTATATTTCTTATTGAATTCCAAAATTTCCACATTCCTGTTTTATTTCTGGGATATTCTGTTTTTCATGCCTAACCCACACTATTTCGTACTGGTTAGGATGTGTTTTATTTTATTGAGCACATTGCAAAGATGTCCTTTTTAAAAAAATATTTGGTTCCGTTTCAGCACCATCCAACTCCAAAACAACTGAATTATCCACAGCCACCGTTGAAATGCATTGCAAACTAAGATTCCAGAATAAAGTATATATAAGGGTGCCATTTTTTAAGAAAAAAAAAATTCTCAAGTTTGGTGTTTATGCTTTTTTTTTTGTCTTCCAAAAACAGAGAGGAAAATAAATTCAAAAGTGACTCCATTTTCCTGGTAACCATTTTGCACAAAAATGTGACGGAATACAACTCAGGTGGTTTTTGGATTTCCTTAACCTTATTCAAAGATATTTTCTTCCTATGCAAGACTTTTTGTAGCCTCCAGAGGGAAGTTTTATTGACAGGTGGGCTCACTTTGCAGCCTTCTAGGAAGTAGAAACCTGTAAAGATATATATATATATATATATATATATATATATATATATATATATATATATATATATATATATATATATATATATATATATATATATATATATATATATATATATATATATATATATACACCAGACCCACACTCACAAGGTCCACACAGGATGTCACCACCGCACATCCACCCAGAAAGCAGACCCAAACCCACACTGATCATGAAGCACGACCAAGGACCAGAAGCCAGACCGCAGCTGCAACATTAGCCATTTCAAACCCCTCCAATCCATTCATGCAGCAGACTGACACCCACTGTGAAGATGTGGCACGACCACGGGGCCAGACAGCAGCTGTGCAGCTCACCAGCTCAAATCCCCCTGCAGCACAGACTAGACTGAGCACAACCAAGCCCCCACCAACACAGGACACCCCCCCAGCCAATCAGAGCACAGAAAACCCCCCATCCAATCAGAGCACAGCCAAGCTCCCACCCAATCAGTTCAAACCCCCACTAGCAGTTAAAAGGAAGAAACAGCTGCGATCACACATTGCTCCCAGAAGCACGAAGCTGAAGCCTCTATACTTCCCAGAATTCCTAGTCAACACAGGTGGGGAATTCTGGGAATTGCCGTTGGAACCTTTTAAGGCAGGGGTCTCCAAACTTTGGCAACTTTAAGCCTGGAGGACATCCAATTCCCAGAATTCCCCAGGCAGCAGAGCTGGCTGGGGAATTCTGGGAGTTGAAGTCCTCCAGGCTTAAAGTTGCCAAGGTTGGAGACCCCTGCTTTAAGGATTCCAAGTTGATCCCATCAAATCGTCATCATCACATCTGTTCATCGTACTTTTATTCTGCCATTTTTCTGATATATATTTTTTTTTGGATCCACTCTAGGCAGCTGGATGCTATTTGTATTGCTTTTGACAAAAAATCAAAGCTAATGGACAGTGATTGGACAACGCAGTCCAAGATTTACCATTTTAGCTGGCCAGGACCAATAAACCACCAGGAACAGATTCCGTCCAATAGCAAGCATGAATATGCAAATAGTTCCACTAGATTAAAAAAAAAAAAAAGAAACATGCAAAATGTGCCATGACACCAAGCAAAGAGTTCAAAATACATTTCTTAGAAAAGCATTCAGAACACAGATTGCCTGTTTGGGGGAAGCAGTTAAGGTCATTTTTTTTGAGCAATTAGTGTCATTTTTTTTGACACTGTAACTTGTACTATTTCCATTCTGAGAACGAGCAGCCGCCCCGCGAAACCAGGATCTTTTGAGACCAAAGATCAGATCTTATTCAACATCCTCCATTAATCCATCTAGTGGTTAAGGTGATGACCTAGAAACCAGGTAACTGTGAGTTCTAGTCTATTTCAGGCATGAAAACCAACTGGGTGACTTTGGGCCAATTATCAGACATGGTGAGTTCTAATCCTGTCTTAGGCATGAAAGCCGGCTGGGTGACTTTGGACCAATTACCAGGAGATGGTGAGTTCTAGTCCTGCCTTAGGCATGAAAGCCGACTGGGTGACTTTGGGCCAATTACCAGGAGACGGTGAGTTCTAGTCCCATTGTAGGCATGAAAGCCGACTGGGTGACTTTGGGCCAATCCCCAGGAGACGGTGAGTTCTAGTCCCATTGTAGGCATGAAAGCCGACTGGGTGACTTTGGGCCAATCCCCAGGAGACGGTGAGTTCTAGTCCCATTGTAGGCATGAAAGCCGACTGGGTGACTTTGGGCCAATCCCCAGGAGACGGTGAGTTCTAGTCCTACTCTAGGCCTGAAAACCAACTGGGTGACTTTGGGCCAATTATCAGACATGGTGAGTTCTAGTCCTGTCTTAGGCATGAAAGCCAACTGGGTGACTTTGGGCCAATTACCAGGAGACGGTGAGTTCTAGTCCTGCTTTAGGCATGAGCGCTGACTGGGTGACTTTGGGCCAATCCCCAGGTGACGGTGAGTTCTAGTCCTGCCTTAGCCATGAAAGCCGGCTGGGTGACTTTGGGCCAATCCGCAGGAGACGGTGAGTTCTAGTCCCATCGTAGGCATGAAAGCCGGCTGGGTGACTTTGGGCCAATCCCCAGGAGGCTGTGAGTTCTAGTCCCATTGTAGGCATGAAAGCCGACTGGGTGACTTTGGGCCAATCCCCAGGAGACGGTGAGTTCTAGTCCCATCGTAGGCATGAAAGCTGACTGAGAGACTTTGGGCCGATCACCAGCCCACAAAAGATGCAAAGTGGGTTGAACGCGATCCAAATTTACCTTCAATTAAAAAAAAAAAAAACCTCCAATGAAACACGATATGGTTAGGTCTCAGGCATTGCAGACTTTGTCCTTTCAGTCATTTTAAGTTTACTATTTGGGAGCTATTTGGGAAGGCAGCGTTGGGGGACCCACATATACCCACATATACTTCCAGATGTCTAACAGGGAGATAGAAGTAGCTATTTTTCACTCCTCCCTTATCACGAGTGGCTTGCGGCGAGCGCTGAAGTTGCAGTCCTCAAAACTCTTCCTGCATTGCATCCTCTTCAGCATCTGACTGTGAGGGGGAATATCTCCGAGCAGCTGCTGACAGTCTTAAGTGTGAGGGGGGGGGGAATGCTATTTCTAGGGTGTCCTCTCACGCATAATGCCTGGATTCATCGCCTGTTCTTCTTTATGCATTAAGATGAGTTGTGGAAGAACAAGAGATAAGATGGCAGACAGACGGTAGTCCTATTTCCTTTTTTTCCCCCTCACAAAGACAAACCCCCCACCCCACTTGAAGTAGGTTCAGGTGAGGGAGATCCAAGACTGGGCTGCTGGGGGTTAAAAGAGTCTTAAAAGAGCCAAGCTGGCAGACCCCTGTAATAGATGAACCCAGCCTAAGTCATGAACGGATCTCAAGGCGGGGTGGGGTGGGGGGAACTGAGGCTCAAGACGACAAGATATACGATGCTCAGGAAGCAACAAACGTGCATTCCCACCCACCCCCCAAAAATCAGAATTTTTGGCAAAAAAATAATAATCTTGTAAATCCGTGCTAGGGACGGTACCTGTCTCCTTTGGTGTTAATGTTTTAATTTGTAACGCTGAACGTTTTAAAGGCTTTTGTTTTTGTGCTTTTAGGATGCTGTAAGTCGTCCTGAGTCACTTGAGAGTTATATATATATATATATAACTCTTATATATATATATAAGTTATATATATATATATATATATATATATATATATATATATATATATATATATATATATATATATATATATATATGTATATGTATATATGTCTTTGGTTATTCGGGTTTTCTCACGCGTAAAATTGGAAGTGTCTTGGCGATGTTTCGACGAAGTCTCATTCGTCATCTTCAGGCTTCAGCCGTGCTTCTGGGAAGCACGAAGCTGAAGCCTGAAGATGACGAAGCACGAAGAAGCACGAAGCTGAAGCCTGAAGATGACGAATGAGACTTCGTCGAAACGTCGCCAAGACACTTCCAATTTTACGCGGGAGAAAACCCGAATAACCAAAGACCTACATACAAACACCCGCAAAAACCTCAGAATATATATATATATATATATATATATGAGAACCTCTAGCTAAGATTCTGTGCAGTTCGGAGAACCGCCAAATCCCACTCCTGGCTGGCCCCGCCCACCCCTCCCCTCCCCAGAATTCCCACGCGGCCCATTTTGGATGCAGGATGCACGCTGAGGTTCAGGGAGGGCAAAAAACAGCCCTACCGGAAGTTCAGAAAGGCTGGGAACGGGCCCATTTCTGGCCTCCAGAGCCTGGGGAGGCCGTTTTTGCCCCTCCTGGAGGCTCAAAGAAAGCCTCCAGAGCCTGGGGAGGGCAAAAACACCCCTCCCCCACCGTTGTGCAGGAGGCCGACTAGGCCACGCCCACTCAGCAACCGGGCAGAGAACACCTTGCTAAAAATTTTGAAGCCCACCCCTGGGGAGATCCCACAGCTGAGACTGTACTTCAGATCTCCCTGGCCCCGACCCGGCTCCCAAATCTTCAGTTTTCAAAAATTATGAATTTACAGGTAGTCCTCAACTTACAACGTTCATTTAGGGACGGCTCTGAAGTTACAAGGGCACTGGAAAAAGTGACTCACGACCGATTTTCACATGTTATGACCGTTCCCGCATCCCCATGGTCACGGGATCAAAATTCAGACGCTTGGCCACTGACTCGTATTTGTGACGGTTGCCGTGTCTCGGGGTCAGGTGATTCACTGTTGCGACCTTCTGAGAAGCAAAATCAACGGGGAAGCCAGATTCACTTAACAACCGTGTGACCAACTTAACAACTGCAATGATTCACTTCACAACTGTGGCAAGAAAAGTTGTATAATGGGGCAAAACTCACTTAACAACTGTCTCGCTTACAAACAAAAATTTTGGGTTCAATTATTTTATTATTTATTTATTTATTTATTCATTTAACCGCATTTTTATACCGCCCTATCTCCCAAGGGACTCAGGGCGGTTTACAGCCTAATAAAACATACATATAAATACAAAATAAAACACCAATTAAAAAACTTATTAAATAAGGCCGAATATTAAAAATTACAATAAGATAATAAAACCCCGTTAAAACCAAATTTAAAATTTGAAATTCTAGTCCAGTCCTGCGCAAATAAATAGATGTGTCTTAAGCTCGCGGCGAAAGGTTCGAAGGTCAGGAAGTTGGCGAAGTCCTGTGGGAAGTTCGTTCCAGAGGGTGGGAGCCCCCACAGAAAAGGCCCTTCCCCTGGGTGTCGCCAGTCGGCACTGTCTGGCTGACGGCACCCTGAGGAGTCCCTCCCTGTGAGAGCGCACAGGTCGGTGGGAGGCAGTCGGTGGCAGTAGGCGGTCCCGTAAGTAACCCGGCCCTATACCATGGAGCGCTTTGAACATAGTTACCAAAACCTTGAAGCGCACCCGGAAGGCCACAGGTAGCCAGTGCAGTCTGCGCAGGAGAGGTGTCACATGGGAGCCATGAGGGGCTCCCTCTATCACCCGCGCAGCCGCATTCTGGACCAACTGGAGCCTCCGGGTGCTCCTCAAGGGGAGCCCCATGTAGAGAGCATTGCAGTAATCCAGACGAGATGTCACAAGAGCATGAGTGACCGTGCATAGGGCATCCCGGTCTAGAAAGGGGCGCAACTGGCAAACCAGGCGAACCTGGTAAAAAGCTCTCCTGAGACGGCCGTCAAATGGTCTTCAAAAGACAGCTGTCCATCCAGGAGAACGTCCAAGTTGCGCACCCTCTCCATTGGGGCCAATGACTTGCCCCCAACAGTCAGCCAACAGTGGTCTTAAGTCGAGGACTACTTGTATAGAAACAGGAAACCTTTCTCCTTCACCTTTATTAACGTTATCTCAGGTTCTCCTTCCCCAGGATACAATCTAAAGATCATTCTATTTTAGCACCTATATATTTCTTTGAAAAAAAAAATATTCAGGATTGATTTTTAACCATTCAGGTATACAAAATTTGCATAGTAGAAAATCAGTGGCAGAATTTCAGTTTCAGGCTGCAAAATTAATCTGAGATACTTCAACGGTTCATGGAAAGGCCATTGCCTATCAGAGGCATTAAGACTACAAGCCCCATTGTTCCCTGACCATTTGAAAGCCACCGAGTTGGAGAAAATTAGTCAAAAAGAGCCGGCAGAGAAAGACATCAATGGCTGGATTCTCACAACAGGTGAAGTCCACGTTAAAATGGGGTTTAGGAGTTCATGAATTGTACATGACAACTAGACTTTTGTTAAAGCTTTGTAGAAGATTTAAAAAAACATTGGACTCCGGAGGTTTTAGAGAGTCTTCACATACTCTTGATAGAGTTCCTGTTGTGGTCCGCTAGTGGCCAGTGGAGCTGGCAGCGGATTTGGACTGTGAGGAGGTTGGGGAAGAACATGGGCCAGTCCTGGAGTCTGGGAAAGGCTCTGATGAGGGCTCTGCGTTGGAGACAGAGAGGGAACCAGGGCCTGTATGCCAGTTATCAGCTGCCTTCGGAGTCAGAAATCAGTGAGGCAGACGAACAGCTGGAGCCTATTCCCAGTGTTCGCATGCGTAAAGCTGCCAGACGAAAGGAACAGCTAAAGAACAAGGGGCGACTAGGGAGTAAGGCCACACGTGGATGGTGAACGGCCCCTCCCATAGGGAAAAAAAGAGGAGCGAAAGGGGAGTGGAGTTTGCAGGAGACGATTAGTTCGCTTAATTGGTTCGTGACTCCCAGAGATTTCTTGCCAAGTTTCGAAGATATCGGTCTGGCAGCTCTCTGAGCCAGATAAGGTCTGTGACTGTAAATTATCCCTTGAAAGACTTTACTGGATGTGAATGAGAGGAAATCACTGTAATTTAATAAAAATATTTTTTTTGTCGGGACTTTATGCTCTTGGGAAGCCTAGGTCAGAACAGTTCCTCCGCAGAAGAGCCAGAATAATGTTGAGTTGGGGCACCAACCCTCCGAGATGGTCTCTCATTGCAGATCTGGATGGTGGTCCTTTATTCCTGATTTTCAGAAGTTCTGTTAAAACAGAGGCGGCCAAAAAGGGCCTTGAAGACACTTAAGGATTCAGAGCACAGTGGCAAGATTTTTTAAAAAAACAACCAACTTCTCCCCCTCTCACCCCTCCCTTCCCCGCTTGCCATAAACTGGTTCACAACTCTACAATATCAGCAAGAGGATGAGCTTCACGGGGTGGAAGGGAAGAGGAATTACTTTCTGCAACCAACTTGGCAGCAGAAAGCGTTCCCATCCAATTCCCCCGAGTACGGGCCCCTCCTTGCCAATTGAAGAGGCGGCTTTTTTTGTTTTTTTTAAAGTTGTATTAAAAATGCAGGGAATTACCCCGGGTGACCTAAGAGCAGGGCTGATCAACTTCGGTGACTTTAAGACCGGTGGACTTCAACTCCCAGAATTCCTCAGCCAGCGTTGGCTGGCTGAGGAATTCTGGGAGTTGAAGTCCACCGGTCTTAAAAGTCGCCAAAGTTGGAGATCTCTGCTCTAAGCCACGCCCCTTCTGTGTGAACGGAGTTTCCTCTACTGTAACTCATCCATCTTCTTTTAATGATCCCGTAATCCCTTGAGGGGTGGAGTCTGGGCAACTGAATGGAACTGAGTGTTTACTGACCAGATGCCCTTCCTGTCGCCAAGGCAGAGTTATACTCAGCAGGTATATTTTCTCAGCAGTTAATACTCAGCAGGTATACTCAGCCCAGAGAGAGAGAAATTTCTGCCACTACCTAGGATCGAACCCACAGCCTCCTGGATTGTGAGGCGAGAGCTCCACCACTACGCCACCGCACCACACATTGCTCTATTGTAACTATAACCTGGTAAATTCAGACAGGATGAAAAGAAAAGAGGGAGTGGCTTAGAGCAAGGATGAAATGTAAAAATTTTTTTTTTACTTTTAAAAGCATTTTTTCTACAGCCTCTTCGGCCGAAGAGGTTGTAGAAAAAATGCTTTTAAAAGCCTGTGATGATCAGGCAACTCAGTTGGGATCGCCAGAACCTTTTAAAAGCTTTTTTTTTTTTTTACAACCTCTTCAGCCAAGAGGTTGTAGAAAAAATGCTTTTAAAAAGTTCTGATGATCCCAGCTGAGCCGCGCGTTCATCAGAGGCTTTTTTTAACTTTTAAAAGCATTTTTTTTCAGCCAAAGAAAAAATGCTTTTAAAAGTAAAAAACAAACAAACAAACTTCTGATGATCATGCGACTCAGCTGGGGCGGGGGGGTGGGGGCAGGGATTTTTGCTCTCTGAACTACCCGTCGCCATCGCTACCGGGTCGGGCGATCCGGTCCGAACCGGGAACATTTCACCCCTGGCTTAGAGCCACTCCCTCTCCAACCTTGGCAACGTGGCCGGCTGAGGAATTGTGGGAGTTGAAGTCCACAAGCCGTAAAAGAGGCCTAGGTTGGAGACCCCTGACCCAGAGGAGGTATCTTGGCACTGCCCTTTTGAGACTTTCACCCCTTCCCTTGAGGCGTTCCTTCCCTAGAGATCAGAGTTGAATGTTGAAGAGGTAGTTTTCACAATCCGGCTCTTGGAGGGGGTACACCGGGCCGGAGGATGAGGGATGGTGATGGAGGCTCTGCCCCAAGGCCAGGTCGGAAGGGGTCAACACCCCACCTTTCTTCATGACGTAGAGGAAGTAGTGGAAGTCCCTTCCGTAACTGATGTGTTGGATGGACCAGTTGTAGGCACGCTGGGCATAGTGACGCTTACGGAAATGCGGCTGGGCGAAGGTGATGGAGATAAACCTTCCTCTGGGTTGCAAGACTCGAGCGACCTAGGAGAAAACAAGAGAGGTAGTTTACAAAGTACTCTGGCCCCCAGGGTGGAATTGGCTACAGGCATTCCTCGACTTACAATGGTCCGTTTAGTGGCAGTTCGAAGTTGCGACAGCCCCGGAAAAAAAGTGATTTTTTTTCAAAAGCCGTTGTAAACTTTGAACGATCAGTAAATGAACCGTTATAAGTCGAGGGGTACCTGTCGTGTCCCCCTCCCCCTCCAACGACCGGGTCTAGGAAGTCCGTATCAAGTGTGGCCACGAAGTCTCTGCAGCTTTGCCAAATTCCTTCCAGATTTCTCAGGGCAGGCAGGAATCCAAGTTGTGACTTCAGCAAACTAAAGGAGACTTTGCTTGACTCAAAGTTGCTTGACTCAAGCTGGTCCTTTATATAGGCTGTGGGGTGTGGTTCCATGACTCAGCACTTATCCAGGCCTGCCCCTCCCTTCCTTCTGCTGACGTCGCCCCTCAGATCTCCGGAAGCGGGGATCCTCCCACTGTGAATTCTCTTCCGCTGGATCTGCTGCCGGTAATTCCAGCAAGTGGCTGGCTCCCTGCTCACATGCTGTAGGAGTGAGGTTTGTTTGTTCATTCCTGACATCCTGTCCGGCCACGGGAGGGGCCCGGCTGAGGAGAGGAGGGAGGACGAGGCACAACAGTACCTGTAATCTTCTCCGAGAACTTTGCTCAACAATAAACCTTCACAATCGTCTCCATTCTCTCTTTAAGAAGATGAGTAGATGTCAGTCATCTCCTGCTGCGAAATTAACGGGAAGATTGGTCACCTTCACGTTCTCTTGGGAAGAGAAAAGGGGTGGGACTTAATGACATGCAGCAAGGTTGTTCTTTCCTCCGAGAAACCATCACAAATACACACACACACACACACACACACACACACCCCTCTGTGTCTTCCTTCCATGAAAGTACCAATTCTGCAGAAGAGAAAATGTGACTTTTGGCAGAGTCAGGCCAGGGACTTCCCCACGACCAAGTCGTGCTAATTCGAATGCAAGACCTTCAAACCCCTTCCTGTGCAGGTACTCCTCGACTTACGACCCTTCGCTTAGTGATCGACCGAAATCACAACTGCACAGTTGCAAAAGTGACTCACGGGTGGGTTTTTTTCCACATGTATAACTTTCGCAGCATCTCCAGGGTCAACTTGATTAAAATTCGGATGCTTGGCAGCTGACTCTTATTTATGACGGTCGCAGAGTCCCAGGGTCACATGATCCCCTTTTGCCACCTTCTGACCAACGAGGTCAAAGGGGAAGCCCGATTCATTTAAACAACCGTCTTACTAACTTAAGCAACTGTAGCCATTTGCTTAAGAACCTTGGCAGCAAAGGTTGCAAAACGGGGCAAAACTCATCTCACTATCTCGCTTAGCAACAGAAGTGTTGGTCTCAACTGTCGTCATAAGTCGAGGACTCTCTGTAAACGAGATTTCCCTTTGATTTTCTGGGGAACGGTTGCTGGTACAAACCTTACTTGTGCTCAATGTGCAATTTGCACAAGCTTCCCATCGTCCCCACCCCCACAAACCTTCCAAGTGAACAACCCCAAGCCAAGATCTCACAACGGACACGTTGTCCAAGATGCGGCTTTGTTTGCAGCTGAGTGGACTGACCCTTTTAATCATCATTTTCTCCTCTCTGGAACTAAACTCCTCCTAATAGGATGGAAAAGAACATCAATTTGCTTGCTTGGCTTTATCCAAAGTCAAAGGCACTTACGGCCACGGGCTCGGCGTGATCGGCATGCTAACGCCAAGGCCGCAGGCAGGGTCTCCAACGCAGCCAACGCTTGGCTGGGTGGTGTCTTTCTCTCCTTTCCCCCCCCTGTGGGGATTCTGCTAGTGCAGCCAGCCTGCGGGACGCCCCCCCACCCCCCCAATTTTACTCCTGAAAGACCTTCACCAGGACAGATGGGATTGAATGCTCAACAACCTGTACGAGAGGCTGGGACAGCGATAAGAACTGAGACCTTCTGCATTCAACAATTTCAGGAGAGAGCGAGAGCAAGAGAGGAGAGCGAAGAGAAAAGAAAGAATAGAGCGAAAAAGGAGGAGAGGAGAGAGAGTGGAGAGAAAGAGAGGAGAAAGAAAAGAGAGAGAAAAGAATAGAGAGAAAAGGAGGAGAGGAGAGAGAGAAGAAAGAAAGAGAGGAGAAAGAAAAGAGAGAAGGAGAGAAAAAACAGGAGAGGAGGAGAAAGAAGGAGAGAAGGAGAGAAAAGAGGAGGAGAGAAAAGAGAAAGAAAGAAGGAGAGAGAAAAGAGAGGAGAGAAAGAGAGAGAGAGAAGGAGAGAGGAAGAGAGTGGAGAGAAAGAGAGGGAAAGAAAAGAGAGAAAAGAGAATGGAGAAAGGAGGAGAGAGAGAAGAGAAGAGAGAGGAGAGAAAAACAAGAGAAGAGGAGAAAGAAGGAGAGAAGGAGAGAAAAGAGGGAAAGAAAAGAGAGAAGGAGAGAGAGAGAGAAGAGAGAGAAAGGAGGAGAGAGAGAAGAGAGTGGAGAAAGGGAAAGAAAAGAGAGAAGGAGAGAGAGAGAGAGAGAGAAAGAGAAGGAGAGAAAAACAGGAGAGGAGGAGAAAGAAGGAGAGAAGGAGAAAAGAGAGCGGAAAGAAAAGAGAAAGAGAAGGAGAGAGAAAAGGAGAGAGAGAGAGAAAGGAGGAGAGGAGAGGAGAGAGAGAGTGGAGAAAAGAGGGAAGAGAGAAAGAGAATGGAGAAAAGAGAGGAGAGAGAGAGAAGAGAGAAGGAGGAGAAAAACAAGAGAAGAGAGAAGAGGAGAAAGAAAAGAGAGGAGAGAAGGAGAGAAAGAGAGAGAAAGAGAGAGAAGAAAAGAGAAGAGAGAGAGGAGAGAAAGAGAAGAGAGAAAGGAGAGAGAGGAGGAGAAGAGAGAGGAGAAAAGAGAGGGAAAGAAAAGAGAGAAAGAAGGAGAGAAAAGAGAGAGGAGAGAGAGAAGAGAGAGGAGAGGAGGAGAGAGAAGAAAGAAGAGAGAAGAGGAGAGAGAGAAAGAGAGGGAAAGAGAAAGAGAAAAGAGAGAGAAGGAGAGGAGAGAGAAAAGAGAAGAGAGAGAAAGGAGGAGAGAGAGAAGAGAGTGGAGAGAAAGGAGAAAGAAAAGAGAAAGAGAAGGAGAGAGAGAGAGAGAAAGAGAGAAGAGAGAGAAAAACAGGAGAGGAGGAGAAAGAAGGAGAGAAGGAGAGAAAAGAGAGCAGAAAGAAAAGGGAAAGAGAGAAGGAGAGAGAAAAGAGAGGAGAGAGAAGAGAGAAGAGAGAGAAAGGAGGAGAGAGAGGGAAGAGAGTGGAGAGAAAGAGAGGGAAAGAAAAGAGAGAAAGAGAATGGAGAGAAAAGAGGAGAGAGAGAGAAGAGAGAAGGAGAGGAGGAGAGAAAAAACGAGAAGAGGAAAAAGGAGAGGAGAGAAAAGAGAGGGGAAAGAAAAGAGAGAAAGAGAGAAGGAGAGAGAAAAGAGAGGAGAGAGAGAAAGGAGGAGAGAGAGAAGAGAGTGGAGAGAAAGGGAAAGAAAAGAGAGAAGGAGAGAAGGAGAGAAAGAGAGGAGAGAGAAAAGAGGAGAGAGAGAAAGGAGGAGAGAGAGAAGAGAGTGGAGAGAAAGGGAAAGAAAAGAGAGAAAGAGAGAAGGAGAGAGAGAGAGGAGAGAGAAAAGAGAAGAGAGAGAAAGGAGGAGAGAGAGAAGAGAGTGGAGAGAAAGGGAAAGAAAAGAGAGAAGGAGAGAAGGAGAGAGAAAAGAGAGAGAGAGAAAACAGAATAGAGAGAGTGGAGAGAAAGGGAGGAGAAAGAAAAGAGAGAAAAGAGAGGAGAGAAGAGAGAGAGAAAGAGAGAAAAGAGAGAGAAACTTATTACATTTATTTGCCACCTATCTCACTGTGGGGCTATTCTGGGCGGCTTACAACAAGAAAAACAAAGAACAAATATAAAAAGAACATTAGCAAGGAATGAAATGATAAAAATAATCCGTGGAAGTGCATTAATACGAAATTTGAAAGATGATCTCAAATCTACCTTGCGTGCGAAGGGTTAACAGGATTAAAGGCGCCCTGTGCTTGTTATGGGGCAGCCCCTCCAGCCTGGCTCCCCAAAGCTGTGCAGCTGCCCTGTTCTTAAATCTCTCTTCTATCCTGGCAGGCTGATCTCGTATCCTGGGCACAGCTGGGCACGGCTTTACATAAGCACAGAAGCCACTACTAAGACAGAGGCTGGAGGAATGTTTAAATTCTCTCATTCGGTCAAAGGAAGAGATGTTAGACTTTTTTCCTATGGGAAAATGCTACAAGGGCTACCTGTGTCAGAGATAGCCTATCCTGGTTTATGTTGTGGTCCGCCAGCAGCCTGCGGAGCTGGCAACGGAGTCGGACAGCGATGAGGCTGAGGTGAGGCCAGGGCCATCGGGGAGTGAGGTGTGGACTCCAGAGCCTCCAGAGACTGATAGTAGTGAGGCAGAGGAACCTGTTCCTAATGCACGCATGAGAAGAGCTGCCAGAAGGCAAGAGCAGCTCAAGCAAAGAGGGCGACTCGGGAGTAAGGCCAAGAGATGATTGGCCCCTCCCATAAGGCTTAAAAGACCAGCAACGGCATTTGGGCTTTGCCGGAAAACAACGTTGGTAGCGTCATCTTCTTTTCATTTATTTTTGTTTCAGTGACTTCTGAACGTTTGCCAAGAAAGGCAGTTTGCCTAATTGGACCAAGGTTTGCGATAGGATTGAGGAATTTGTGTTGGGAGGAATTTGCTTTAATTTAGTTGAACTACGTTGGGTATGAAGTAATTCTCAGCTGTTCGAATAAAGTTTGTTTGTTTCTTTCACGGACTGAGTTTTCCACTACCTACTTGGGCCTGGGTCACAACGGTTTGAGATTTAAACGACTGCTTCTAGATAAGACCACCTGATTGCATCATAAATTCAACCCACAACTGCATTCTAATAAGGCAAGTCTGGAGAGGACCTCTTTCTCCTCTTGAGACTAAAAAGCAAGGAGGAAGGTTGTGTTCTGTCCTCCCTCGCCTCCGTCCGAATGATGGCTTAATTAGCTGTCACTATCAGCTCTGGCAGCAGAATAGCCAGCGTCTGCCAAGAACCTCCGTTATCTTCCACGACGCTGGTGAGTCACCTAGAAACAAACTTCAGCTCTTAATCAGTGGATTTGCCTGTTAAAAAGAGGCACAGCAGCTCTGGCTGCCTTTTATATCCTGTGGGGTGTGGCTCCATGACTCAGCACTTCCTAGGCCTGCCCCACCCTTGCTTCTGTTGTTCCCTCCTCTCCCGCCTACGAAACCAAGCCTGACTGCCGTCAGCTGGGTCTGCAGGCATGGCCTGGGTGGGGGGAAGAGTCAGGGGATGGAGGCCTCATTATCTCTTCCACCTGGCCTGTTTCTTTCTTTCTTTTTTTTTCATAAAAAAGTTTTATTTTTACAATCATATCAAACAGCTCATCCAATGTACAGTTATATACAATTAGTCGGGCTTGCCCAGTCACCACCCCCCTTTTTAACACTCTTCCCTCTTCTACCTTCTTCTACTTTCCAGACCTTCCTCTCCTTCTCTTATCTACATCCTCTCCTCCCTCCACCCTACACCTTCCTTCTCCCTCTTCCACCCCTCTTCCTTTTTTTATTTATTTATTTATTTATTTATTTGATTTTTATACCGCCCTTCTCCCGAAGGACTCAGGGCGGTGTACAGGTAAGATAAAACCAGCAATACAATATACAGGTTAAAATACAATTTAAAAAACTTATTTAAATTAGCCTGGAGATTAAAATTTGCCATACTAAAAAACCCCGTTTAAAAATTAATCAATTTAGCATTAAAATTCCAATTTAAGCCAGCCCCGTGCGGATAAAAAGATGTGTCTTCAGTTCGCGATGGAATGTCCGAAGGTCAGGTATTTGGTGTAAACCCGGGGGAAGCTTGTTCCAGAGTGTGGGAGCCCCCACAGAGAAGGCCCTTCCCCTGGGGGCCGCCAGCCGGCATTGTTTGGCGGACGGCACCCTGAGAAGTCCCTCTCTATGGGAGCGTACAGGTCGGTGGGAGGCGTGTGGTAACAGCAGGCGGTCCCGTAAGTACCCAGGTCCTAAGCCATGGAGTGCTTTAAAGGTCGTAACCAACACCTTAAAGTGCACTCGGAAGGCCACAGGCAGCCAGTGCAGTCTGCGCAGGAGCGGTGTTACATGGGAGCTACGCGTAGCTCCCTCTATCACCCGCGCAGCTGCATTCTGAACTAACTGAAGCCTCCGAGTGCACTTCAAGGGGAGCCCCATGTAGAGAGCATTCCTTCTTCTTCTCCTCTTTTCTCCCTCCCCACCGTTCTAAAATGGTAACTGGGCAGACCCGACCCTACATTAATTATATTTATACATCTTCAATAAGATGTATGCCAGGGAAGCCGGTGCTCCCGAGGTAAGTCCTGACGGCCCTTCCCCCTCACTGTTCAAGTCACTTTCTGGCAGCAGGCCCGGCTCGGGGGGCGCAGACACAACAGGTTGCTGAAGGCTTTCTTCTTTGATGTAAGTACTCCTCGATTTACAACCATTGGTTTAGCGACTGTTCAAATTTACAACGGTGCTGAAAAGAGTGACTTATGACCGATTCTCACACAGGGGTGTCAAACTCAAGGCCCGGGGCCAAGATCCGGCCCGTGAGGTGTGTACTTAGTTCTAGCCCGCGGGGCTCCCCTGGAAACAGCGAAGTTACCGGCCCATGGTGCCTCTAGCAGCGAAAATGGAGTTCGGGAGCCCGTACCCCCAACACGAGTGATGTCGAGCTGGCCACACCCACCATGGCCAAGCCCCACCCACCCCCAGGTCAACCACCATCCTGATGTGGCTTTCAACGAAATCGAGTTTGACACCCCTGCTCTACGGTCATGTGATCAAAATGTAGGTGCTTGGCAACTGGCCCATCTTAATTGCAATGTCCTGGGGTCATGTGATCACCATTCGTAACCTTCCCGCCTACGGTATGTCACGGAAGTGAGCAAAATTCCCCTTCCTCACATTTTATAAATATTTGCACATTATCACTTAGGGGGTGTGCTCACTTTGGTTGCCAGCAGTGTAGAGGTTGATGGCTGTGTGTCGCATTATTTTGAGGGGACAGCACATTTACACTGTTATATAAGCTGTATACTCACTAATAATAATAATAATAATAATAATAATAATAATAATAATAATAATAATAATAATAATAATAATAATAATAATAATAATAATATAAAAACAACAATTGGCACAAACAAAATTACCCGACCTTTGGACCTTTCGCCGTGAGCTGAAAACGCATTTGTTTATTCAAGTGGGACTGGCTTAAATTTTTAATTCTAAACTTTTAATTCTAAACAATTTTAATCGGGGTTATTATTTATAAATTTTAAGGATTTTTCAATTTGATTGTTTTAATTTCGGCCATTTATGGATTATGTTTGTTTTAAGTTTTTGTTTTAATTGTACATTGTGTTGTTTTTATACTTTGGCTGTACACCGCCCTGAGTCCTTCGGGAGAAGGGCGGTATAAAAATCTAAATAAATAAATAAATAAATAAACAACAACAACAGAGTAGGAAGGGACCTTGGAGGCCTTCTAGTCCAACCCCCTGCCCAGACAGGAAACCCTACACCATCTCAGACAGATGGTTATCCAACATTTTCTTAAAAATTTCCAGTGTTGGAGCATTCACAACTTCTGCAGGCAAGTCGTTCCATTTACTAATTGTTCTAACTGTCAGGAAATTTCTCCTTAGTTCTAGGTTGCTTCTTTCCTTGATTAGTTTCCACCCATTGCTTCTTGTTCTACCCTCAGGTGCTTCGGAGAATGGCCCGACTCCCTCTTCTTTGCGGCAGCCCCTTTTCATTGTAGCCGAGTGTCATTTCTTCAGTGCAGTCACACGAAAAGATATACGTAAATATTTACATTTTACAAAATGCGAGGGGGTATACTCGCTTCTGTGACATACTGTAGCTACTGACAAGAAAAGCCAATTGGGGTGGGAGGGGGAGCCAAATCTGCTTAATCACCACATTATTCCCTTCACAACCGCAGTGATTGCCTTAACAACGTCAATCGAGGACTACCTGTAATAACCATTCCAGGAAAAAAACTGAACTGATTGCAACAGGTAAGGACTTCCTAAATTCTCAGGCTCATTGAGAGTGCGCTCATTGCCTTTCCCTGTCCTTGTCCCCCCCACCTCCCCGAACTGGAGTAAGCGGCGACCTCTGCATGCAAGCAAAGCATTTGATGTACCATGAAATTGTGGTTTCTCCCAGATCAGGGATGGGCAGCCCTTTTAGGCTTCGGGCTAAGTTTTCATCTGGTCCAGCAGACAGTAGTTCAATGATGTCTCCTTGCCAACCAACGTGAGCAAAATATCCATCTGGCCTTGAAAGGGAGTTGAGGGCATGGATTTGTTATGTGTTGATCATTGAAGAAATGGGAGAAATGAGTATCGATGCCTTTACACGTCGGTGTTATACAACAGGATGTCGGGGGGGGGGGAATACAGTACAAGTAGTAGCCTTTGGCTAGCAACCATTTGTTTAGTGACGGCTTTAGTGTGACCCAGGCCCAAGTAGGTAGTAGGAAACTCAGTCCATGTAAAAAACCAAACAAACTTTATTCGAACAACTGAGAATTACTTCGTTCCCGGCATAGTTCAACTAAATTAAAACAAATTCCTCCCAATACAAATTCCTCAGTCCTGTTGCAAACCTTGGTCCAATTAGGCAAAATGCCAAAGGCCTTTCTTGGCAAACGTTCAGAAGTCACAAAAATAAATGCAAGACATAGACGAAGCAGAAGACGAAGCTATCAATGTTGTTTTCCGGCAAAGCCCAAACGCCGTTGCTGGTTTTTTAAGCCTTATGGGAGGGGCCAATCATCTCTTGGCCCTACTCCTGAGTCGTCCTCTCTGCTTGAGCTGCTCTTGCCTTCCGGCGGCTCTTCTCATGCCTGCATTAGGAACAGGCTCCTCCTGTTCCTCTGCCTCACTACTGTCAGTCTCTGGAGGCTCTGGAGTCCGCACCTCACTCGCCAATGGCCCTGGCCCCACCTCAGCCTCATCGCTGTCCGACTCCGTTGCCAGCTCTGCAGGCTGCTGGCGGATCACAACACCTGTTGCGCTGTCCCAGAATTTTGTGATCCCCTTTTGCGACCTTCTGACAAGCAAAAGCCGACGGGCAAGCCCGAGTCACTTAACCACCGTGTTCCTAATTTGACAACTGCCGTGATTCACTTTACCCCTGTGGAATGAAAGGTCATAAAATGAGGCACTTAAACCTCTGCCTTGCTTAGCAACGGAAATGTTGGGCTTCAGTGTGGTTTTACGTCAAGGATTACCTGCACCTATACAACAGATTAATCCAGAGTTTTCACCTGAGATGTCAGGCTTTTTTTTTTTTTTTTGCATTTATATCACGCCCTTCTCCGAAGACTCAGGGCGGCTTACATTGTGTCAAGCAATAGTCTTCATCCATTTGTATATTATATACAAAGTCAACTTTTATTGCCCCCAACAATCTGGGTCCTCATTTTACCTACCTTATAAAGGATGGAAGGCTGAGTCAAGCTTGGGCCTGGTGGGACTTGAACCTGCAATATTGCAAGCAGTTGCTATTAATAATAGGCTGCATTAGCCTGTTGCGCCACCAGAGGCTCAAACCCAGAGGTCTTCAGACTTGGAGCTTTAAGATGTGTGGACTTCAACTCCCAGAATTCCTCAGCCAGCAAAGCTGGCTAAGGAATCCTGGGAGTTGAAGTCCACACGTCTTAAAGCTGCTAAGTTTGAAGACTCTGCTCAAACCCATCAATCACTACTCTAATCAGGTCCATCCACATGGCTGCTGGGTTGTCTTCTTCTGCTCTTTCCTTCAACTCTGTGCAACCTTAAGGACTTCTCAAGGGAGGTGGGTGTCCATGTGACATGTCCAAAATACAATCGTTTGATAAATACATACCAGTTGCCAAGCATCTAAATTTTGATCACTTGTGTATGGTTATACAACAGCGATGGCTAACCTTTTGTCGTATGCCAAAAGCGCATCCATGTGCCTTCACTCATAATGCAATGCGCACATGACCCCACGACCCCCTATACATGCGTGTGCGACCCCTGTGCACCCCATTTTGCACCTAGCACACCTCCCTGCAGCCTCCTGGGACCAAAAAATGGGCCACCGTGGCAGGGAGGCCTGCTAGGCCCAAAATTGGGTGCGGTGGGGGGGTGGCCACCCCTCCGCAGCTCATTTTTGGTGCCAGGAGGCCGCAGGGAGGCCTGCTAGGCCCAAAATGTTCCCTGTCCCCATATGTGACCCCCCCCTGCCCCACACATGCGTGCTTGACCCCCCCTGCCCCCCGAGCATGCGCACGCGTCTCCCACATGTGCCCTGCCCCTGCAGATGTGCAGCAGAGACCCAAGAATCAGCTTGCCAGTGGGAGGTGCACCTGTTCTGTCCTCCTTCGCCTTCGTCTGAGTGATGGCTTAATTAGCTGGCACTATCAGCTCTGGCAGCAGAATAGCCAGCGTCTGCCAAGAGCTTCCGTTACCTTCCACGACGCTGGTGAGTCACCCAGGAACAAACTTCAGTTCTTAGTCAATCAGTGGATTTGCCTGTTACAAAGAGACACAGCAGCTCTCTCTGCCTTTTATATCCTGTGGGGTGTGGCTCCATGACTCAGCACTTCCTAGGCTTGCCCCACCCCTGCTTCTGTTGTTCCCGCCTTTCCTGCCTAGGAAACCTAGGGTCCAGCCAGGCCTGATTGCCATCAGCTGGGTATGGAGGTGTGGCCTGGGGGGTGGGAAAGAGTCAGGGGATGGAAGCCTCATTATTTCTTCCACCTGGCCTGCCTTTGGCTCCTGGAGCTGAGCCAGGCAAGCCGGTGCTCCCGAGGTAAGTCCTGAGGACCCTTCCCCCTCACTTTCCAAGTCACTTTCTGGCAGCAGGCCCAGCTCCAAGTCACTTTCTGGCAGGAGGGCCAGCTCAGGGGGTGCAGGCACAACAGCACCCGTATGCAGGGTGGAGCTGAGCGAGGTGACAGCTTGCATGCCCGCAAAGAGAGCTCTGCGTGCCATAGGTTCGCCATCACAATTATATAAAGTCTAAACTAAAAAAGATAGCTGAAAACAAAAAAGAAGAAACCTTCTATGCAGGTAGTCCTTGACTTACGACCACAATTGAACGCCAAATTTATGTTGCAAAGTGAGACATTTGTTAAATGAGTTCTGCTCCGCTTTACGACTTTTCTCACCACGTTTGTCAAGTGAATCTGACCTTCCCCCCTGACGTTGCCGGTCAGAACATCGCAAAAGGAGATCTCGTGACCCTGGGACAGATGCAGCCGTCGTAAATATGAGTCCGTTGCCCAGCCTCCGAATTTTGACCATGTGACCATGGGGATATTGCAAGGATCGGTCATAAGTTACTTTTTTTCAGTGTCGTCGTAACTTCGAACAGTCACTAAATGAACTGTTGTAAATTGAGGACTACCTATATAGCAATCAGTCCTGCGAACGGATCACCGAAGTGGGGTAAGGAAGGAAAACAGGGTTACAGGAAAATAAATCTCTTAGTTTAGATGGAACAATGGGAAGGAACAGTTTCTCCACTGAAGTTTTCCGAATTCCATTACTTCGGTAGATTCCCCACTGGAGTCTACTGTTAAGAAGCAGAGAGGAACTTTATAGATGGCATTTAGACCCCAAAAAGTTGTCATGTATGTATCCTAATGTACAGGCTAAATGTTGGAGATGCGATTGTGAAGATGCCACATTACCATATATGGTGGACTTGTAAAAAAGTTAAAGCATTTTGGATTAAAGTATGGTGGATCATGCAGAATATTTTGAAAAAGAAGATTAAGTTTACTCCGCAGTTCTTTCTACTAGGAATAATTATGGATTGTACAGCTATAGAGACTAAATTGATTTTGAACTTAATAACAGCCGCAAGACTTTTGATTGCTCAATATTGGAAGAAAGAAGAATTACCTACAATTGAAGAATGGACACTCAAAGTATCAAATTTGGCAGAAATGGCAAAAATTTCTGCTTACTTGAAAGACTATACACAAGAAAAATATATTTTAGAATGGAAAATGTGGATTGATTATATTCAAAATAAGTATCAGATAAAAAAATATCGAATAGCATATGAGTAAATTTAGGAAATATTTTGTATTAGATTTATTTCTGAAGGAGAGGGGAATTGAGAGTGTGATTATGTGTGGAGTGACTAGAGATTATAATTTAGGAATTATTTTGGATTATGATTGTTAGTTTTGATACCCTGCATTTTGTTCTGGGAAGTCGGGGTATGGGGTGGGGGGTAAGGGGAGGGGAATTGGGAGGTTGAGGGTAGAGGATGGAGTGATGGTTAATGTACAGGGATTATTGAAGATGTATAAATATAATTAATGTAGGGTCGGGTCTGCCCAGTTACCATTTTAGAACGGTGGGGAGGGAGAAAAGAGGAGAGAGTAGGAGGTAGGAAAGAGGAGAAGAGGAAGGAAGAGGGGTAGAAGAGGGAGAAGGAAGGTGGAGGGTGGAGGGAGGAGAGGATGTAGATAAGAGAAGGAGAGGAAGGTCTGGAAAGTAGAAGAAGGTAGAAGAGGGAAGAGTGTTAAAAAGGGGGGTGGTGACTGGGCAAGCCCGACTAATTGTATATAACTGTACATTGGATGAGCTGTTTGATATGATTGTAAAAATAAAACTTTTTTATGAAAAAAAAGAAGCAGAGAGGAACTTGTCTCCTTGCAAACTTGACCCAATCCTATCATACTGTTTTATTTACCGGATTTCTCCGTTGCTGCTGCCCAAAGAGCACGTGAGGATAGGAGAGGGCCGAAGCCAAGTGCAATGACAGCAAGGAGGGAGGGCCAAGTCAACATCAGGTCCACCAAGTACAGAGGGACCATCAGCCAAAGAAGCATCATAAAGTTAAGCCGGGCCAAGAAAAGGAACAAAGGAAGGAAGACAAGATAACCTCTTGCCTCTCTTCCTTATAAAAGAAAATGACTTACCAAAGGACACCGCTTTCCCTATCCTGGGACCAGGGGGTGAAATGCTACCGGTTCGCTCTCGTTCGGGTGAACCAATAGTGATAAAAACCACCGGTTCAGGTGAACCGGTAGTAAAAAAAAAAAGAAAAAAGCTAACGGTTCGGTTGAACATGCAGTTTAAAAAGCTACCAGTTCGGACGAACCAGTAGTTAGAAAAAGCTACCAGTTCTTCCTCTCCAGTATTTCCGACAATCAGCTGTGCAGTGGGGTTGCCCGCGCGCACAGCTTGCATGCATGTGCACGGCTTAGAAAACATGGCTAAAGAGGACGGCATAGCGCCAGGGTGGGCGGGCAGGGGTACCCGCCACCCGCAAGTCGCCACTACCAGTTCGCCCGAACTGGTCTGAACTTGGCTGAATACCACCACTGATGCTAACATCCTGTCAGCACCAACTATAATCAAGAGCATTTTGTCAATTTTGTCTCTGGGAGCTGTTTAATCAGGGGAGGGGGTTGAAAAGTAGAGCACGGGGTCCAGCCACCTTGGAATTTGCATTTTCCACTTGGTACACCTGGGATTTGTTATATACAGATAGTCCTTGACTGACCATTTGTTAAGCCACTGTTGGAAGTTACAACTTCCAACAGTGGAAAAAAAGAACTTATACACCATTCTTGTAACTGTTGCAGCATCCCGCAATGTGGCTCAGGCTGTAAGATAGCCTGTTATTAAACACAGCTGCCTGCAATTACTGCAGGCTCGAGTCCCACCAGGCCCAAGGTTGACTCAGCCTTCCATCCTTTTAAGGTAGGTAAAATGAGGACCCAGATTGTTGGGGGGGCAATAAGTTGACTTTGTATATAAATATACAAATAGAATGAGACTATTGCCTTACACAATGTAAGCACAATGTAAGCCGCCCTGAGTCTACGGAGAAGGGCGGGATATAAATGTAAAAAAAAATATCAAAAAAAAAATCCCCACATTCATGCGATCAAAATTCAGGTTTATTTTTTTATTATTATTATTTTAGTTTATTCAAAGAAGGTCAAAATACAAAATGCCGAAGTATTTTTTAAAAAACTCAACAAAAAAGACACTGACGAGAAAAAGTTACCTTTGAAAAAAAAAAGACCATACGTATAGACGTAACATCCTCCCTAGTTCAGGGGTCTCCAACGTTAGTAACTTTAAGGTTTGTGGACTTCATCTCCCAGAGTTCCTCAGCCAGCAAAGCAAAGCAAACCAAACCAGCAAAGCAAAGCTGGCTGAGGAACTCTGGGAATTGAAGTTCACAAACCTTAAAGTTACTAAGGTTGGAGACCCCTGCCCTAGCTGAATGCTAATTAGTTTAATATAAAATTTAGTTTCCCACCCTTGAGAAACAGCCCGCAAGAATTTTAAACTATCAAACTTCTAAATCTACTTAAAATTGTTAGACTGTTATCTAGAAACTTTATTAATAACAAAATGGTTAGCAGAAAAAAAAACCAATAACAATGAACGTATTATGTAAATTCAGGTATTTATGAGGTTTCCGTGCCCAAAGAGCAGGTGTGATCTTCCCAGCAGGCAAAGCCAATGGGGGGAAAGCGGTTTTGCTTAACAACCACATGACAATTGCAACAGTTCACTTAACAACCACTGCAAAAATGCATGACTCACTCAACAACTGCCTTGCTTAGGGATGGAAATTCTGATCCCAACCGTGATCCTTAAATCAAGGACTGCGGGGTCCTTGACGCTCTCTGAGCTTGGCGGTTTTCTTGCAGATGTTTCATTACCGAAGTAAGGAACGTCATCATGCACCAGCACTGAGGTTGTTACCAAGTTTGGTAATGAAACGTCTGTAAAAGAACAACCAAGCTCAGAGAGCAAGCCTCCCCATTCCTTCCTATGCAGAGCATTCTGAAGTGATTCCTCCTCTTGAACAGAACAATCCTAAAACTGGCCTGCAGTAGTGGCCAAAATTGTGGAAATCTTTTGGGGAAAGTGTATTTTCTAAAACTAGCTAACACCACCACTTTTTTTTTTTTGAAGTCATACTGTAAAATTATATATCAATGGAAAGATAATTTAATCAAGAATGTAATGCAATAACTTTTATGAAGGATTTGCTATTAGAATGGCAGTTACAGTATAAAGAAGAAAAGTGAAACACCTGGAAAAAACGAGTTACACAAAAATTATCACCACAGAAAAAACCAGATATGCAAAAATTATCACCATAGAAAAAATGAGATATACAAAAATTATCACCAGGTCTGTTAATACTTTAGTTGGGTCACCTTTAGCATGAATGACGGCCTTACAACATCTTCCCACAGAGTGAACCAAGTCTTTTAGTTCTGCAGCTGTTATAATGTGAAACCAAGATGGAATGATTGCTTCTATTAACTGGGTTTTATTGCTGGGTCGCTTCCCAGCAATAAACCTTGTTAGTCAGCGCCCTCGATTTCCAATTGGGTTAAAGTCTGGGCTACTCCCAGCCATGGAATAGGATTATCTTGAAACTCAAAAAAAAAAAAAAAGTGGTGTTATTAGCCATCAAACCTCAAAAATATACTTTTCCCAAAAGGTTTCCACAATTCTGGCCACTCCTGTATATTATTAAAAGCTGAAAGGTTTGTTTGAGGACCAGAAATGTGAAGAGGTTGAGAGAAAAGGGTGCTCTTTTCTTCATGCATCACGAGAATAAACTATTCACTGTCAAACTGGAAGCAAAAAACAGTTTTCTGATTACTTGCTTTTTGCATGAGAATAGCAACGTGTCTAAAAACGAGCTGAAGGGCCCGTTTTCCCTGCCGAACGCCATCTGTCGACTTAAACTGAGGGGAGGAATCGAACCCACCATCCTACTGTTTGGATACTCCCACTGAAGGATTAAAAATGGCGCTGCGGGTGTAAAACGTGTCTATAGACCCAAGTCAGTTTCTGTGCCACACACAGGCAGTCCTCGACTTATGAAGGGTCGTTGTTCAAAGTTACAATGAATCTTCCTGGAGGGGTGGGGGTATTTACCGTGTTTCCCCAAAAATAAGACCCTGTCTTATATTTTTTTTAAAACCCCCGAAATAAGCGCTTTGCCTTATTTTCGGGGAGGTCTTATTATTATTATTTTTTATTTGCATTTATATCCCGCCCTTCTCCGAAGACTCAGGGCGGCTTACACTATGTTAAGCAATAGTCTTCATCCATTTGTATATTATATACATTTTGGGGCTCCTGGAGCAAGATGGGGCTCCTCTTGCCATCTTACCTGATTTCCAGCTTTGTCTCCCTAATCCTAACCAAAGGAAATGACGGGGAACAGTTGCACATGCATTTAAATATTTTCGGGGAGGGCTTATTTTCAGGGGAGGGCTTATTTTTTGGGAAACCAGTTCTGAGGTTCCAATTGCTGTGTACTCCACTCTGGTCAGGTGACTGCAAGCTGGGTACTCGGCAACCCGCCTGCGTTTATGGCCATTTGCAGCATCCCAGAGTCACGTGGCTTCATTTTACTTATGGTTTTTGTTTGGGGAAATTGTTATTGCCCAACTAGTTGGTCAGGAAATATATAAACCAACATTGTGTGTTTGTAGCTAAAAGTATTGTGTAGCTTTAAAAACTTGGTTGCATCATCATACATCCTGAATGGCTGAGCTCTGTAGCCAATGTACTTAAGGAAAGCGGAATTAGGGTATTGTGTCTGCGCCCCCTGAGCCGGGCCTGCTGCCAGAAAGTGACTTGGACAGTGAGGGGGAAGGGCCGTCAGGACTTACCTCGGGAGCACCGGCTTCCCTGGCTCAGCTCCAGGAGCCAGTAGCAGGCCAAGTGGAGGAGATAACGAGGCCTCCGTCCCCTGACTCTTCCCCCCCCCCAGGCCACGCCTTCAGACTCAACTGACGGCAATCAGGCTTGGTTGGACCCTAGGTTTCGTAGGCAGGAGAGGAGGGAACAACAGAAGCAGGGGCGGGGCAGGCCTAGGAAGTGCTGAGTCATGGAGCCACACCCCACAGGATGTAACAGGCAAATCCACTGATTACGAGCTGAAGTTTGTTTCTGAGTGACTCACCAGCGTCGTGGAAGATAACGGAGGCTCTTGGCAGACGCTGGCGATTCTGCTGCCAGAGCTGATAGTGCCGGCTAATTAAGCCAACACTCGGACGGAGGCGAGGGAGGACACAACATAGGGTTTGTGTGGACACTACACCATTTTACTTGCTGATATGCTGTAACTCTATATTTGATCTCTATGCATGATCACGGCTTGATCATGGCTATTTATTGCTTCTTTAATATTTATTGACTGTTTTTATATTGAACTTTGTTCCTGAATGAAACTAAAGAAGATCTGTTTTATTGTATTTTTCTACAACTGGTAAGAAGACTTTATATTTGAAAAATATCCCCGGACTGATCTTTATCTCACTTTATATGTGAACGACTTGGATTGTTTTTGGACTATAATTTTGCTTTTTCCCTAAAAGTAAAATATTATCAAAACCCAGTTTGTTTGTGCGTTAACTGTTATTGTCCACAATCATTCTCAGTCGTTTTCGTGCGTAAACTCAAAGGGTACTCTGCTCAATAGCCCACAACATCAGTTGCGAGACAAGACTATCCTTAACAGTTTTCGGCAAAACCAGGAAACTATGGGTTCGCTTAACAACTGATAACAACGAGAGAGACAATCGGGGAATTTGGCACCAGTTTACGGCCTTTCTTGTCACTGGCGTTAAGTGAATCGCTGCAATTGTTAAGTTAGTTACATAGTTGTTCAATGAATCTGGTTTCCACATTGTCTTTGCTTGTCAGGTCGCCAAAGACGATCACATGACCCCAGGGGACACTGCATACGAACCGATTGCCAAGCGCCTGAATGCACAACGGTTGTGCAAAGAACAGCCAGAAAGTCACTTTTTTATAAACTTTGGTCACTAAACAAAAGGTTGCCAATTGAAGATTACTTGCGGTTTTTCCTCTGAAAACTCATCATCTTTAAGATTGCCCAAATCTCTTGTCCTTTATTTCACCCTTGGTTTTTTTTGGTTTTCTTTTCTGACACTCTTTTTAACACCCACCTACGTTTTTCTTCTTTGCTCCCGTATGTTAGAGATATTTTGAGGGCAATTTGTGTGACTCGGAGCTTGTCATCCGATATTACGCTGTGCAAGGTTTTAGGCTGTTGCAAAGATGCACTTATGCAAGATCCTGGGCTTAGCGCTGCCTTCTGTTGCTCCATTAGCCAGAAAACAGTCAATCGTTTCCCTTCTTTCGGGTTTCGTTTTTAGAACCCTGGTTGAAAACAAACCCAAAACAAGTTAACTGGGGATATCATTTCAGGTGTCCAGGTTAGGAATACAGGCCTGGTGCTATGATAAAATAAACTTTATTCGAACAGGTGGGAATTACCTCATTCCCAGCGCCGTTCAACTCAAAGTAAAACAAAGGCCTCTTAAACACAAATTCTTCAGTTATTTATTTATTTATTTATTTATTTATTTATTTATTTATTTATTTATTTATTTATTTGATTTTTATACCGCCCTTCTCCCGAAGGACTCAGGGCGGTGTACAGGCAAAAATAAAAACAGGTAATACAATATACAATTTAAAATACGAATTAAAAAACTTATTTTATAATTAGCCTAAAAAGTTAAAATATGTAATAAACTAAAAGCCCATTTAAAACTATTAATAGAAAATTTAAAATTGATAAAATTCAAGCCAGCCCCGCGCGAATGAAAAGATATGTCTTCAGTTCGCGACGGAAGGTCCGAAGGTCAGGTATTTGGCGTAGACCCGGGGGAAGCTCGTTCCAGAGTGTGGGAGCCCCCACAGAGAAGGACCTTCCCCTGGGGGCCGCCAGCCGACATTGCTTGGCGGACGGCACCCGGAGAAGTCCCTCTCTGTGAGAGCGTACGGGTCGGTGGGAGGCATGTGGTAACAGCAGGCGGTCCCGTAAGTACCCAGGCCCTAAGCCATGGAGCGCTTTAAAGGTCGTAACCAAAACCTTAAAGTGCACCCGAAAGGCCACAGGTAGCCAGTGCAGTCTGCGCAGGAGCGGTGTTACATGGGAGCTACACGTAGCTCCCTCTATCACCCGCGCAGCTGCATTCTGGACTAACTGAAGCCTCCGAGTGCACCTCAAGGGGAGCCCCATGTAGAGAGCATTACAATAATCCAAGCGAGAGGTAACGAGCGCATGAGTGACTGTGCACAAGGCATCCCGATCAAGGAAGGGGCGCAACTGCCGAACCAGGTGAACCTGGTGGAAGGCCCTCCTGGAGACGGCCGTCAAATGATCTTCAAACGACAGCCGTTCATCCAGGAGGACACCTAAGTTGCGCACCCTATCCTTTGGAGCCAATAACTCGCCTCCAACAGTCAGCTGCGGCTGCAGCTGACTGAATCGGGATGCCGGCATCCACAGCCACTCCGTCTTGGAGGGATTAAGCTTGAGCCTGTTTCTCCCCATCCAGACTCGTACGGCTTCCAAACACCGGGACAGCACTTCAACAACTTCATTGGGGTGGCCCGGGGTGGAAAAGTACAGCTGGGTGTCATCCGCGTACAGCTGGTATCTCACTCCGAAGCCACTGATGAACTCACCCAACGGCTTCATGTAGATGTTGAACAGAAGGGGCGAGAGAATCGACCCCTGCGGCACCCCACAAGTGAGGCACCTCGCGGTCGACCTCTGCCCCCCTGTCAACACCGTCTGCGACCGGTCAGAGAGATAGGAGGAGAACCACCGATATACGGTGCCTCCCACTCCCAATCCCCCCAACCGGCGCAGCAAGATACCATCGACCATCGCCGCTGAAGGTCTAATAGGACCAGGGCAGAGGAATAACCCCTGTCCCTGTCCCTCCAGAGATCATCCACCAATGCGACCAAAGCTGTCTCCGTGCTGTATCCGGGTCGGAAGCCGGACTGGAACGGGTCTAGATAGACAGCTTCATCTAGGTATTGGGGTAGCTGTCGCGCCACAGCACTCTCTACAACCTTCGCAACAAAGCGAAGGTTGGAGACTGGACAATACAGTTATCACAAACCGGAGTCCAATTAGGCAAACTGCCAAAGGCCCTTCCTGATAAATGTCCAGAAGTCACAAAAACACGAAGCAGAGGACGCAGCTACAATGTTGTTTTCCAGCAAAGCTGAAACACCATTGCTGGTCTTTTAAGCTTTATGGGAGGGGCCAATAATCTCTTGGCCATACTCCGAGTTCTGCTCTCTGCTTGAGCTGCTCTTGCCTTCTGGCAGCTCTTCTCATGCGTGGATTAGGAACAGGCTCCTCCTATTCCTCTGCCTCACTACTGTCAGTCTCTGGAGGCTCTGGAGTCCGCACCTCATTCCCCGATGGCCCTGGCCTCACCTTAGCCTCATCGCTGTCTGACTCCGTTGCCAGCTCCGTAGGCTGCTGGCTGACCACAACAGTTACAGAGGGGGGAAACCCCTAAATAACCCACGTAGCAAAATGCAATTATTATATTTTGGAAAAAAAAAAAGGAGTTTTCAGTCAAGAAAGCGTTAATAAACGCTAGATGTACTTGGGGATCGTTTTCCTGGAGTTCCATAGCATCGGGTGTAGAAAACACATTTTGTCCCACATTTAATATGATGGATTAGCGCAGCAGTTCTTTGTTTGACCCAGTTACCCGTTTTCCTAGTCTAAATGTCATTATCACTCCCCCCCACTTCCTTGAAGGAAACAGGCTCTGGGGTTTTACGCAAGGGATTCGGTGGCAGCAGGCCTAAAACTGGACTCGTACATAAGCAATATGATATTTTTAATTTTATTTTTAATGATATGACAATCAATATTGGAGAGTGGGTTTGGTGTAGGGGTTAAGAGGCTGAGCTAGAAACCAGGAAACTGTGAGTTTCAGTGCCGCCTTAGGCGTAAAAACCAGTTATGCGTGACTTTGGGCCAATCCCCAGGCCACTGGGAGTTCTAGCAGGGGTGAAAGTCAATTTTCCCCCCTACCGGTTCTGTGGGCGTGGCAGGGGAAGGATACTGCAAAATCCCCATTCCCACCCCACTCTGGGGCCAGCCGGAGGTGGCATTTACCGGTTCTCCGAACTACTCAAAATTTCCGCTACCGGTTCTCCAGAACCTCTTAGAACCTGCTGAATTTCACCCCTGAGTTCTAGTCCCACCACAGGCATGAAAACTGGCTGGGTGACTTTGGGCCAATCACCAGGTGCTTGTAGTCCTTGACTTACGACCACAATTGAGGCCAGAATTTATGTTGCTAAGTAAGAAATGTGTTAAAGGGAGCTTTTTTACCCTGTTTTATGACTTTTCTTGGTACATTTATTAAGTGAATCACCGCAATTGTTGAATTATTGACATAGTTGTTAAGTGAATCTGGTTTCCCCATTGAGTTTGCTTGTCAGAAGGTCACAAAAGGAGATCACGTGACTCCGGGACAATGCAACCGTCATAAATAGGAACCAGTGGACAAGCATCCAAATGGAAGTCATATAACAATAATAATAATAACAACAACAGAGCTGGAAGGGACCTTGGAGGCCTTCTAGTCCAACCCCCTGCCCAGGCAGGAAACCCTACACCACTTCAGACAAATGGTTATCCAATATCTTAAAAATTTCCAGTGTTGGAGCATTCACAACTTCTAGAGGCAAGTTGTTCCACTGATGAATTGTTTTGTCAGGAAATTCCTCCTTAGTTCTAAGTTGCTTCTTTCCTTGATCAGTTTCCACCCATTGCTTCTTGTCCTGCTTTCAGGTGCTTTGGAGAACAGCTTGACTCCCTCTTCTTTGTGGCAGCCCCTGAGATATTGGAAGACTGCTATCATGTCTCCCCTAGTCCTTCTTTTCATTAAACTAGCCATCCCCAGTTCTTGCAACTGTTCTTCATATGTTTTAGCCTCCAGTCCCCTAATCATCTTTGTTGCTCTTCTCTGCACTCTTTCTAGAGTCTCAGCATCTTTTTGATGTTGCATCGTGTATCGTGGGGGATACTGCAACGGCCATAAATGTGAAAAAATGGTTGTAAGTCCCTCTTTTACAGTGTTGTAAATGTTACGGTGTTACGGTCACTAAATGTTATGGTGTTACGGTCACTAAACGAACTGTTGCAAGTCGAGGACTATCTGCAGATTGTATGTGCATCTTAGCCAGCATGGTCTTAAACCTCCTGAAAACAGGAGGTTTAAGACAATTGTGGCAAAGCATAGAAGCTAATAAGCCTTACCTAGGAAATTTCTTCTGCTCAAAGCCATTTTAATTTTATCTGCTGTGCTCTTCGTAGCAGGTAAATCAACTGATTAACTAAGAGCTGAAGTTTGTTCTTGGGTGACTCATCAGCGTCAAGGGAGATAACAGAGACACTTGGCAGACGCTCGCTATTCTGCTGCCAGAGCTGATAGTGCTGGCTAATTAAGCCATCACTCGGACGGAGGCGAAGGGGGGACAGAACACCCACTTGGAACTGAACCCAGATGGACATTTCTTCCAACAGGACTACGCTGAGAATGAGTTTAATTCTCAGCTGTTCTAATAAAGTCTGTTTGTTTTCGAACTGATTGCGTTTAATACCTACTTGGGCCTGGGTCACAACACTTTGGAGGTCTTCTAGTCCAACCCCATACCCATGGGCAGAGACCCTATATGATTCCAGACTTTGGGCTTGGTGGGATGATACACAGAATAACAGACGGAATAACATAGTCAGAAGAACATGGGGTGGAGGTGGTAGCAAAATGGCTTCGTTCCCAAGCTTGCTCAGATGTCTATAGAGATTCTCAATCACCCAGGTCAAGGGTCTGCAAACTTGGCTCTTTTAAGACTTGTGGAATTCAACTCCCAGAGTTCCTGGGAGCTGAAATCCAAAGCAAAGCTGACTGAGGAACTCTGGGAGTTGAAGTCCACGAGTCTTAAAAGAGCCAAGTTTGCAGACCCCTGACCCAGGTCATGCTTGTGTTGGAAGAAATGTCCATCTGGGTTCGGTTCCAAGTGGGGAAAAAGACACTGGAAACATGGAGACTGCTTGGAAAGATGGTTTAATGGTGGTCACATGTTCAAGGTGTTGGGTGAAGAACCAGACAGGAAAGGAGAAGAAGAGAAGAAGAGGAGAGAAAGGGAGAAGGGCAGAAGGGATGCTGAGTGCCTGAGTTTATATTCTCTTATAAAATTGAATAAATAATAATAATCTCTGTGGGGCCCCACCTTGGTGTTTCCTGTTCCTGTGTAAGAAATGTACCCTGATTGGTTGTCAAACTCCCAGGTAGTCTAGGGGTCTTAGCTAACGTTGCAAGTCATTTCTCAAGCTTGCTTGAGCCTTGCCATGTGGTGAGTTTCTGTTGCTAGATGAATCCTATTGTGTTGCAGATGATGGTCCATTGACAAAGGTGGGGGGATTGAGTGAGCTTGGCTGAAGCCTTAATGGCCCATTGACAAAGGTATGAGGAGGCAGGAAGCTACTTTGTCTTTAAAACAGGTTTCTCCATTTCTCATCTATTCAATATCCTCCAAAATATTTCATTCTTCTAGGAGAGGGATGAGGGCTAACTTCCTACACTTGTCCCAAAGGTGCATTTTTTTTCAAGAGACAACTGGACTTTCTGGTTTTTCTTTGAAGGCGTTTCGCTTCTCATCCACGAAGTTGCTTCAGCTCATCCAAGGAGGAGGTGGAAGAAGCGAAACATCTTCAAAGAAAAAAAACAAAACAAAACAGAAAGTCCAGCTGCCTCTTGAAAAAGCTACCTATGGGACAAGCTTGTCCCGGAATCACTGGTTGGCGTGGACACCCTTCTCAGGGCCAAAGGGGACAAACTTGATGTGAGTTTTCATATTTCTCCCACTTGGAGCTGAAGGGAACAAATATGCTAATTGTTTCCTGTAATACCTGCATTTCCTTTCTCATGAAGAACATACGCTTGCACTAAAAGTTTACTGCTGTAAAAGTACATCCTTCCTGCATTAACTTGCATTAAGATCTAAAAACCTCCATAAAATGCCACTCTGTTTCCCACAAGATCTCAAACTAGCAGAGCAATCTACATACCTCTGTACTGTTAAATAGGGGAACAAGTGTCTAATTTAGAAGACAAAGGAGGAAAAGATAAACAATGCAGAGGGATTTAAATCTGGAGTTAGATTACATTCACTGACTTTTACTATGGGAATATACAAACCAGATTTCCGGATACACAAATCATGGATGCCATAGTTGGGGGTTTACATTCCTCAAGAATACTTCAAAGACCTTTTTTGGGTATAAGAGGACATTGCTTTCTCTCATGAGTTTGGTAGCGCCAAAGCCCACTGCAACTACATAGCAAAAAAGGCTCTAAGAGTTGTAAACCTAATTTTGCGTAGCTTCTTTTCCAAAAACACTACACTACTAACCAGAGCATATAAAACATTTGCCAGACCAATTCTAGAATACAGCTCACCTGTTTGGAACCCTCACCACATCTCTGACATCAATACAATTGAACGTGTCCAGAAATATTTTACAAGAAGAGTTCTCCACTCCTCTGAAAACAACAAAATACCTTATCCCACCAGACTTGAAATCCTAGGCTTAGAAAACTTGGAACTCCGTCGCCTTCGACAAGACCTAAGTTTAACTCATAGAATCATCTATTGTAATGTCCTTCCTGTTAAAGACTACTTCAGCTTTAATTGCAATAATACAAGAGCAACCAATAGATTTAAACTTAATGTTAACCGCTTTAATCTAGATTGCAGAAAATATGACTTCTGTAACAGAATCATCAGTGCTTGGAACACATTACCTGACTCTGTGGTCTCTTCCCATAATCCCAAAAGCTTTAACCAAAAACTTTCTACTATTGACCTCACCCCATTCCTAAGAGGACCATAAGGGGCGTGCACAAACGTGCCTACCATTCCTGTCCTATCAGAGCACAAAAAAACCCCCATCCAATCAGAGCACAGCCAAGCTCCCACCCAATCAGTTCAAACCCCCACTAGCAATTAAAAAGGAAGAAACAGCTGCAATCACACATTGCTCCCAGAAGCATGAAGCTGAAGCCTGAAGATGACGAATGAGACTTTGTCGAAACGTCGCCAAGAAACTTCCAATTTTACATGGGAGAAAACCCGAATAACCAAAGACCTACATACAAACACCCGCGAAAACCTCAGAAAACATACACACACACACACACACACACACACACACACACATATATATTTGTTTTCTGAGGTTTTCGCGGGTGTTTGTATGTAGGTCTTTGGTTATTCGGGTTTTCTCCCGCGTAAAAAGTACTGGCTGCTCAGGAAGTGACACGAGGCTGGCTCCAGGGGATTATAAATGCTTCTTTGGTTGAAGGGGTTTTCCCCGCCGCCTTGAAGGAGGCGGTGGTGAGACCTCTCCTGAAGAAGCCTTCCCTGGACCCAGCTATTTTGGGAAATTATCGTCCAGTCTCCAACCTTTGCTTCTTAGCGAAGGTTGTAGAGAGTGTGGTTGCATGGCAGCTTCCCCGGCACCTGGAGGAAGCTGTCTATCTAGACCCGTTCCAGTCCGGCTTCCGACCCGGTTACAGCACGGAGACGGCTGTGCACAGTCACTCACGCTCTGGTTACGTCTTGGCTGGATTATTGCAATGCTCTCTACATGGGGCTGCCCTTGAGGTGCGCCCGGAGGCTGCAGTTAGTCCAGAATGCAGCTGCGCGAGTGGTAATGGGAGCCGCTCGTGGCTCCCACGTAACACCACTGCTCCGTAGTCTGCACTGGCTTCCTGTAGTCTTTCGGGTGCGCTTCAAGATCCTGGTTACCACCTTTAAAGCGCTCCATGGCTTAGGACCCGGGTACTTACAAGACCGCCTGCTGTTACCTTATGCCTCCCATCGACCTGTACGCTCTCACAGAGAGGGCCTTCTCAGGGTGCCGTCCGCCAAACAATGTCGGCTGGCGGCCCCCAGGGGCAGGGCCTTCTCTGTGGGAGCACCGACGCTCTGGAACGAACTCCCCCCTGGCTTACGTCAAGTGCCTGATCTTCGGACCTTTCGTCGTGAGCTAAAAACATATTTATTCATTCAAGCAGGACTGGCATAAATAGTTGATTTTAAATTGGGGTTTTAGTAATATTTTAAATTTTTAAATCTTTTAAATTACCGGCCGTTTAGTAATAGTTTATTTTAATTTCTTTTAATTGTATATATTCTGTATTTTATTCCGGCTGTTCACCGCCCTGAGTCCTTCGGGAGAAGGGTGGTATAAAAATGTAATAAAATAAAATAAATAAAATAAATAAAATAAAATTGGAAGTGTCTTGGCGACGTTTCGACGAAGTCTCATTCGTCATCTTCAGGCTTCAGCTTGCTCCCAGAAGCATGAAGCTGAAGCCTGAAGATGACGAATGAGACTTCGTCGAAACGTCGCCAAGACACTTCCAATTTTACGCGGGAGAAAACCCGAATAACCAAAGACCTACATATATATATATATATATACATACATACATATACATATACGCTTATACCTCCTTATAAAGGGACGTGGTGGCTCAAGGGGCTAGGACATTGAGCTTGTCGATCGAAAGGTTGGTAGCTCAGCAGTTCGAATCCCTAGTACTGCCGTGTAACAGGGTGAGCTCCCGTTACTTGTCCCAGCTTCTGCCAACCTAGCAGTTGCAAAAGCACGTAAAAATGCAAGTAGAAAAAATAGGGACCACCTTTGGTGGGAAGGTAACAGCGTTCTGTGCGCCTTTGGCGTTGAGTCATGCTGGCCACATGACCATGGAGACGTCTTCGGACAGCGCTGGCTCTTCGGCTTTGAAACGGAGATGAGCACTGCCCCCTAGAGTCGGCAACGACTAGCATGTATGTGCGAGGGGAACTTTTATCTTTACCTCCTTATATTTCTTCATATATATGTTTATATACTATATAATCTTTTTGTGTGATGCTTATGTATATTGGTTGTGACAAAATAAATAAATAAATAAATAAATAAATAAATAAATAAATAAATAAATAAATGTACCATCTTATGTGTTTGGAACGACTATCCATTGGAACCTGATCAGGATTAAATGCTATTTTACTCAAGTCTCTGTTTAAGTCTCTTGATTGGCAGCTATGAGCTTAGACATATTAATAAGTGAACCTTTCAGAGCCAAAGGGACAGGCCAAACCCAAAACTTTGGAGAGTTTTGCAGCAAGGGAAAAAGAAGGAAATCGGGGAGGGAGGGTGGAATGATGACCAAAACAGAATAAAAATGCATCTTTCTCCCTTCGTGGAACACGTGGACAGTAAACGAGTGTAAACAAACACACACACACACACACAAAGAGGATGCACACCCTACTGCCTGTCTCCCTCTCGTCCCCCCCAGGGCAAATTCAATATAGTTGCCGCAGCTCAATTAGCATCCCCCAGAAAACCTTCCTTGTCCCTCCTCCCCCCGCCACTTTTCACCTAGTCAATACCGCCAGTCAGGGATGGGGGTTGCCATGGAAACAGGGAGAGCCAGCCTGGTGGATTTTTTTCCCTCCCCCCCACCCCTCCCCTCCCTGGGAGGGGGGGCAGGGAAGAAACCTCCAGCTAATGAGATGCAAACTGGGGAAGGGTAAAAAAAAAAAAAAGTGGGAAAGTTGGGAGAACTGAGAGAAAATGGCGGAGGGGTGTGTGTGTATAAAAGGATAAATTTGCACCTCCCCCACCCGCCACCCCGTGAGACAGATTGCACCCCCTTCTGAAAAAATAATAATAATAATAAATAAAAACTTGGGGGCAAGGGAAGGGGGCACTTTTTTGGGGGGGGCAGATCCATAGCTGGTTCTTTCCTGCTCTGAATCCCCGGTCAGGGCTGCCAGGCGCTTCCCTGGGGCTGCACCCCTTCCTCAGAAAACCTAAAGAGGCCTGATTGGAGTGAAAGGCCCGCCATCTGCAAGCTGCTATTTATGACAGAGAAGCGTTGCCGTGGCAACAGCAGGCAGCTGTGCTTTGTTTTGGTGGCGGTGCAAGGCGGGGAGGGGAGGGGAGGACGGGAGGAAGCGGGCGGGTTTTTGGGGGTTTTTTGGCAATGGAGGGAATCTCTTCCGAACGAGGACGGCCGGCCGCCCCGCAGCTGCACCAAACCCGCTGGGCTTCCTTGCCAGCCTCTAAAATGTATTTATTTAGTTTTTATAAAATTTGATCGGCTTGGGATGATTGATCCTGGTCCCCTTGGAAACCTGCTCAACGGGGCGCCCTCGTAAAGACCTTCCTAGCTCGACTTCTGGAAGGACACCGGAATCCATCCATCGGCCCAACTTTTCTTGCTTGCCAAAATGATGCCAAGCCAGGAACGGGACAGGCGACCTCCGGCGAAAGGGCCTCCCAGATCACTCGGATCTTGTTGTCACTTCACAATGTTGTGCCAAGAGGAAGAAGCTGGGGCTTCGATGGTCCCTGTTGGTCTCAAACAAAAAAAAAAGTCAATGCAATCTTAAATTGCATTAAAATGGGCTGCCCCAAAGAAGAGGGAGTCAAGCTATTCTCCAAAGCACCTGAAGGCAGGATAAGAAGCAATGGATGGAAACTACTCAAGGAGAGAAGCAACTTAGAACTAAGGAGGAATTTCCTGACAGTTAGAACAATTAATCAGTGGAACAACTTGCCACCGGAAGTTGTGAATGCTCCAATACTGGAAATTTTTAAGAAGATGTCGGATAACCATTTGTCTGAAGTGGTGTAGGGTCATGATGGTGAACCTATGGCATGTGTGCCAGAGGTGACACACAGAGCCCTCTCTGTGGGCATGCGTGTCATTGCCAGATGTTCTTCTGATCTCCGACAGATGCATGCACCTTGGCCAGCTGATCTTCGTGTCTTCCAGAAACCTGAAGACCAGCTGGCCAGTGCGTATGCACGTGGTTCCGGAGCTTCGGCACACACATGCGTTCTGGTTTGGGTCCTCGGTGACTAAATGGTTTGCCATTACTGGTGTAGGGTCTACTGCCTAAACAGGGGGTTGGACTAGAAGATCTCCAAGGTCCCTTCCAACTCTGTTATTCTATTCTATTCTATTCTATTCTATTCTATTCTATTCTATTCTATTCTATTCCATTCCATTCATTTCACTCCTATTCTATTCTATTCTATTCTATTCTATTCTATTCTATTCTATTCTGTTTTGTTCTGTTCCGTTCATTTCACTCCTATTCTATTCTATTCTATTCTATTCTATTCTGTTCTGTTCTGTTCTGTTCTGTTCTGTTCATTTCACTCCTATTCTATTCTATTCTATTCTATTCTATTCTATTCTATTCTATTCTATTCTATTCTATTCTATTCTATTCTATTCTATTCTATTCCATTCCATTCCATTCCATTCCATTCACGTGAGGTACTAATACCACTCTATAAAGCCTTAGTAAGATCACACCTACAATACTGCATCCAGTTTTGGTCACCACACTATAAAAAAAGATGTTGAGACTCTAGAAAAAGTGCAGAGAAGAGCAACCAAGATGATGAGGGGACTGGAGGCTAAAACATACGATGAATGGTTGCAGGAACTGGGCATGGCTAGTCTAGAGAACAGAAGGACCAGGGGAGACATGATAGCAGTCTTCCAATATTTGAGGGGCTACCACAGAGAGGAAGGGATCAAACTATTTTCCAAAGCACCCGAAGGCCAGACAAGGAACAATGGATGGAAAGTGATCAAGGAGAGATTCAACCTAGAAATAAGGAGAAATTTTCTGACAGTGAGAACAATCAACCAATGGAACAGAAGTTGCCTTCAGAAGTTGTGGGAGCTTCATCACTGGAGCCTTTTAAGATTGACAGATTGGCAGACTGGACTGTCATCTGTCAGAAATGGTGTAGGGTCTCCTGCTTTGGCAGGGGGTTGGACTGGATGACCTGCAAGTTCCCTTCCAACTCTTTTATTCTAAATACTTCTAAATCCCAAATTCAGGTAGTCCTCAACATTCGTTTAGTGAACATCTGAAGTTACCACGGTATTGAAAAAACATGACTTCCATGTCAATACTTCTGTCATGAAAAGATCTGTTGGTGACATCATCGTTGCCTAGGGAACGCCCAGTTGAGGGCGCCTTTTGTGTCCCCGTGAAGAGACCACTTTTCATACTTATGACCACTGCAGCATTCCCATGGTCATGTGATCAAAATTTGGATGCTTGGCAATCGATCCATATTTATGACGGTTTGCAGGGTCCCGGGGGGGGGGGGAAATGTCACGCGATCCCCTTGGCGACTTTCTGACAAGCCAAGTCAATGGGGAAAGCCAGATTCACTTAATAACCGTGTTACTAACTGCAGTGATTCACTTAACGGCAGCAGTAAGAAAGGTGATAAAACGGTGGCAAAATTCACCTAACAACTTTCTTGCTTAGCAATGGACATTTTCAGTGGAAAGGATGGCTGGGGAATTCTGGGAATTGAAGTCCATACCTCTTAAAGTTGGCATGTTTGGGGAAAAAAACTGCTTCTAACGATCAAGAAAACCACCATGTAGAATTTCATCTAGAATAGAATTTCATCTAGAATAGAATTTTTTATTGGCCAAGTGTGATTGGACACACAAGGAATTTGTCTTGGTGCATAAGCTCTCAGTAGACATAAAAGATACGTTCATCAAGAATCATAAGGTACAACATTTAATGATAGAATAGAATAGAATAGAATAGAATAGAATAGAATAGAATAGAATAGAATTCTTTATTGGCCAAGTGTGATTGGACACACAAGGAATTTGTCTTTGGTGCATAAACTCTCAGTGGACATAAAAGATACGTTCATCAAGAATCATAAGGTACAACATTTAATGATAGTCATAGAATAGAATAGAATAGAATAGAATAGAATAGAATAGAATAGAATAGAATAGAATAGAATAGAATTCTTTATTGGCCAAGTGTGATTGGACACACAAGGAATTTGTCTTTGGTGCATAAACTCTCAGTGGACATAAAAGATACGTTCATCAAGAATCATAAGGTACAACATTTAATGATAGTCATAGAATAGAATAGAATAGAATAGAATAGAATAGAATAGAATAGAATAGAATAGAATAGAATAGAATTCTTTATTGGCCAAGTGTGATTGGACACACAAGGAATTTGTCTTTGGTGCATAAACTCTCAGTGGACATAAAAGATACGTTCATCAAGAATCATAAGGTACAACATTTAATGATAGTCATAGAATAGAATAGAATAGAATAGAATAGAATAGAATAGAATTTTTATTGGCCAAGTGTGATTGGACACACAAGGAATTTGTCTTGGCGCATAAGCTCTCAGTGGACATAAAAGATACGTTCATCAAGAATCATAAAGTACAACATTTAATGATAGTCATAGAATAGAATAGAATAGAATAGAATAGAATAGAATAGAATAGAATAGAATAGAATAGAATTTTTATTGGCCAAGTGTGATTGGACACACAAGGAATTTGTCTTTGGTGCATAAGCTCTCAGTGGACATAAAAGATACGTTCATCAAGAATCATAAAGTACAACATTTAATGATAGTCATAGAATAGAATAGAATAGAATAGAATAGAATAGAATAGAATAGAATAGAATAGAATAGAATAGAATAGAATTTTTATTGGCCAAGTGTGATTGGACACACAAGGAATTTGTCTTTGGTGCATAGGCTCTCAGTGTACATAAAAGATACCTTCATCAAGGTACAACAACGTACAACAAGGATCCATGGTACTAACCTCAGTTAAGACTTGGTCCAGAAGTATCTTGGCCTCTTGGGACACATTCCAGAGATCCTTTTCTTCCACCATGATGGAATCCAGGAAGCCTTTCTCCAAGACCACGTCAAAGCTTCCGTCCATGAAAGTCAAGAACCGGGCATCCATTACCGCCCAATGCAACCCTGAGCAATGCGCGTAACGGTCTTGCATGCTTGAAATGCAGACAGCGGAATAATCTATGTTGGTGATATCTGTGTATCCGAGCTGGAAAAGATCATAACTCAGGGCACTGTTCCCACAACCTGCAGAAGACACATTAGTGAGTTGGTTATTCTCAAGGATTTCCCGGCAGGCAATCGGGTCAGGGGTGCAAGCTGGGAGCATCAGCCACTCCAGCTCTTTAAACTTTTTCACCGCTAAGTATTTGACATCTACGAAGTCAGATATTTAACAGAATAACAGAGTAGGAAGGGACCTTGGAGATCTTCTATCTAGTCCAACCTGTAGAGTAGATGGTCACCAAGCTGGCCATCTTGACCCATCTCATAATTCTATTAAAACTTGCTTCAGTGACAGGTCAAGAGATTATGGGACACCACCCTTGACGCTCCACTGCACATCCGTATAATAACCATATTTTTAGCTGTTTCGTTCTTCTTTCCTACATACTCTGTACTGTTGTGCCTCGCCCGCCCTCCTCTCCGCAGCCGGGCCCCTCCCATCTCCTGCTATCTCAGCCAGAGACTGATAGTGAAGAAGAATGGCCTGGCATGCCTCCAGCCCCCAGCCCTGGCACCATGCCCAGGCAGACTGAGCAAACAAACCTCCCTCCTATAGCATGTGAGCATGAAGCCAGCCACGAGCTAGAATTGCCAGCAGCTGAGGAGGAAGATGAAAAGTGGAAAGATCCCCGCTTCCGGAGAATGGAGAGGTGATGTCAGCAAAAGGAAGGGAGGGGCAGGTCTGGATAAGTGCTGAGTCATGGAGCCACACCCCATGGCCTATATAAAGGATCTGCTTTTTGGCATTCCTTGAGTCAGGCAAAGTCTCAACTGGTTGCTGAAGTCACACCTTGGATTCCTGCCTGCCCTGAGAACTCTGACAGGAATTTGGCAAAGCTGCAGAGGCTTCATGGCCACGCTTGATTCAGACTTCCCCGACCCGGCCGTCAGAGGAGGAGTGGGACACGACATGTACTTTCGGTCATGCCTGGGTGGTCTGGAAGGGGCTTCAGCTGAAGTTCATGTCTCACATCTGTGACAACAGCCCTTCCCATCATGCCATATAACTTTTCATGTTATACAAATACTTCCTGTATATAAGAGGAAGAATAAAATGTGTGAAAGGCTGGTTTGCTGACACGCTTGCAACCATCTCGAGTCTCGCGTGCAATTATTGAAACCCAACACCAACCCTCTTCTCAAGGAGGAGAATGCCATTTCAGACAAATGATTGCCCAGCCTTTTCTAAAAAACTTCCAGTGTCGGAGCACACACTGCTTCTGGAGGCAAGCCGTTCCACTGATTTTATTTATTTATTTAATTAATTAATTTATATACCGCCCTTCTCCCAAAGGATTCAGGGCGGTTTACAGCCAGGGTAAAAGCACAACTCAGAAAAGTTAAAAAAAACCATTTAAAAGCTACTTAAATTAAAGACTGAAGAAATATAAAACTATAATAAAACCCCAATAAAAACTTCATTAAGCCAGCCTTGCACGATGAAATAGAAAGGTCTTTAGCTCGCGGAGGAAGGTCCGGAGGTCAGGAAGTTGACGTATCCTCGGAGGCAGCTCATTCCAGAGGGCAGGAGCCCCCACAGAGAAGGCTCTCCCCCTGGGGGTCACCAGTCTACATTGTTTGACCGACGGCACCCTGAGGAGACCCTCCCTATGGGAGTGCATAGGTCGGTGGGAGGCTATTGGTAGCAGCAGGCGGTCTCGTAGATAACCTAGTCCTATGCCATGGAGCGCTTTAAAGGTGATAACCAACATCTTGAATTGCACCCGGAAGACCACCGGAAGCCAGTGCAGCTCGCGCAGGACAGGTGTTACATGGGAGCCTCAGGTTGTTCCCATTATTACCTGCGCAGCCGCATTCTGAACCAGTTGGAGCCTCCGGGTGCTCTTCAAGGGGAGCCCCATGATTAATTGTTCTCACTGTTAGGAAATTTCTCCTTAGTTTTAAGTTGCTTCTTTTCTTGGTTAATTTCCATCCACTGCTTCATTTGCCTTCTGGTGCTTTGGAAAATAGGTTGACCCCCTCTTTTTTGTGGCAACCGCTCAAGTGATAGACAAGTGCTATCATTTCATCCCTAGTTCTCCTTTTCATTCAACTAGACATACCCAAATCCTGCAACTGTTCCTTATATGTTTTATCCTCCAGCCCTTTAATAATCTTCTCTGTACCTTTTCCTCAACATCTTTTTTATAATATGGTGAGTGGATCAAGCATACAGGATTTCAAAAAAATCGCACTGAAAAATTAGACAAGTAATGCTATTCCAGATGTCAAGGAACGATTGCCAGAAATCTGGGATCTAGGTTTTGGAAAAGACAATATTTTCTACTGATAGTTTCAAAGGATGCAGCAGTATGTATTATTCTGGCAGAGATCTGGCCATATTTTATGGTAATATTTTGTACGTATTATAGTAATGTATGATTAGTAAACCAGAAACTATTAGTAAGTTATAAAATATAATGTAGATTCCCCCACCCTTTTTCCCCCCTCATTCTTTTCCTTCATTTGTATTTTTAGTTTGTTTGAGGTTTTCTCTTTTCTAATTTTTTTGGGAGGAAATTAGGCTTAAAGCTTTTGTTCATTGTATAATATTTTTAGGCAGGCAGACAGACTGAAAGATATTTAAAAACTCAGATATTTGCTTCATGCCAGTCCAATGATCTCATCAGCTTAATTACAAGAAATGCCGCTGAAACACTGCTCCTGGGTTTTAAAAAAAAACACCAAGCTTTTGCACATGAGAGACTAAAATTCTCACCTCACCCTGAAATATTTGTAACATCTTCCGTAACATCAAGCTGTTTAAGAATTTGAATTTTGAAAATTCAACTGCCAAGTGTTAATGCCCACATTTTATTCTGTTTCAAAAGCAAACTAATCCAGAGCTGCCTAAGTCAGGGGTCTCCAAGCTAGCTGAGGAATTCTGGGAGTTGAAGTCCACAAGTTGCCAAGGTTGGAGATCCAGTCTTAAAATTGCCAAGATTGGAGATCTGTAGCTTATGCAGAAAACCTAGGATCTAAAAAAAACACACCTCTTTAACAGATTGTTAGTCATAGAATAGAATAGAATAGAACAGAATAGAATAGAATTCTTTATTGGCCAAGTGTGATTGGACATACAAGAAATTTGTCTTTGTTGCATAAGCATATATAAAGATAAGATACACTCATCAAGAATCACAAGGCACAACATAAGTGACAGTCATACAACACAATCATATAATGCAATCATACTGTACTTTGGCTCTTGGCAACAGACCAGCATTTATCACAATTTGCAGCATCCCACAGTTATGCAATCATGATTTACAATGTTCTTGCCAATGTTTACTTTCGACTTTGGGGAAAAAAAGCACCCCATAGCAAACAAAGGGTTCGTTTAATGAGCACCATGTTCACTTAATGACTCGTGCGAAAAAGGTTGCAAAATTGGATCAGTCTCATGACAATCTGTTTGCAACCAGCACAACTTATGACTGTAATGGACAAGCTCTGTTACGGTTGTAAGTTGAGGACTGCCTCTATTTTCTAGACTAAAGTATGGATCAAGTTCATTGGCTCGGATTCATGTTATCAAATGCTTCTCTGCAGATATGTTCCCTGCTTATAAAAACCTAGCATGTCAAGGTTTATAATTTAACCTCATAGCTTTGCTTGCTTTCTACATGCAGGGGAATATCTTTCTAGAGAAAAAGATTTGCAGGAGGTCAAGCCAGGCATATATCCAAATCGAATGAAGACACAAAGAAGAGGGGACTCAAGCTATTCTCCAAAGGAGTCTCCAACCTCGGCAACTTTAAGACTTGTGGGCTTCAACTCTGGGAGTTGAAGTCCACAAGTCTTAAAGTTGCCGAGGTTGGAGACCCCCTGCTCCAAAGCACCAGAAGGCTGGACGAGAAGCAATGGATGGAAACTAATTAAGGAAAGAAGCAACCTAGAACTAAGGAGGAATTTCCCGACAGTTGAGAACAATTAATCTGTGGAACGACTTGCCTCCAGAAGTTGTGAATGCTCCAACACTGGTAGTCCCAACGATGCTTTTTCAGGAGGCAACTGGACTTTCCTGTGGTGTTTTTTTTTTATTAAACATTTTCAACATTAAAAAACAAAACACAATTTTTCACTCGTTACAGCATTTCCATATCGGTATCAATATCATCCATAACAGGGGTCTCCAACTTTGGTCACTTTAAGAGTTGTGGACTTCAACTCCTGGCTGAGGAACTCTGGGAGTTGAAGTCCACAAGTGTTAAAGGGACCAAGGTTGGAGACCCCTGATCCATAACATTCATATTTACATAGGTTCTATTTCTATGGTTCACTATCCTTTATTATACAGTTGTTTGAATTATAATGATATATACACACAAATACAATATAATCGTATTGTCATCAATATTATATAATTCTTATACAATAATTGTATAAGGGGCCTCTGGTGGCTCAACAGACTAATGCAGTCTATTATTAACACAGCTGCTTGCAATTACTGCAAGTTCAAGTCCCACCAGGCCCAAGGTTGACTCAGCCTTCCATCTTCCAAGGTAGCTAAAATGAGGACCCATTGTTGGGAGGCAATAAAAGTTGACTTTGTATATAATATACAAATGGATGAGACTATTGCTTAACACAATGTAAGCCGCCCTGAGTCTTCGGAGAAGGGCAGGATATAAATTCAATAATAATAATAATAATAATAATAATAATAATAATAATAATTTAACTCCTATTCTCTAGCCATGTATACCATCTCCTCCAAACTTGGTAGTACTCCGATTCTTCTCTCTTTTTCAATTCCATAGTCAACCTATCCATCTCTGCACACTCAAGTATCTTTCTTATTATCACTGCCTCTGAAGAAATATTAGTCTGTTTCCAATTTTGAGCAAAAACTATTCTGGTTGCAGTTAATATATGTAATATTATATACTGAATTTTTTTTAACCCATTTTCCCATCTAAAATGCCCAACAGAAATAGTTCTGGCTTAAGTTTGATCTTTTGTTCAGTAATTTCTTCAAACCGTTCCCTTATTTTATGCCAATACTTTCTGGCTTTGGGGCAGGTCCACCACATATGGTAGAAAGTTCCCTGTTTATAACTACATCTCCAGCATTCGGAGATAATGGGGAAATAGAATCCTGTCAGAGCTGAAGAAGCTTCTTGGATGAGAAGCGAAAAGCCTTCACAGAAAAAAACAAGGAAGTCCAGTTGCCTCCTGGAAAAAGCACCATGGGACAACCCATGGGAACCAATCTCTGGTGGTTCCAACACTGGTGGTTTTTAAGAAGAGATTGGGCAATCATTTGTTTGAAATGGTGTAAGGTTTCCTGCCTGAGCAGGGGGTTGGATCAGAAGACCTCCCTGTTGTGACCCAGGCCCAAGTAGGTAGTAGTAGACGACACAATCAGTTCAAAAACGAGCAGACTTTATTAGAACAGCTGAGAATTAACTCCTTGTCATCCAAACTAAATCAAAGCAAATTCTTCATAACACAATTCTTCAGCCTTATCACCAACCTTGGTCTTAATTAGGCAAACTGGCAAAGGCTTTTCTGGGCAAAAGTTCAAAAGCAGAAGACGCTGACAAGAAATAAATGCAGCAAGACAAGGCTATCAAAGTTGTTTTCCGACAAAGAGCCCAAACGCTGTTGCTGGTCTTTTAAGCCTCATGGGAGGGGCCAATCATCTCTTGGCCCAACTGCAGAGTCGTCCTCTTTGCTTGAGCTGCTCTTGCCTTCTGGCAACTCTTCTCTTGCGTGCATTAGGAACAGGCTCCTCCTGTTCCTCTGTCTCACTACTCTCAGCCTCTGGAGGCAGCGCATCACTCCCAGATGGCCCTGGCCCCACCTCTGCCTCCGACATAGAGCCCTCATCTGGGCCTTCCCCAGCCTCCAGGACTGGCCCATGTTCTTCCACAGCCTCATCGCTGTCCAACTTAGTTGCCAGCTCCGCAGGCTGCTGGCGGATCACAACACTCCCATGGTCTCTTCCAACTCTTGTTATTCTGTTATTAAAAACAATGAACAGCCAAAACTCTGAACTAGGATGACTTTTTTTTCTGGCACCCAGAATGCCTCTGAGCATGCGCAGAGCGCAGACATAACATGCAGAGGGGCCTTTCCTGAGAATCACAGAACAGGCGATCTCTCTCTTCCTCCTGGTTTAAGCCACAGCTGGAGGCATTTCCCTCCTGCTTGTTTGCCCAATTCCAGATGCGGCCAGTTTAAATGAATTTCTACTCTTTTAACATTTCTCTGAGACGATTTTATCGAAGGAAACACAAGTGGCAGGAGGAAAAGAAGAGAAAACGGGGCAGAGTGGGTGCTGCAGATCACAATTAACCTAATTAGTGAGGAAACAGCGGTTAATGAGTGGGTTGCAATAGGCACTTTAATTACTTGGAAATTCATACGTCTGGCACTTTCTCGGAGGCAGAGAGGCACAAGAGGCCTGGCGTCTAAAGACGAGACACCTGGATCAACTCGATTCCTTGGATTCTTGATCCAAGGGGTCCCCCTGCTCACCTCCTGGAGGATAATAGGCAACCCCCAAAATAATAGGCGGAAGAGAGCTGTGGTGTATACGGATTCGGGGCAGAATTCTCTTGCTATTTTTTGCTTTGTAAGTTTCTGGTGCTCATGAGCAGCCGGCCGATGTGGCAAACGTGTGGCCACCAAAGGACACATCAAACAGGGGAATTCCTCCAATCCCCCCAAACCAAGGAGAGATAAAAAGAGGCTTAATGCGCTGAGCAAAGTAGGAACTGGCCGGCAGCCATTGGCCTATGAAAACGCAGAAAGCTGCAGCTTTTAGTATAATCCCTGCTACAAATTCCATCATTTCTGGAAGACCAGAAATAGTCAGAATATTTCTCTTCTGCTTTGCAAACCAGGGTTTCCTTCCAATGCCGATTCCATGTTTTGGAGGAATGTAGAAACTGCTTTCTACCGTAACGGGCAATTGTGATCGAACGTTAAAAAAAAATAAAATCCAACGTGTTGTCCACTCAAACCTGATTCTCAGTGGACATATCCAAAGAGTTTCCTCTACTTCATCATAAAAGCGATTCACCTTTGTCATGTTCTGGGACGTACAAAAAATACAGGTAGTCTTTTGACTTAAAATGACAATTGTGCCCAAACTTTCTATTGTTAAGTGAGACAGTTGTTTTGCCCTGTTTTATGACCTCTCTTGTCACAGTTGTTAAGTGAACCACTGCAGCTTTTAAGTTGGTAACACGGTTGAGTGAACCTAGAACTAAGAACTAGAATTAGAACAACCTAGAACTAAGAACTAGAACTAAGAACAACCTAGAACTACGAACGAGAGCGAGAAGAACCTAGAACTAAGAACGAGAAGAACCTAGAACTAAGAATGAGAACTAAGAACAACTTAGAACTAAGAACGAGAAGAACCTAGAACTAAGAACGAGAACCAAGAACAACTTAGAACTAAGAACGAGAACTAAGGACAACTTAGAACTAAGAACTAGAATGAGAACAACCTAGAACTAAAAACGAGAACCTAGAACTAAGAATGAGAACTACCTAGAACTAAGAACTAGAACTAAGAACAACTTAGAACTAAGAACTAGAATGAGAACAACCTAGAACTAAGAACTAGAACAACCTAGAACTAAGAACGAGAACTAAGAACAACCTAGAACTAAGAACTAGAACAACCTAGAACTAAGAAGAAATTTCCTAACAGTGAGAATAATTAACCAGTGGAATGCTTTGCCTTCAGAAAGTTGTGTGTGCTTCATCTTTGGAGGCTTTTACAAAGAGACTGGACAACCATTTCTCTGAAATAATAGAATAGAATAGAATTTTTTTTTTATTGGCCAAGTGTGATTGGACACACAAGGAATTTGTCTTGGTGCATATGCTCTCAGTGTACATAAAAGAAAAGATACGTTCATCAAGGTACTATAGTATACATAATATAGGATTATCTATCTGCTTGAGCAGAGGGTTGGACTAGAAGACCTCCAAGGTCCCTCCTAACTCTATTGTTCTGTGTTCCATGATCTGAATCTGGCTTCCCCATTGACTTTGCTTATCGGAAGGGGATCACATGACACCCCCCCCCAAGACACTGCAATCGTCATAAATATGAGTCAGTTGCCAAGGCTCTGAATTTTGATCATCTGGCCATTGGGATGCTAAGTGTGAAAAAAGTCACTTTTTCAGTGTCGCTGTAACTTTGAATGGTCACTAAATGAATGGTTATATAAGTCAAGGACTCCAATGTAGTAATTCTCAATCTTTGCAATCAGAAGATATATGGATTTTAATTCTCAGGATTCTGGAGGCCGAGGTTCACAGACCTTTTATTCTTTCTTGATTTATTTATATCCTTTTCTTACTTTTTACAATGCATCCAATGCGCCTTCCTCCTCCTATTTTTCCCACAACAACGACCCTGTGAGGTGGGTAGACTGAAAGGGACTGGTTCAGTCAACCAGCTGGCTTTCATGACTAAGGCAGGACTAGAATTGATGGTCTTTTGATTTCTAGCCCTGCGTCTTAACCGGGTGTGGCAACAATGACTTGTAGACTTCAACTCCCAGAATCCGAACCAGTGTTGCTAGCTCCGGAATTCTGGGAATTGAAGTCCACAGGTTGTAAAGGGGCCAGAGTTGCTCATCCATACACTAGCCCAGTGATGGCTAACATTTTTGCCATCACGTTCCAGGAGTGGGGGTGGGTGGGTCGCACACACGTGCGCACACACCCGTAATTCTATGCGCCCTGCCCCCGCGCATGCACAAACAACCGCACCCCCACGCTCCCAGCCCGCGATGGCACGGTAGGCCCATTTTTTGCTCTCTCCAGCCTCCAGAGCCTTTCTAGGAGTCTGGGGAGGGAAAAAACGGCCTTCCCCAACCCCCTGGAGGCTGGAAACGGCCCATTTGCCAACATCTGGTGGAATAGGAAGGCCTGTTTTTTGCTCTCCACAGCCTCCAGAGCCTTTCTATGAGTCTGGGGAGGGCAAAAACAGCATTCCCCACCTCCCTGGAGGCCCTCCGGGAGGCTGGAAACAGCCCATTTGCCGACTTCCGGTCCCACCTGAGCTTGCACGCCCACCGATATGGTTACACGTGCCACCTTGGCACGCTTGCCATAGGTTCGCCATCTCGGGACTAGCCCAAACTGGCTATCATCTATAGTTGCTAGAGTTAAGAAATTGGTCTACTGAACAAGCGTGATTTTTTTTTAATTCTCCCATCTGAGTCCAAACCAGATCTGATCTCGCTTAGCTTCCAAATGCAGCCCAGGTTGGGAGACGTAGAGCATATGTGAGTGTATGTGGAGGCAGGGATAAAAATATCTTAATTACAGTGCCACCGGCAAGGGGAAAAAAAAAATCTCTGAGCCATCACTGACAACCTCTCTGTATATATACTATATATGTATATATATATATGTATATATATATATATATATATATATATATATATATATATATATATATATATATATATATATATATATATATATATATATATATATATATATATATATATATATAAAACCCAACGCTTGAGGATATGATGGCTTTTAAGCTACCCATTTGATGCAAGAACAAAAGAAACATAAACTGTCCTTCTTCAAGCAATATTGTCTGATAGGGCCGCCACTAAATAGGACCGTTTCCAATGTTTGTCTCTGGATCGGGCCCCGAACAAATCTTGGGGGGTATTCAACTGATATTCAAATGGAGCATGTTATGTATATAGGTAGTCCTCAACTTACAACCACAATGGAGCCCCAAATTTTTGTTGCTAACCTAGACCAGGGGTCTGCAAACTTGGCTCTTTTAAGACTTGTGGACTTCAACTCCCAGAGTCCCTCAGCCAGCAAAGCGGGTTGAGGAACTCTGGGAGTTGAAGTCCACAAGTCTTAAAAGAGCCAAGTTTGCAGACCCCTGACCTAGACAGTGCACCGTTTTACGACCTTTCTTGCCACAGTTGTTAAGTGAATCATGGCAGTTGTTATGTTAGCAACACGGTTGTTAAATGAATCTGGCTTCCTCACTCTCTTTGCTTGTCAGAAGGTCGCAAAAGGGGATTACATGACCCCGGGACACTGCAACCATATAAATCAGTGGTGCTACCGTTCGCTCGAACCGGTAGTTTTATCACTACTGGTTCAACGAATCAGTAGCTTTTTTTTTTTACCGTTCGCTCGAACCGGTAGCTTTTTATAACTACTGGTTCAACCGAATCAGTAGCTTTTTTTTTTTTTACCGGTTCGCTCGAACCGGTAGCTTTTTATAACTACTGGTTCAACCGAATCAGTAGCTGTTTCTTTTTTTTTACCGGTTCGCTCGAACCGGTAGTTTTTATCACTACTGGTTCACCCGAAATGGAGCGAACCAGTAGCATTTCACCCCTGATTTGAATAGCAATAGTAATAGCACTAAGGGTTATATACCGCTTTACAGTGCTTTAACAGCCCTCTTTAAGTGGTTTACAGAGTCAGCCTCTTGCCCCCAACAATCTGGGTCCTCATTTTACCAACCTCGGAAGGATGGAAGGCTGAGTCAACCTTGAGCCTGGTGAGATTTGAACTGCCCAAAATGCAGATGGTCACTAAATGAACTGTCGCAAGTTGAGGACTACCTGCAATGCCAGAGCTAGGTTCTTTGCGTTCTCTGCTCTGAGCAGATTAACGTTCAAAATCTCACTTTCCACCTTGCCTTCCTTACCTCTCTCAACCTACCTGGAGATCCTTCCTGCCACTTTCTTTCTAACCAAGGATGCCTCTTCCCTTAATCACAGATCAGACAGACGGGTCGCCTAACAGGATCGGGGCATTAGTCCGCATTAATCCCAGAGTGCCTCTCTCTCTCCCTTGATCAGATTAAAGAAGGTCCGAGCTAAAAGCTAGAGCAAAATAATCAGATTAAAGAAGGTCCGAGCTAAAAGCTAGAGCAAAATAATCAGATTAAAAAGATAAACCACTCTAGGTCAAATCGAGACTCGGAGCTGCTCTCAGGCTGGTGGGACTTCCCAAACCAGCAACGTCCTGTTTTATTTTGGTCCCTCTCTCTTTCTCTTTCTCTCCCTTGATCAGATTAAAGAAGGTCCGAGCTAAAAGCTAGAGCAAAATAATCAGATTAAAGAAGGTCCGAGCTAAAAGCTAGAGCAAAATAATCAGATTAAAGGTCACTAAATGAACTGTCGCAAGTTGAGGACTACCTGCAATGCCAGAGCTAGGTTCTTTGCGTTCTCTGCTCTTGAGCAGATTAACGTTCAAAATCTCAATTTCCACCGTGCCTTCCTTACCTCTCTCAACCTACCTGGAGATCCTTCCTGCCACTTTCTTTCTAACCAAGGATGCCTCTTCCCTTAATCACAGATCAGACAGACGGGTCGCCTAACAGGATCGGGGCATTAGTCCGCATTAATCCCAGAGTGCCTCTCTCTCTCCCTTGATCAGATTAAAGAAGGTCCGAGCTAAAAGCTAGAGCAAAATAATCAGATTAAAAAGATAAACCACTCTAGGTCAAATCGAGGCTCGGAGCTGCTCTCAGGCTGGTGGGACTTCCCAAACCAGCAACGTCCTGTTTTATTTTGGTCCCTCTCTCTTTCTCTTTCTCTCTCTCTCTCTCTCTCTCTCTCTCTCCCTTTCTTTTTTAAAGCTTAGAGATCTATTAGAAGCAAGAATCCCAGGAAACAAACAACGGGATTAGAGGATTAGAATCCTTCTTTTGGAAATCGGGAGACACAATCGAGCTGCTCAGGAAATCCAATCGGCACAATGAAGGACGGTGCCTAAGGACAGGTAAACTGGAGGAGAGGTTTCCTTTATGGCAGAGGTCCACAGCCCCCGGTCCGTGGACCCGGTACTGGTCCGTGGCCTGTTAGGAACTGGGCTGCACAATTGAGCGAAGTGTCATCTGCACACACACGTGATCGAGGTAATACAAGAAACTACCTCCCCGCCCCTAACCTACACGCTCCGTGGGAAAATCCTTTTCCATAAATCCAGTCCCCGATTTAAAAAATCGGTTGGGGGCTGCTGCTTTATCAATAGTCCCTGATTTATGACAGCCTGTCCATTACCATCGTAAGTCGTGATGGTCTTGAAATAGGCCGCCCCACACGACCAACCCAATTCTACAGCCTTTTTGCGATGGTCACTAAGCAACCGCCACGGTTATAAAGCGACTGCCGGCATTGTTAAGCAAACGCCGTGGTCGTTGAACAAAACCGACGGTTCGCAACGGGCCGTTTTTTGTGGAAAACCGGGTGCAAATGCCGTTTTCGGCAAAACATCGTAAAAGGAAGTCATGTGACTGCAAGACGTCGCACACGGCTGGAAATGGGGGCTGGTTGAAGAGCAGCCAACATGAGATGAGGTGACTGCGGGGGCAGCTGTTGGAATTTCGGAACTGGGCTGCAAGTCTTCCTGGAGAGGATCGTTGTAACTTCAAATGTCCGCTAAGCAACCGGTTGTAAAATGAGAACTACTTGTGCTTTAAATATCAAGCTTGGAATCAACACACATTTATTTTCGATCAACATACAACAACTTATTTTCAACACACAACAACTTATTTTCAACACACAACAACTTATTTTCAACACACAACAACTTATTTTCCAAAGCACCTGAAGGCAAGACAAGAAGCAATGGATGGAAACTAATCAAGGAGAGAAGCAATCTGGAATTAAGGAGAAACTTCCCAACAGTGAGAAAAATTAACCAGTGGAACGGAATTTGTCTTCCGAAATTGTGGATGCTTCATTGCTGGGGAATTCTAGGAGTTGAAGTTCCACACACCTTAAAGTTGCCAGGGTTGAGCAGTACTGATTTAAGGACTTGGGGATCGGAAACATGGATCGGAAACCTGTGCGTTTCCTCTTCCTCCAGAATATTAAAATTGGTTGGGGAAATTAAGTAACAGTCTTCCAGTATACTTACGGGACCGTCTGCTGCCACCGATTGCCTCTCACCGACCCGTGCGCTCTCACAGAGAGGGACTCCTCAGGGTGCCGTTGGCCAGGCAGTGCCGACTGGCGACGCCCAGGGGAAGGGCCTTTTCTGTGGGGGCTCCCATCCTCTGGAACGAACTTCCCCCAGGACTTCGCCAACTTCCTGACCTTCGAACCTTCCACCGCGAGCTTAAGATACATCTATTTATTTGCGCAGGACTGGACTAGAATTTTTTAAATTTTGAATTTGGTTTTTAATGGAGTTTTATTATTTGTATTTCTATTTTAAATATTCGGCCTTATTTAATAAGTTTTTTAACTGTGGTTTTATTCTGTATTTATATGTATGTTTTATCTGGCTGTAAACTGCCCTGAGTCCCTAGGGAGATAGGGCGGTATAAAAATGCGAAAAATAAATAAATAAATTTGAGGGGCTGCCACAAAGAGAAGGGGGGTCAATTTCTTTTCCAAAGCACCAGAAGGCAAGGCAAGAAACAATGGATGGAAGCTAATCCAGGAGAGAAGACAACTTGGAATTGAGGAGAAACTTCCCAACAGTGAGGAAATTTAACCAGTGGAACAGCTGGCCACCAGAAGTTGTGGCTGCTCCATCAGTGGAGGTTTTTAAGAAGAGACTGGACAGTCACAGGTGTGAAATGGTATAGGGTCTCCTGCTTGAGCACGGGGTTGGACTAGAAGACCTCCAAGGTCCCTTCTAGCTCTACTCTTGATTGATTGATTCAGCAACTTGGGGAGTGGAGCATTAGGAATCTATTACTCTGGTTGGGGACCACTTTTTAATATGAAGGAAGGAGGGACCCAAACCTCTTTGGAAAAAGACCTCTTACCCTGCTTCTGTTCATCCCATCGATTTCCACATTCAGACTGAGGGAAACCACAAACAAAGGAGACGCTATTCTGCAGAACAAACAGGCTGAGCAAACAAGCCAAGCCAGGCATGGGGAAAGGCAAAAGCACAGGTAGTCCTCAACTTACGGCCACAACTGAGCCCAAAATTTACGTTGCTAAGCGAGACAGTTAAGTGAGTTTTGCCCCATTTGATGACCTTTTCTTGCCACAGTGGTTAAGGGAATCGCTGCAGTTGTTAAGTTAGTAACACGGTTGTTAAGTGAATCTGGCCGTCATGAACCCCATCGGAGCTTGAATCTGCGGAGGAGCTGGAGCCCACGGAGATCGAGGGGGTGGCTTCATTGGCTTTGGAGGAATGTGGGGAGGAGCAGGCCGAGGCAGCCGGCTTCTTACCAGGGAGGAATGGGGGCAGGATTACCTACGGAGGCAAGCAGTGGAAATGAGGAAGCAGTGGAAATGAGGAGCAACGGAGCTCAGGCGATGAGCAAGGACTGCCCCCTCCTGATCCCCGAGCATGGAAAGTGCAGCGAAGGTGGGAATGTCAGGGTTCCAAGTAACACCCCCAACGAAAGAAGTCTCGTCCTCCCTCCTCTCCTCAGCCAGGCCCCTCCTGTCTCCACCCGGGCCTGTTATCAGACTCCGAGTCTGATAATGAAGATGAACGGCCTGTCATGCCTCCAGCCCCCGGCCCTGGCCCCATGCCCGGAGAGGATTCCAGGAATGAACAAACAAACCCAATAAACCTCACTCCTACAGCGTGTGAGCAGGAAGCCAGCCACGTGCTGGAATTACTGACAGCAGATCCAGCTGAAGAGAATTCAAAGTGGGAGGATCCTCGCTTCCGGAGATCTGAGAGGCGACGCCAGCAGAAGGAAGGGAGGGGCAGGCCTGGATAAATGCTGAGTCATGGAGCCACACCCCACAGCCTATATAAAGGACCTGCTTTTGGCATTCCAACCTTGAGTCAAGCAAAGTCTCATCTAGTTTGCTGCTATCGGACTCTATCGCTGAAGTCACAACTTGGACTCCTGCCTGCCCTGATAAACCTCGAAGGAATTTGACAAGCTGCAGAGGCTTCGTTGCCACGTTTGATACGGACTTCCTAGACCCGGTCGTTGGAGGGGGAGGGGGACATGACACCGAGGCTAGAAGTTCCTCAAAGTTCTATTTTATTAGAGATGTCCTATTGGCACATCCGGGAAAACCCGAATCCAAAAGCTTCCAGGTTTTCCCCACACAAAGTAAGTCCCTTCCCTTGCACCCATATGTCCATCACGTGGTCCAATCAATGCACCGTCTCAACCGGAGATGCCTCCCAATCACACCCCTCCAGGTGCAGGGCAAGATGTCCTTGACTCTCCGAGAAAAGAATCTTATTATGGCTAGATATCTCCCCAACTCCATACAATCCCCCCCCTCCCAGTTTCCCACAGCACCAAATGTGGCAGCCCTGAAGATCCAAAGAAGATGGCTTCCAGGGCTGACAGGAAACAGCGCAGTCCGACCCGACGACTCAAGGAGGAGAGCGTGCCGCTCCTCTTCACAAGGCACACCTGGGGACTGAGACTTAAGGAGATGGTGTGAGGAGGGGCATTTGTTGGGAACAAACGATGAATTTGTAGTGTTTTGTGTGTGCCGTTGAAGACGTCTGGAGTTTGCAGGACTGCTTGCTTTGTGAACTCAGAGCCTTGTTCCTTACTTCATGGACCCATTGTTTGTTCTTTTGCTTTGCTGGACTGCACGCAGCCAGAGGCTGCAGTGTGTGTGCATGTGTTTGTTGCGTGTGCGCTTTGCTCTGGGACTTGCCAAAAACATGGGAGCATTTGGGGAATTTTGGAGCATTAAAGGGGAGTTTGAATGCTCATCTTGGGGGTGAAATGCACCCGGTTCTGACTGGATCTAGCAATCTGTTAGCGCCCATGGTCGGTGGTTCGGCAATCTGGTAGCGATGGTGGAACAAAGCTCCGCCCACTCGCCCGGGTGTCATTACTCCTGGTTTTAACTGGGAAGTAATGTTTGTTTTTAAAGGTGGCTCAGAGGCTAAGACGCTGAGCTGGTCAATCGAAAGGTTATTTTATTATTTATTTTATTATTTAAACTTATATACCGCCCTATCTCCCAAAGGACTCAGGGCGGTTTACAGGCATATAAAAAACGTCAATATACAAATTAAAATAATCATTAAAAGACTTATTCTAATGCCAATAGTTAATAACACCAATTGTTAAAAATAAAAATATAAATATTAAAATCGATTTAAAACCCCTCTAAATTTAAAAAATCTAAGCCAGTCCTGCGCAGATGAATAAATGAGTCTTGAGCTCGCGACGGAAGGTCCGAAGATCTGGAAGTTGACGGAGTCCTGGGGGGAGTTCGTTCCAGAGGGTGGGAGCCCCCACAGAGAAGGCCCTTCCCCTGGGCGTCGCCAGACGACACTGCCTAGCTGACGGCACCCTGAGGAGTCCCTCCCTGTGAGAGCGCACGGGTCGGTGAGAGGTATCCGGTCGCAGTAGGCGGTCCCGTAAATAACCCGGCCCGGTTGGCAGTTCAGCGGTTCAAATCCCTAGTGCCGCGTAATGGGGTGAGCTCCCGTTACTTGTCCCAGCTTCTGCCAACCTAGTAGTTCGAAAGCACGTAAAAAATGCAAGTAGAAAAATAGGGACCACCTTTGGTGGGAAGATAACAGCGTTCCGTGCGCCTCTGGCATTGAGTCATGCCGGCCACATGACCACGGAGACGTCTTCGGACAGCGCTGGCTCTTTGGCTTTGAAACAGAGATGAGCACCGCCCCTCAGAGTCGGGAACGAGTAGCACATATGTGCGAGGGGAACCTTTACCTTTTTAATGTGTTTTTTACCTTCTGTGCATGCACAGAAAGTTTTGCGCATGCACAGGTTTTTATTTTTCACCCCTGGCTCATCTGGCTGTGTGGCCTTCGTGCCTTGTCCTGGGGTCATCGCACTGGCTTCCCCGTTTAACTTTGCTTCTCAGGAAGTCAGGACACTGCACCCATCAAAAATACAAGTCAGTTGCGACATAGGGATGGTGCAATGATTAAAACACACTTATTCATCTGCGCAGGACTGGATTAGATTTTAAATTTACTGGTTTTAAATGGGTTTTATTATTTATATAGTTTTTAATAATTCGGCTATGTAGAATAAGTTTTTTAATTGTTATTTTAGTCTGTATTTATATGTACTTTTTACTTTAGTCTGTATTTATATGTACTTTTTACTTGCCTGTGAACCGCCCTGAGTCCCTAGGGAGATAGGGCGGTATATAAATGTGAAAAATAAATAAAATAAATAAATAAATAAATAAATAAATAAATAAATTGTAAGCATGAATAGGAGTTATGTCATTTTTTTTCAGTGCCACTGTTAACATTGAACGGTCACTAAATGAACTATTGTAAGTAGAGAACTACTTGTAACGAGGGGCGCTAAATGCACCAAGGAGAGAAGGAAAATTACACCAGCTATTTGGATGCCAAGGTGGGTACTGTCAAGTTGGGTGACATCTCTGGAAATCCGCTACGCAGTGCAGGGGATGACAAAAGGTTTCTTGGAAACACTGAGAACTAGAAACTTGGGACTGGCCTTCCTCTAAAAAACAGGTTCCGAAAATTCCACAGAAAAGCCTCTGCCAATGCAGAACACTTCGGTCTGCAAAAATGGAACCCCGGGACAAAAATCGTAGCTGTTATCTCTTCTGCGTTTCAAAAATTAAATTTTGCGTATTTATTTATTTAATTTCCAAGTATTAAATATTGCGTATTTATTTCACAGAGGAGGAAAGGAGAAGTCATCTGAATTTTCACAATATTATTTGTAAGGGAACATGATCTTACAGGAGTGGGGCCTGAAATTCTGGATTAAGCCTCTAAATCAGAGTATATAAATTAATGGACACACCATTTGCTGGTAAATACTAAAATAGGTGTATTTTTATTAGTGAGACGCAGGCCAAGCTGACGCAAATATTTAAGGCTTGTGAATTAGCAATCTGCATATCATTTTTATGGCAGATGTCAAAGCACCCTTGGCAACTAAATTATCCTTACTCCACAATACACTTTGGAAAAGCTGTGGGTGAAGAAACCTGAGCCAGATTTTAAAATAATTCCTGACATATGAGCTCAAAGCACGTGTACAGTGAACAACAAGCAAAGCAAAACAAAACACCACACCAGGAAGGGGGTGTGTGGTTTGGGGTTTTTCCTGCTTTTTAGCATCATTTTCTTACTTGCAACAAAGAGGTGAGAGCGCATGTCCATTTTGATTTTTCGATTCCTCCCTCCACAAAGAACAAAATAAATAAATAAATATTTTGTTTTTTTGGGGGGGGGGTGTCCCAAATATCTAGTGAGTGATATGGGAGCTTGCTTTTTTCAACCTTTGCTTTACACCCAAACCAGTGGTGAGTCGCTACCGGTTCACACCAGGATCAGGCGAACTGGTAGCGGCAGCAGGCTCTGCCCTCCTGCTCAGAGGCAGGCTCCGCCCACCTGCTGCGTGCGCGCACAAGCAAACCGGTAGCAACGGGATTTGGAACCCGCCCCTGACCCAAACCAAACTATAGCCTTGGTGTGATATAACCTGGTTTTAGGAAGTTTAAAGGTATTGTAAATGGAAAGCAAGTTGCTAGTCCTTATGTTGTTACAGGAATGTAGAAACTAAGGCAGAAATCCAAAGGTGGGTTTTTTCTTTGTATTCATTCCTCAAGGTAGGTTTAGGAGCCAGACAGACTAATTCTTCCATATTTGTAAGAGTGTTCTTATCGTATCTATGATGAGAACAGATTAACTAAGATCCAATTTAGCTAAAAAAAATGGAAGGAATCAGTAGAACGGATGCTACCATGAGTTTCTAGAAAGGCCGTTATAAATGGAAGAAATAAACCCCACATACCATCAAGAAAACTAGAGAAAGGATCCAGATCAAACCTGACAACATTAAAAAGGTTTGAAATTCCAGAATTTTCTAGACAGCTGGGTAGAGAATTCTGGAAGTCTATACTTTTTCAAGTTGCCAAGGTTGAAAACCGTTGACCTTGGCACAGCCGAGGTTTTGAAAGAAAGGTACGTTTCGCTTCTCATCCAAGAATCTTCTTCAGCTCGGGGAAGCTTCTTTGATAGGAAGCGAAACGTCTTCCAAGAAAAACCAGAAAGTCCAGTTGCCTCTTGAAAAAAAAGCGCCTGTTCTGTCCCCCACCTCAGTCCAGGAGGCATGTGAACTGACTCAATTGGCCAGCAATTTAGTCCACGGCAACTATCAGCTCTGGCAGTAAACCAGCGTTCGTCTGCCAAGGTTTTCTTATCTCCTTGATGCCGGCACCGGAGCAACCAGGAAGTCAGGAGCAAACAGCAATTCAGGCCAAATGCTCAGTCAGATAGTTCAGCTCAAGTGTTCTCCAGTCAGTCAGTTGATTTGTTCGTCACGAAGTAGTATAGCAGCCCCTCCTGCTTTTATACCCTGTGGAGTGTGGCTCCATGAGTCAGCACTTTCTAGGCCTGCCCCACCCCTGCTTCTGTTGTTCCCGCCTCTCTTGTCTACGAAACCTGGGATCTCACCAGGGCTGATTGTCCACAGCTGGGTCTGGAAGCGTTTCCTGGGCGGGGGGAGATACAGGAGACAGCGGTATCTCCCCCCACCCAGGAAACCTCTTCCACCTGGTCTGCCTCTGGTTCCTGGAGCTGAGGAACCCCCGCCCAGGAAACCTCTTCCACCTGGCCTGCCTCTGGTTCCTGGAGCTGAGCCAGAGAGGCCAGCCCTGCAGAAGGGAGCCCTGACGGCCCTTCCCCCTCACTCTCTGAGTCACTTTCTGGCAGGGGGCCAGGCCCGGGGCGGGGCGGGGGGCTGGAGCCACAACAGCATCTTTGGGACAACCATGACCTGGATGACTGAGAATCTCCATAGACAAAGATATGGGTGCTTTCACAAAATGGCAACTATGGTGGTACCACCAAAGCTAAACATGGCTGCTCTCCAGTCTAATTTCTCAGGATGCTCCTAACCCTAACTTAGTCCTTTTTTTTTCTGGGAAGGTGGCCACACTTCCAAGCCAAGGTTGAATCTGGAGCCAGTTTGCTGATGGTTAAGGCACCAAGCTAGGAACTAGGAGATGGTGAATTCTAGTCCCAGCATAGGCATGAAAGACCGCTGGGCGACTTTGGATCAATCACCAGGAGACGTGTCGTGTCCCACCCCCACTCCGACGAATGAGTCAAGGAAGTCTGTAACAAACGTGGCAACGAAGCCTCTGCAGCTTGCCAAGTTCCTTCGAGGTTTATCAGGGCAGGCAGGAGTCCAAGTTGTGACTTCAGCGTAGGGTCCGATATCAGGAAACTCGATAAGACTTTGCTTGACTCAAGGTTGGAATGCCAAAAGCAGGTCCTTTATATAGGCTGTGGGGTTTGGCTCCATGACTCAGCATTTATCCAGGCCTGCCCCACCTTCCTTCTGCTGGCGTCGCCTCTCAGATCTCCGGAAGTGAGGGTCCACCCAATCTGAATTGTCTTCAGCTGGATCTGCTGTCAGCGTCTGGGAAAGGGAGGGGTCAGAGGGAGTAGGCCCGGGTAATTCCACCACCTGGCTGGCTTCCTGCTCTGAAGGCTGAGCCAAAGGAACACCCGCTGTATGAGTGAGGTTTATTGGGCTTCTCCTTTCACTCCTTGAATCCTCTCCGGGCATGGGGCCAGGGCCAGGGGCTGGAGTCATGACAGGCCGTTCATCTTCATTATCAGACTCGGAGTCTGATAAAAGGCCCGGTTGAAGACGGGAGGGGCCCGGCTGAGGAGAGAAGGGACTCCCACCTTAAGCATGAAAGCCCGCTGGGTGACTTTGGGGTAATCACCGGGAGATGGTGCGTTCTAGTACTGCCTTAGACATGAAAGCCAGTTGGCTTTCACTGACTTTGGGCAAGTCACTCTCTCTCAGCTTAACCCACCTCACAGGATGGTTGTGGGGAAAATAGGAGAAGGAAGGAGTATTAGATATGTTCTCTCTGCCTTGAGTTATTTATAAAACTAATAAAGGCAGATATTGTGGTCCGCCAGCAGCCTGCGGAGCTAGCAGCGGAGTTGCACAGTGAGGAGTCTGGGGAGGAACAAGGCCCAGTCCTGGGGTCTGGGGAAGGCCCGGATGAGGGCTCTGCGTCAGAGGCAGAGATGGGGCCAAGGCCATCTGGGAACGATGTGCGGACCCTGGAGCCTCCAGAGGCGGACAGCAGAGAGGCAGAGGAACAGGAGGTGCCTGTTCCTAGTGCACACATGCAAAGAGCTGCCAGAAGGCAAGAGCAGCTAAAGCAAAAAGGACGACTCGGGAGTAAGGCCAGGAGATGATTGGCCCCTCCCATAAGGCTTAAAAGAGCAGCAAAGGCTCTTGGGCTCTTTGTAGGACAGCAACGTTGCTACCATTGTTTCTTGTCGGTGTCTCCTGTTTCTGAACTTCATGGGGTTCTTGCCAAGAAAAGCCTTTGGCAGGGTGCCAAAGAAGACAAAGGTTTGTGATAAGGCCGAAGGATTTATTTTGGACTTAATTTGGACTAAGCTGAGAATGAAGTAATTCTCAGCTGTTCTAATAAAATACGTTTGTTTAGGACTGATGGTGTCTGGTAAGAACTACTTGGGCCTAGGTCACAACAGATATAAGTAAGTGCCAGTCCCTGGCCTTCATTATTTTCTAAGAATGGTTTTAAGATGCATATAGGCGAGAGGCATTGTTAGAAATAGTTAACGCCTGAGGCTCTGACATGCTTTCCAGCCTATTTAGCCTGTTTTTAAAAGGCTCACAGAATAAAATGTAGTAGGGTAGAATTTGGTCGCTCCTGGGCACCACGTTGGGGATCCAAAAGCTAGTGTATCTATTCTGGGAATGCCATACTGCCCCCTAGTGGTCGTAGAGAGTAAGTGGATATCCCTCTTTTCTTTTTTTTTTTTTAAACCAGAAGTTTCGCCATCCTGAAAGCTGTGTAAATTAAGAAAGCAGAGATTTAGCAAGCCAATCTGTTCGCTTGTCTGTGGTTTATTGAATAAACCACAATTCAACAAAATTTGTATGGGAATCTTAGGTCATAAACCATGACTGATGAATCACGAGGGATGGTTTTGTTACCGAACAAGCCACATTATGGGTTAGCACGAACGCTGCCTAAGGCTAAAACTTAAGTGAAGTCGACAAGGACATTTCTTTCCTTGTTCAATTTAGTTTCTGAATTCCGCAGAATTTGGAACCATTGCTAGACCGTGAAGCAACCAGATCATACGCTGCTCGTTTAAGGAATCGGGCAAGTGCCAAATTTATCCAAACCAATCAAGCTACTTGGTCTCACATTTCACGTGGAAATTGCAGGATTGCTACACGGAGGTAATCGCTGATCATATATGGATAGTCCTTGACTTACGTCTCTTAACGGCACCTGCCAATTACGGTCATACATTGCGACAGCTGTAAAATGGGTCATCGTGTGAGCTTCCCAATTTTACAACCGTCTTTTACAATGGTCATTAAATGAGCCCACTGTTCACTATGGGGCATGCTTCCAAAAAACCAGAACTAAATACCAATTTTTGGCAAAAACATCATAAATCACAGGTGATCATGTAAATGGCCATAAATTTGACATTGCTGAGTGCCCAAAATGTGGTTATGTGACCACATAGGACTGCCCAGCTGTTGGAATTTCAGAATTGGATTGTAAGGGACTGGGGGTAATTTCAAATGGTTGCCGTGCAACCGGCTGTAAAACAAGGATTAACCTATAAGGTTCTTTCAAAAGGCACCCAGTCCGAACAATATTTCAATTCATTAAAAAATAACAATTTCACTAGTCATTTGAGCCGCTGCTGAGCTTCACAACCACACCTTGTGAGGTTATTTGTGTAATTCCCCTCTGTGGAAGAGCAACCAAATGGCAAATTTGATCAATCCCATCCCATCATTGTGTGACTGATTCACATCATGACACTAAATCAGGGTTGAAAAACAAATCAAAACTGATTTATTTATTTAGGTTTTTTGGACAGGCTGCAGTAGCCTGGTTTACAGATCGTGCTATAAAAAATAATGGATGAGTTTATGCTCCGACGAAACAAAGCCACATCAGGCCAAGTTTTTTCTGACTTGCTGCGTTCTCTTAAAATCATTAACCAAGTTTTAAGACCAGGGTTCAAAAATTCACAATTTTTAGGATGTTCTCCAAGAACCTGTTTCAACCCAGAGGGGTATCGAATATGATGGATCAGTTCTGAAGCCTCAGTGCTCAACCCTTTGGAAAAAGAGCAACTAAGATGATTAAAGGCCTGGAGAATAAAACATATGAAGAATGGTTGGAGGATTTGGGTTTTGAGCTTGTCGGTCGAAAGGTCGGCAGCTCAGCGGTTCGAATCCCTAGTGCTGCCGTGTAACGGGGTGAGCTCCCGTTACTTGTCCCAGCTTCTACCAACCTAGCAATTTCGAAAGCACGTAAAAATGCAAGTAGAAAAAATAGGGACCACCTTCGTTGGGAAGGTAACAGCGTTCCGTGCACCTTTGGCGTTGAGTCATGCCGGCCACATGACCACGGAGACGTCTTCTGACAGTGCTGGCTCTTCGGCTTTTAAACAGAAATGAGCACCGCCCCCTAGAGTCAGGAACAACTAGCACGTATGTGCGGGGGGAACCTTTACCTTTACCTTTAGTCTAGAGAAAAGGAGGACTAGGGGAGACATGACAGCAGTATTCCAGTATTTGAAGGGCTGCCAAAAAGAGGAAGGGGGTCAACTTATTTTCCAAAGCACCAGAAAGCAAGACAAGAAACAAGGGATGGAAACTAATCAAAGACAGAAGCAACCTGGAATTAAGGAGAAAACTTCCTAACCGTGAGGGCCATTAACCAGGGGAACAACAGCTGGCCTCCAGAAGTTGTGGGTGCACCATCAGTGAAGGTTTTTAAGAAGAGACTGGACAGCCACTTATCTGAAATGGGAGGGTCTCCTGCTTGAACAGAGGGTTGGACTAGAAGATCTCAAAGGTCCCTCTCAGCTCTATTCTGACTGACTGAACCCAATGGGGCTACCAGTTAGGACATGAGTGGCCACAGACCTCTGATTATAAGTAGTCCTTGACTTACACAACCATTCATTTAGTTACCGCTGAAGTTACAATGGCACTTATTACCCTCACATCATCCCAGTGGTCCCATGATCAAAACTGAGGCACGGGACCACCGGTGTGTATTTATAATGATTGCAGCATCCCAGGGTCATGTGATCACTATTTGTGACCCTCCAAGCCAGTTATGACCAGTTGATTGGCAGGAAGCCAGACTCACTTAAGCTACATGAGTCACTTAACAGCTGCAGTGAATTGCTTAACGACCATGGCAAAAAAGATCATAAAACTGGGCGCAAGTCTCTTAATGACTCCTTGCTTAGGAACTGAAATTCTGGGTCCAAGCATGGTCATAAGTCAAGGACTGCCTGTAGTTTTCCATGACCAACAGTTTTGGATGACCAGCTCCTCCATAAATTGGTCTAATGTACTGTTTCCCGAAGTGTAATTCAAGGTTCCTCAAATCAAAATTATTTGCCAGCCTGTATTGAAACATAATATTAAAATCCCATCTAACAATTGTGAGACGTACTAGTGGCAAGAAATGTGTTAAGTTTTAATTTTTAATACGCTAAATATGGATAAATATAAAAAATGCCAACAAGAGACCTCTTTTGGAGACCTCCGTGGATTTTATAAGTGGGAAGGAGTTCTGAGAGAAAAATGTTTAAAAAACAATAATCTATTTGATTGTTTTAACAATGCATAACAAAAATGTATTCATCTTTTCTGAAACGTCTCTCGCTCAGCTTCATTAAATAGCCTCACAAAGAGCAGAAAAGGACAATGGATGGAAATTAATCAAGTAGAGAAACCACCTGGAGTTAAGGAGAAATTTCCTAACAGTGAGAACAATTAACCACTTGCCTCCAGAAGTTGTGAGTGCTCCAACATGGGAAGTTTGCAAGAAAAGACCAGAACAACTAGACACAAGAACAGTTTTTTCCTGAACGCCATCATTCTGCTAAACAAATAAATACCTCAACACTGTCAAAACTAGTTACTAAATCTGCACTACTATTAATCTTCTCATTGTTCCCATCACCCATCTCCTTCCACTTATGACTGTAACTTTGTTACTAGTATCCTTAAGATTTATATTGATAGTTTCCTGATTGCTTATTTGTACCCTATGACTGTCATTAAGTGTTGTACCATTAAGTGTTAAATTTGCACCCTATGTGTACAAATTTAAGTGTTGTACTTTATGATTCTTCATGAACGTATCTTTTCTTTTATGTACACTGAGAGCCAAGACAAATTCCTTGTGTGTCCAATTACACTTGGCAGATAGGAAAGGAAAGGAAAGGAAAGGAAAGGAAAGGAAAGGAAAGTGTTGGAAGAAATATCCATCTGGGTTCAGTTCCAAGTGGGGACAAAGTCACTGGAAACATGGAGGCTGCTTGGAAAGATGGTTTAATGGTGGTCAGGATCACATGGCTTGAGTTCCTGAACAGAAAAGGGCTGAGATCCTGTGTGCTCCCTGGTTTTATGCTTTTTCTGAGCTTTGAACTTTCTGGGGCACAGGAAGAGTATCCTGATTGGCTGTCAGACTCCCAGGGGGTGGGGGTCTTAGCTAGCCTTGCTGGCTGATGTAATCTTCCCAGGTGCCATGTGGTGAGTTTCTGTTCTAGATGGGTTCTATTATGTTGCAGATGATGATGACCCATTGAGAAAGGTGGGGAGAATGAGTGAGCTTAGCTAAGGCTTTAATGGCCCATTGACAAAGGTGGGGGGGGAGTCAGGAAGGGGCCGGATAGCTCAGGCTGGTAAGGCCTGTTATTAAGAACACAAAGCCTGCAATTACTGCAGGTTCAAGCCCGGCCCAAGGTTGACTCAGCCTTCCATCCTTTATAAGGTAGGTAAAATGAGGACCCAGATTGTTGGGGGGGCAATAAGTTGACTTTGTAAAAATATACAAATAGAATGAGACTATTGCCTTACACACTGTAAGCCGCCCTGAGTCTTCGGAGAAGGGCGGGGTATAAATGTAAACAAAAAAAAAAACAAAAAACATGTTTCTCCATTTCTTATCCAGGGAAATATATTCTGCCTTTTAAATATTTTCTAAAATATTTCATTCTTCTAGGAGGGGGGTGGGTGCTAAAGGAAAGGAAAGGAAAGGAAAGGAAAAGAAAATAATCTATTCTATTCTAAAAGATTGGACAACCACTTGTCTGGAAAGGAAAGGAAAGGAAAGGAAAGGAAAGGAAAGGAAAGGAAAGGAAAGGAAAGGAAAGGAAAGGAAAGGAAAGGAAAGGAAAGGAAAGGAAAGGAAAGGAAAGGAAAGGAAAGGAAAATAATCTATTCTATTCTAAAAGATTGGACAACCACTTGTCTGAAATGGTATAGGGTTTCTTGCTTGAGCCGAGGGTTAGACTAGAAGACCTCTAAGGTACCTTTCCAACTCAGTTATTGTTGTGTTGGAGCACTGATTGTGTAGGTTAATATTTTTTGAATTAGGCAAATTGATGGTGTGGGGATTTCCCAGTCTATTTTAATATTCTGGAGGGATAGGGATAGAATAGAATAGAATAGAATAGAATAGAATTCTTTATTGGCCAAGTGTGATTGGACCCATAAGGAATTGTCTTTGGTGCATATGCTCTCAGTGTACAAATAATTTACTAAGACTGTATTACTATTCTTCTTCTCTTCCTTACTAATATCTATCTCTTCCGACTTATGACTATAACTATGTTGCTTGTATCGTTCAATTTATATTGTTTTTACATAAAAAGACAAGATAAATTCGTCAACATAACGAATAGTCATAAGGATAGTCATAGGGTACAAATAAGCAATCAGGAAACAATATCAATAAAAATCGTAAGGATACAAGCCACAAAGTTACAGTCATGCAGTGACAAGTGGGAGGAGATGGATGGTGGGAACAATGAGAAGACTAATAGTAATAGTAATGCAGCCCAATGTGAATAGTTTGACAGTGTTGAGGGAATCATTTGTTTAGCAGCAGAAGAAAAAGAAACGCACAGGTTTCCGATCCAAGTTTCCGATCCCCAAGCCCTAAAAAAAATAAATCAGTATTTCTCAAGCCTGGCAACTTGAAGGCTTGTAGGATTTCAACTCCCAGAATTCCCCAGCCAGCTTTTAAGGATTCTGGAGGAAAAAGGAAGCGCGCATTTCGGCGAGCCACGTGCGTTGCTTGGAGCCTCTACGCGCGCAAATAACACACAACCCTAAGGAGCAGGGGTCTCCAACCTTGGTCCCTTGAAGACTTGTGGACTTCAACTCCCAGCGTCCCTCAGCCAGCAAACCTGGTCCCTTGAAGACTTGTGGACTTCAACTCCCAGAGTCCCTCAGCCAGCAAAGCCAGCAAAGACTTGTGGACTTCAACTCCCAGCGTCCCTCAGCCAGCAAAGCTGGTCCCTTTAAGACTTGTGGACTTCAACTCCCAGCGTCCCTCAGCCAGCAAAGCTGGTCCCTTTAAGACTTGTGGACTTCAACTCCCAGAGTCCCTCAGCCAGCAAAGCCAGCAAAGACTTGTGGACTTCAACTCCCAGCATCCCTCAGCCAGCAAAGCTGGTCACTTTAAGACTTGTGGACTTCAACTCCCAGCGTCCCTCAGCCAGCAAAGCTGGTCACTTTAAGACTTGTGGACTTCAACTCCCAGCGTCCCTCAGCCAGCAAAGCTGGTCCCTTTAAGACTTGTGGACTTCAACTCCCAGAGTCCCTCAGCCAGCAAAGCTGGTCCCTTTAAGACTTGTGGACTTCAACTCCCAGAGTCCCTCAGCCAGCAAAGCTGGTCCCTTTAAGACTTGTGGACTTCAACTCCCAGCGTCCCTCAGCCAGCAAGCCTGGTCCCTTTAAGACTTGTGGACTTCAACTCCCAGAGTCCCTCAGCCAGCAAACCTGGTCCTTTGAAGACTTGTGGACTTCAACTCCCAGCGTCCCTCAGCCAGCAAAGCTGGCTGAGGAACTCTGGGAGTTGAAGTCCACAAGTCTTAAAGGGACCACGGTTGGAGACCCTTGCCAAAGGAGGGTCGGGGCGACCGCTTACCCAGTACCAGGATCCGATCCCCCGGCTTCAGTTCCGCCTCCAGCTCTTGGCGAAAAGCCTCCAAGCCCCCGAACCACTCGGTGGGCTCGGCCCCGTCTTGCTCGTACCGCGCCTCCCAGAAGCCCCGCTCCCGGTACCTGGCGTTGGAAGCCGGGCGCTGCCTCCGCGGGGCCTCCTCCATGTGGCGGGGGAGGAGGAAAGCCCGGCGACCAGCGAATGATTGAACTGCCCTCGGCCGCCTGTGCTCGGCAGCCCTTGGGATACCTGCCCTTCCACGTGGCCTGGCAAAACCACGTGGAGCTTCCGGTTGCAGAGCGGGGAGGGTGGATAAAAGCGGTCCCCCCGGAAACGCGAGCTAGGAGGGTTTGGGTCTGTTAGATCAGGGGGTCTCCGACCTTGGTCCCTTTAAGACTTGTGGACTTCAACTCCCAGAGTCCCTCAGCCAGCAAAGCTGGGAGTTGAAGTCCACAAGTCTTAAAGGGACCAAGATTGGAGACCCCTGACCTGGATGAATGAGAATCTTCACAGACTTTGATGACTTGTGGACTTCAACTCCCAGAATCCCACTGCTGGCTGAGGAATTCTGGGAGTTGAAGTCCACAAGCCTTTAAGATTGGCCAGTTTGGGGAGCCCTGTGTTAGAAAGAACAAGCTACCATAAACCCTTTTATCTGGCAAATTTCAAGTCATCGGTGTGTTCAAGTCGACAAACGCTATTAACAGAAGTTCCCTGGTGGTTTGAAAGCTGTCAGAATGAGGAGAATCCTAGGTGAAGTGCCTATATCAATTTAAAAAATATATCAATATATTGATATATTGACCATCAATTGTGTTGCAAGTGTTGTACCTTGATGAAGGCATCTTTTCTTTTATGTACACTGAGAGCATATGCACCAAGACAAATTCCTTGTGTGTCCAATCACACTTGGCCAATAAAAAATTCTATTCTATTCTATTAAGACTTGTGGACTTCAACTCCCAGAGTCCCTCAGCCAGCAAAGCTGGCTGAGGAACTCTGGGAGTTGAAGTCCACAAGCCTTAAAGGGACCAAGGTTGGAGACCCCTGCACTAGAGGTTAGGGAGGAAGTGCACGGAAGGGAGACCACCAGGAGAGCCTCAAGATTCTTGGCACCTTGGCCAAAGGGGGGGGGAAAAAAAACGCCTTTGCGCATTCTTGCAGAAGAAAACCACCCCTCCAGGAGCAGACTTTTCACAGAAACCCTCCCCGCTTGGAGGATAGCGCTGAGCTGGCACTGTTTGATCTGCCGCTGGACGGGAGACCACCGGGAGATCCCGGGCAAGCCCCCGCCGCTTCTGAACTGCCGTCGAGAGAAGGAGAGGACGAGGGTGTGTGTGTGGGGGGGGGTTGGGACGCTGCCGCGGCCGGAACTGTCGACGCCGGGCGAGGCCAGGCGGGGGAGCGCATTGGCGGCGGCACCAGCAGCAGCAGCAGCAGCAGCAGCGGGCCTGGGACGGCTATGGCGCCGGCGCCTGGGCCGCGGAGGAGAGGGGCGGCGGGGCCAGGCTCCCCCGTCTTGCTCCGGGCCCTACGCCGGGCCTGGCAGGAGAAGCACCTGGTGCTCCTCGAGCCTCGCTACACCCCGCTGGTGGCCGCCTGGCTCTGCTTGGCCGAAGTGGGGGTCAATCTCTGGGTCATCCGGAGGGTGGCATGTGAGTCGCCGGGCGGGGCTGGTGGTTAATGGTGGTGGCTGGTCCCACCTCGGGCACCCCAAAGGGGGCTGGGTTCCAACTCCCATCATCCGTGCAGGCTCGGTAATTAAGGGTCAGACCCATTGGTGGTGGTGGTGGTGGGGAGAAGGGAGGTGGGGTCTGCAGAGGGAGGGGGTATTTGGGTGCATTGATGAACCTTGAGGACTAGAACCTTGGCAGAGTGGAGGGGAGTCGTCTTAAGAGTGGGTAGGCGAGGGGGCGCGCGCCAAGAACAGAATAGGAATAGGAATATAGAATGGAATGGAAAGGAATGGAATGTAGAGTAGAATAGAGTAGAGTAGAGGAATAGAATAGAATAGAATAGAATAGAATAGAATAGAATAGAATAGAGAATGGAAATGGTATTTGGGTGCATTGATGAATCTGAGGACTAGAACCTTGGCAGAGGGGAGGGGAGTCGTCTTAAGAGTGGGTAGGCGAGTGGGGGGCACCAAGAACAGAACTGGAGCAGCGCAGGTAGTGTCTTCGGGCTAAGCCAGCAATTGCCAACCTCTTGGCAACTTTTAAGATTGTATGGATTGCAACTCCCAGAATTGGGAGTTGAAGATTCTGGGAGTTGCGGTCCATCCCTCTTAAAAGTTGCCAAGGTTGACAAACGCTGGTCTAAACTGCTTGTGCCCTTATCCCCCCTGTGTGGGCGAGTGGCAATCACAGCATCTGATGGAGCATTGCTACTATTAGAATAGGAATAGGAATATAAAATGGAATGGAAAGGAATGTAGAGTAGAGTAGAGTAGAGTAGAATAGAGTAGAGGAATAGAATAGAATAGAATAGAATAGAATAGAATAGAATAGAATAGAATAGAATAGAATAGAGAATGGAAATGGTATTTGGGTGCATTGATGAACCTTGAGGACTAGAACCTTGGCAGAGTGGAGGGGAGTCGTCTTAAGAGTGGGTAGGCGAGGGGGCGCGCGCCAAGAACAGAATAGGAATAGGAATATAGAATGGAATGGAAAGGAATGGAATGTAGAGTAGAATAGAGTAGAGTAGAGGAATAGAATAGAATAGAATAGAATAGAATAGAATAGAATAGAATAGAATAGAATAGAATAGAATAGAATAGAATAGAGAATGGAAATGGTATTTGGGTGCATTGATGAATCTGAGGACTAGAACCTTGGCAGAGGGGAGGGGAGTCGTCTTAAGAGTGGGTAGGCGAGTGGGGGGCACCAAGAACAGAACTGGAGCAGCGCAGGTGGTGTCTTCGGGCTAAGCCAGCAATTGTCAACCTCTTGGCAACTTTTAAGATTGTATGGACTGCAACTCCCAGAATTGGGAGTTGAAGATTCTGGGAGTTGCGGTCCATCCCTCTTAAAAGTTGCCAAGGTTGACAAACGCTGGTCTAAACTGCTTGTGCCCTTATCCCCCCTGTGTGCGCGAGTGGCAATCACAGCATCTGATGGAGCATTGCTACTAAGATCTCGAGAAATTGTTTCCTTTTCCCTGCCTGTAACCTTGACGAAAAAAAGAAAGGATCTGTCTCGTTTGGTTCATAATTTTAATCCGGCATTGAGCTTTGATTCTTTTTCTATTAGAATAGGAATAGGAGTATAGAATAGAATGGAAAGGAATGGAATGGAATGTAGAGTAGAGTAGAGTAGAGTAGAGTAGAATAGAGTAGAGGAATAGAATAGAATAGAATAGAATAGAATAGAATAGAATAGAATAGAATAGAATAGAATAGGAGAATGGAAATGGTATTTGGGTGCATTGATGAATCTTGAGGACTAGAATCTTGGCAGAGTGGAGGGGAGTCGTCTTAAGAGTGGGTAGGCGAGGGGGGCGCCAAGAACAGAACTGGAGCAGCGCAGGTGGTGTCTTCGGGCTAAGCCAGCGATTGTCAACCTCTTGGCAACTTTTAAGATTGTATGGACTGCAACTCCCAGAATTGGGAGTTGAAGATTCTGGGAGTTGCGGTCCATGCCTCTTAAAAGTTGCCAAGGTTGACAAACACTGGTCTAAACTGCTTGTGCCCTTATCCCCCCTGTGTGCGCGAGTGGCAATCACAGCATCCGATGGCGCGTTGCTACTAAGATCGCGATAAATTGTTTCCTTTTCCCTGCCTGTAACCTTGACGAAAAAAAGAAAGGATCTGTCTCATCTGGTTCATAATTTTAATCCGGCATTGTGCTTTGATTCTTTTTCTATTAGAATAGGAATAGGAATATAAAATGGAATGGAAAGGAATGTAGAGTAGAGTAGAGTAGAGTAGAGTAGAGTAGAGTAGAGGAATAGAATAGAATAGAATAGAATAGAATAGAATAGAATAGAATAGAATAGAATAGAATAGAATAGAGAATGGAAATGGTATTTGGGTGCATTGATGAATCTTGAGGTCTAGAACCTTGGCAGAGGGGAGGGGAGTCGTCTTAAGAGTGGGTAGGCGAGCGGGGGGCGCCAAGAACAGAACTGGAGCAGCGCAGGTGGTGTCTTTGGGCTAAGCCAGCGATTGTCAACCACTTGGCAACTTTAAAGATTGTATGGACTGCAATTCCCAGAATTGGGAGTTGAAGATTCTGGGAGTTGCGGTCCATGCCTCTTAAAAGTTGCCAAGGTTGACAAACACTGGTCTAAACTGCTTGTGTCCTTATCCCCCCTGTGTGCGCGAGTGGCAATCACAGCATCCGATGGCGCGTTGCTACTAAGATCGCGATAAATTGTTTCCTTTTCCCTGCCTGTAACCTTGACGAAAAAAAGAAAGGATCTGTCTCGTCTGGTTCATAATTTTAATCCGGCATTGTGCTTTGATTCTTTTTCTATTAGGATAGGAATAGGAATAGGAATATAGAATGGAATGGAATGGAATGGAATGTAGAGTAGAGTAGAGTAGAGTAGAGGAATAGAATAGAATAGGGAATGGGAATGGGAATGGGAATGGGAATGGAAAGGAATCTAGGGTAGAGTAGAGGAATAGAATAGAATAGAATAGAATAGAATAGAATAGAATAGAATAGAATAGAATAATGGGATGGAATAGAATAGAATGGAATGGAATGGAATATAGAGTAGAGGTATAGAATAGAATAAATAGAATAGAATAATGGGATGGAATAGAATAGAATAGGGAATGGAAATGGAAATGGAATAGAATATGGAATGGAAAGGAATGGAATATAGAGTAGAGTAGAGAAATAGAATAGAATAGAATAGAATAGAATAGAATAGAATAGAATAGAATAGAATAGAATAGAATAGAATAGGGAATGGAAATGGAAATGGAAATGGAATAGAATATGGAATGGAAAGGAATGGAATATAGAGTAGAGTAGAACAGAACAGAACAGAATAGAATAGAATAGGGAATGGAATGGAATTCTTTATTGGCCAAGTGTGATTGGACACACAAGGAATTTGTCTTCGGTGTATATGCTCTCAGTGTACATATTAAACTAAACAGCTGGAAACCAAATCTTGTAAGTAAATTGGATTGCAGGCTCCATGAGGAACACCCGGGGAGGAAAAAAAAGACATTCAAATTTACGTATCTTGAAATCTTCTGCCTCAGGAACCAGTTCTTCAGGGGGTCCCCCCGCCCCCCCAAGACCACCTACCTTTTGGGCATTCACACAAGCCGTCGATGTTAGCTACTTGAATGTTAGAGGAAAAAGTCTGTAATAGTAAACGTTTGATGGTGAACCAATTTCCAAAGGAGGTAGGGGGTTACTCTTCCGTGGGCAGACTGGACAGCCATCAGTCCAGGTTGATTTAATTTACACTTTTGCACTATGGAAATGTGTGTGTGTATGCACACGCATTTGACAGCCTCAGTGGTCCTTTCCGACCCTCGTGGCTTTTGTACATACGCTAAACTTAGTATTCACATTAGACTTTTTTTACAGCGTAGCAAGTGTGTGCGAACTTAGCTTTTTTTTATTAGTTCACCGTATCATATCAATGCTGAAAAATTGGGTTAGTCCAATAACCAGGTTAGGTGTGTTGGTGAACGTTCATTCGTATCATTCTGTTGCCAAAGGAAATGTGAGTTCACATGTTATTTTAAAGTTAAAGAAATCACGAAACTGATTTCGTGAGCGTTGCACTAATTAGGGCGTGTCAAATTTTTCAACTTTCAGTTTCCAAACATTAGGGCTGGGACATGCCTTGGGAATTGTAAAGGTATTTTGATTTCTTTAATATAATTTAGAAGTGCTTGGTAAGTAAGTACCTAAATATCATAACTTTTTAACATTTTGGTTGTTTCATTTGCATCATGTGTGCAGAGACCATGCAAACTTAAGTTTCAGTCAGTTTAATCAGTAGTATCTGAGCATCGCATACGCCAATGTTTTTCAATATTGCCAACCTTTAAGACTTCAGCTCCCAGAATTCCCTAGCCAGCATATTGGCTGGTGAATTCTGGGAGTTCAAGTCCATACATCTTAAAATTGCCATGATTGAAAAACACTGTTCTACATGAAATCCCGCCCCATTTCTATTAAACTACTAACGTTCTGCTAGTTTCTAAAAACGATAAATAAAATTTCTGGCCTTGAATTTGGCTTTTCCAATGGCAAAGCAAAAATTGAAATAGTCCTTTTTGTGGTTGAAATGTTTCCAGTACACTGCTAAAAAAAATAAAGGGAATACCTACACAACACAATGTACTGTATTTAATAAGAATATTTCATTCCTTCAGATCTAGGATGTCTTACAGTATTTTTGTGTTCCCTTTACTGTATACTGTAAGACATCCTAGATCTGAAGGAATGAAATATTCTTATTAAATACATTGTGTTGTGTAGGTGTTCTCTTTATTTTTTTGAGCAGTATATTTTGTATTCTATTCCTCCAGGGAACTGCATCACACATTGAACACAAAATTCCTGCCGCATCGTAATCGTCACAATCGTAGTTTGTCAAATTTGTTTAGGAAAGGTTATCTTAGCGCTCGACACCAGCAACAATGACTTTTGCTAAAAAGCTAAAGAGAAAAATACAAAATAAAAATAAAAATCCCATCACCTGTCTTCTTGGCTACTGAAAACTAGTCCAAAGCACGATCGGCTATTTTAGCAGGAGAAAAGTAGCCGGCACTAGGCGCATTTTGATTACCAGAACTTGGCTATGGAATGGTGAAATTTAACCCACCCATCTCCAATTTCAGACCTTCTAAGGCAGCTGAACTGATGAGCATCTGTGCGCTTTCCCCACAGATACTGAGATCGACTGGAAAGCCTACATGGATGAAGTGGAGGGTGTTGTGAACGGGACCCTGGATTACACCCAACTAAAGGGGGACACGGGACCCCTTGTGTGAGTACCTATAATCTCCCAACCTTGCTGAAGCTCTTGTGGGTCCACAATCATCAGCAGCAGCACCAACAATATAATTTATCAGGCTTATATGGTGCCCGACCCCCAATGATTCTGGATAGCTCACAACAATCAAATTACGTTGCAGGTAGTCCTCGACTTAAACAACCATTCATTTAGTGACTGTTCGAAGTTACAAAGGTCCTGAAAAAAGTGACTTACGGCCATTTTTCACACTTTCGGCTATTGCAGTATCGTCATGGTCCCGGGATCAAAAATTCAGAGACTTGGCAACTGACTCATATTTATGACGATGGCATGGTCCCGGGGTCATGTGATCCTCTTTTTGCGACCTTTCAACAAGCTGAGTCAATGGGGGGGCCAGATTAATTTAACAACCAGGTTAGTAACTGAACTGCAGAGATTTGCTTAACAACTGTGGTAATGGGGGGGAAAAACTCACTTAACAACTGACTAGCTTAGCAGTGGAAATTTTGGGCTCCGTATTGGTTGTAAGTCAAGGACTACCTGTACAGCCAATAAAAGATTAAGGTTGGCAAACAGGACAGATGGGATGACAAGCAAGGGTCTTCATAGGTGATCCCAACAATTCAGATCTTTATAGCTCTTATAAACCAGGGGTCTCCAGCCTTGGCAACTTTAAGGCTTGTGGACTTCAACTCCCAGAATTCCTCAGACAGCTATTGCATTCAGTTTTGGTCACCACGATGTAAAAAGGATGTTGAGACTCTAGAAAGAGTGCAGAGAAGAGCAACAAAGATGATTAGGGGACTAGAAGCTAAAACATACGAAGAACGGTTGCAGGAACTGGGTATGCCTAGTTTAATGAAAAGAAGGACTAGGGAGACATGATAGCAGTGTTCCAATATCTCAGGGGCTGCCACAAAGAAGAGGGAGTCAAACTATTGTCCAAAGCACCTGAGGGTAGAACAAGAAGCAATGGGTGGAAACTAATCAAGGAGAGAAGCAACCTAGAATTAAGGAGGAATTTCCTGACAGTTAGAACAATCAATAAGTGGAACAACTTGCTTGCAGAAGTTGTAAATGCTCCAACACTGGAAATTTTAAAGAAAATGTTGGATAGCCATTTGTCTGAAATGGTGCAGGGTTTCCTGCCTGGGCAGGGGGTTGGACTAGCAAGGTCCCTTCCAACTCTGATATTATTATTACTATTAAGTCCACAAGTTTTAAAGTTGCCAAGGTTGGAGACTCCTGTTATAAACCACAGCACAGTGGGGCCTACCTGGATGTCGGGGGAATGTCATTCCAGAGAGCAGGTGCTGCTGCAGAATGCATTTTTGGGGGTCTCTATATATGACATTGTTTAATCGAAGGAGTCCCAAGGATCAAATTGGCAGGCTGATACGATGGGAGATAGCCAGGCCCTCAAGTAACGAAGTTTGATCCAAGTAGGCATTGTGAGTCAGGAACAGAGGGAGGGAGTCCTATCCTTGGAAAATTGAGCATGGACACAGCAAGTGTTAGGCTAGTCCCAACTTGAGCATTTAGAAAAGAAAGACCCTCGACTCCATTCGTAGCAAAAAATATTAACTTTTACTAAAGTGGTTACAGCATAAGCAAAGCTGGATCTGAATATTCCTGCTCAAAACCTGCCTTTTTCCCCAGTTCCCAGACCCTCCCCTCTTGACCAGTTCATGAATGTCCGATTGCATTCATATTTGGTGTTGTAACCGCTTTAAGGTTTGGTGCCTCTTTGGTGTAGTTTCGCATTGCGTTCTCACGTTCACGTCCTTGGATGCACTGGTCTGTTCCAGATTGGTAGCTCTGCTTCCTGTCCTTCCTCCCCCCTACATTCCCCTTCCCCCCCCCCTTCCTCAATTTATGTCAGGATGCCAGCAGACGAGACACCAAGGAAGTTTCTCTTTCCTGCTTCTTTAAATCCCCCCCCATCTCTTTTCTCCCACTTCAGGTACCCTGCTGGCTTTGTTTACATCTTCATGGGTCTGTATTATGCCACCGACCGAGGCACCAACATCCGCATGGCACAGTACTTCTTTGCCACCCTGTACCTGGTCACCCTGCTGCTCGTTTTCCGCATCTACAGCCGCACCAATAAGGTCAGGAGCCGTAATGGGATTTCTGGACGAATAGAATAGAAAAGAAGTAGAATAGGAACAGGAACAGGAAAAGAATAGAATAGAATAGAATAGAATAGAATAGAATAGAATAGAATAGAATAGAATAGAATAGAATAGAATAGAATAGAATAAAAAATATGGAATGGAATGGAATGGAATGGAATGGAATGGAATGGAATTGAAGGATGGGATGGGATGGGATGGGATGGGATGGGATGGGATGGGATGGGATGGGATGGGATAGAATAGAATAGAAAATATGGAATGGAATGGAATGGAATAGAATAGAAGGATGGGATGGGATGGGATGGGATGGGATGGGATAGAATAGAATAGAATAGAATAGAATAGGAATAGAATAGAATAGAATAGAAAATATGGAATGGAATAGAAGAAAAGAAGAGAAGAGAAGAATGGGACGGGATGGAATAGAATAGAATAGAATAGAAGGATGGGATGGGATAGAATAGAATAGAATAGAATAGAATAGAATAGAATAGAATAGAATAGAATAGAATAGAATTAGAAAATATGGAATGGAATGGAATGGAATGGAATAGAATAGAATAGAATAGAATAGAATAGAATAGAATAGAATAGAATAGAAGAATGGGATGGGATGGGATAGAATAGAATAGAATAGAATAGATGAATGGGATGGAATAGAATAGAATAGAATAGAATAGAATAGAATAGAATAGAATAGAATAGAATAGAAGAATGGGATGGAATGGAATGGAATAGAATAGAATAGAATAGAATAGACGAATGGGATGGGATAGAATAGAATAGAATAGAATAGAATAGAATAGAATAGAATAGAAGAATGGGATGGGATAGAATAGAATAGACGAATGGGATAGAATAGAATAGAATAGAATAGAATAGAATAGAATAGAATAGAAGAATGGGATGGGATAGAATAGAATAGAATAGAATAGAAGAATGGGATGGGATAGAATAGAATAGAATAGAATAGAATAGAATAGAATAGAATAGAATAGACGAATGGGATAGAATAGACTAGACTAGACTAGACTAGACTAGACTAGACTAGAATAGAATAGAATAGAATAGAATAGAATAGAATAGAATAGAAGAATGGGATGGGATAGAATAGAATAGAATAGAATAGAATAGAATAGAATAGAAGAATGGGATGGGATAGAATAGAATAGAATAGAATAGAATAGAATAGAATAGAATAGAAGAATGGGATGGGATAGAATAGAATAGAATAGAAGAATGGGATGGGATAGAATAGAATAGAATAGAATAGAATAGAATAGAATAGAATAGAAGAATGGGATGGGATAGAATAGAATAGAAGAATGGGATGGGATAGAATAGAATAGAATAGAATAGAATAGAATAGAAGAATGGGATGGGATAGAATAGAATAGAATAGAATAGAATAGAATAGAATAGAAGAATGGGATGGGATAGAATAGAATAGAATAGAATAGAATAGAATAGAATAGAATAGAATAGAATAGAATAGAATAGAATAGAATAGAATAGAATAGAATAGAAGAATGGGATGGGATAGAATAGAATAGAATAGAATAGAATGACCTTTCTTGCCATGGCTGCTAAGTGAATCGCTGCAGTTGTTAAGCTAGTAACACGGTTGTTAAGTGAATCTGGCGTCCTCATTGACTTGGCTTGTCAGAAGGTCGCAAAAGGGAATCACGTGGGCCAGGGACACTTGCAACCGTCATAAATAGGAGTCAGTTGCCCAGCATCTGAATTTTGATCACGTGACCACAGGGATGTTGGCAGTGGCAGTCATAAGTGTGAAAAGGCGGTCCTAAGTCACTTTTTCCACTGCCGTTGTAGCTTCGAGCGGTCACTTAAATGAACGACTGTAAGCCGAGGACTAGCTATGTTGCTCCCTCCGCCTCAGCTGCCTTGGTGGTGGGTGGGCCCGACTCCTCACTGCCCCGTCTTCCTCAGGTCCCGCCCTACGTCTTCTTCTTCATGTGCTGTGCCTCCTACCGCATCCACTCCATTTTCGTCTTGCGCCTCTTCAACGACCCGGTGGCCATGGCAATCCTTTTCCTGGCTGTCAATCTCTTCCTGGAGGATCGCTGGTCCTGGGGCTGCTTCTGCTTCAGGTGAGCTCTCCCTTTGTTGAGGTGGGGGGGAAGAAGCAGGTGGGGAACAGCAGCATCTTGCAGAGGCATCTCTCCGGTGACCTGGCCCACCTCAAACTTGGAAGGCTGAGATTCATCCCTGGCCGAAGGGCCTTTGGCCTCCTTTCCGAGCCTCCTGTCGTGTCCCACTCCTCCGCTGATGGCCGGGTCAGGGAAATCCGAATCAGGTGTGCCTCTGCAGCTCTGCCAAAGTCCTAGCAAAGTCCTCAGGGCAGGCAGGAGACCAGAAAGTGACTTCAGCAAGATATGTTTAGACTTTGCCTGACTCAGAGACTGCCAGAAAGCAGGTCCTTTATATAGGCCATGGGGTGTGGCTCCATGACTCAGCACTTATCCAGGCCTGCCCCTCCCTTCCTTCTGTTGCCTCCGCCTATCCAGTCTTCTGACGCGAGGGTCACTCCAGTCTGCAGCTGTTGGCAATTGACCTCCCTCAGGCTCACATGCTGTGGAGGAGGGGGAGGGGTCTAGTTGCTCCGTTTGCCTGGGCATGGAGCCAGAGCTGGGAGCTGGAGATACTTCCTCCTCTTCAGCCTGTCTGGGCATGGAGCCAGGGCTGGGGCCGGGAGGCATACTAGGACATTCCTCCGTGTTTGGAAGCAGATAAGAAGGCCCCGGCTGTGGTGAGATCGGACGAGACAACACCTCCCCACTTTCCTCCTCAGTCAGATCCTCTGTTGTTGTTGTTTTTTCATTGGCTAAGCTCCCCCTTTTGGGCTAGAGATTTCCCACCGTGGCAATTTTAAAGGCTTGTTAGACTTCCAACTCCCAGAATTCCTCAGCCAGAAAAGGGTGGTAACCAGGGGTGGGCTTCAAAAATTTTAGTAAGGGGTTCTTGGCCCAGTTGCTGGTTAGGCGTGGCCATGATGGGCGTGGCTTAGTCGGCCTCCTACACCATGGGGGAGGGAGGACGTTTTTGCCCTTCCCGGGCTCCGGAGGCTTTCCTCGAGTCTCCGGGAGGGCGAAAACAACCTCCCCAGGCTCTGGAGGCCCTCTGAAGGCCGGAAACTGGCCCGTTTCCGGCTTTCCCAAACTTCCGGTAGGCCCGTTTTTCTCCCTCCCCGAGCCTCCGTGCGCACCCTGCACTTAACCTGCATCCAAAAGGGGAAGCGTGGGGACGCTTGGGAGGGGAGGGGCAGGATGGGCGGGGCCAGCCAGGAGTAGGATTTGGGGGTTCGCCAAACCACACAGAATCTTAGCTAGAGGTTCTCGCGAACCCCCAGCAGCCCCACCCCTGCTGGTAACCCTCAGCAGGCATATATATATATGTGCTGCCCATGTAACTCTCAAGTGACTCAGGACGACTTACAGCATCCTAAAAGCACAAAACAGAAGCCTTTAAAACGTTCAGCGTTACAAATTAAAACATTAACACCAAAGGAGACAGGTACCGTCCCTAGCACTGATTTACAAAAAAAATTTTTTGCCAAAAATTCTGATTTTTGGGGATGGGAGGGAATGCACATTTGTTGCTTCCTGAACATCGTATATCTTGTCATCTTGAGCCTCAGTTTGCCCCCGCCTTGAGTTTCGTTCATGACTTAGGCTGGGTTCATCTATTACAGGGGTCTGCAAACTTGGCTCCTTTAAGACTTGTGACTTCAACTCCCAGAGTTCCTCAGTCAGCAAAAGCTGGCTGAGGAACTCTGGGAGTTGAAGTCCACAAGTCTTAAAAGAGCCCAGTTGGCAGACCCCTGATCTATTATAATGCCAAGCCATAACTGATAGGACTTATGATTTATTCAACGAAATATAAGTAAGCCAGCACGGAGGGGTAGAGATTGCCTCTGCTTGGGTAGTGTTTAAGCACAAATGTAGGCAACAGAGCTGGTTTTGATGTGAATGGGGCTAGCGGGGACCACACCCACCTAACCCCCCTCCCTCCTGCTTTTCGCCTTTCAGCCTGGCTGTGTCCGTCAAAATGAACATCCTCCTCTTTGCGCCGGGACTTCTCTTCCTTCTCCTCCGGCGTTTTGGCCTGCGAGGGGCCATCCCAAAACTCGCCATCTGTGCAGTCCTTCAGGTAAGTGGAGGAGAGGCTGTCGCTCAGGGCTGGAGCGCCTGCATTTTTTGTGCGTGGCAAGATTTGGTGGTGAGGCAGGTAGAAGTGGGAAAACCAATGGCCTGACTCCATAAATGGCCTCTCTCGTTGTGCAAAATAGTGTCGGACGGGCCTTTATCTCACAAGGGCACCCTACACCATTCCTTCGATAAGGAATTACTTCAGTTCATGTGGAAAGCCATTTATATAAGTCACTTGATTTGATGATGATGATGATGATGATGATGATGATGATGATGATGATGATGATTATTATTATTATTATTATTATTATTATTATTATTATTGTTATTATTATTATTATTATTATTTATTAGATTTCTATACCGCCCTTCTCCCGAAGGACTCAGGGCGGTGTACAGCCAGAATAAAAACCCAAACAATACAATATACAATTAAAACAAAATTAAAAAACTTATTATACAATTGGCCGAAAAACTTCTAAAACCCATTAAAATTCATATAAAAATTTAGAAATATAAAATATAAATTTAAAATACAACAAAATTTAAGCCAGTCCCGCGCGAATAAATAAATACGTTTTCAATTCGCAGCGGAAGGTCCGAAGGTCAGGTATTTGGCGTAAACCAGGGGGAAGTTTGTTCCAGAGGGTAGGAGCCCCCACAGAGAAGGATCTTCCCCTGGGGGCCGCCAGCCGACACTGTTTGGCGGACGGCACCCTGAGAAGTCCTTCTCTGTGTGAGCGTAATTACCAGTATGCCAAAACAAAATTCCTTCCTTCCTTCCCTCCCTCCCCTTTCTTCCTCTTCCTTCCTTCCTTCTCTTTCCTTTCTTTCTCTTTCTCTTTCTTTTTTCTTCCTTTTTTCCTTTCTTTCATTCCTTCCCTCTCTCCATTTTTTTCCTTTTTTTTCTTTCCTTCTTTTTCTTTCATTCCTTTCATCCCATTTCATTCATTCCATTTCTTTTTCTTTCCTTCCTTCCCATTTTCCTTCCCCTCCCTCCCTTTCTTCCTCTTTCTCTTTCCTTTCTTTCTTTTTTCCTTTTCTTTTTTTTTCTTCTTTCCTTTCTTTCATTCCTTCCCTCCCTCCCTCATTCTATTTTTTTCTTTCTTTTTTCTACTTTCCTTTTTTCTTTCATTCCTTTCATCCCTCTCTCATTCCATTTCTTTCTTCCCTTTCTTTCTCTTTCCTTTCTTTTTCTTTTTTCTCTTTTTTCCTTTCTTTCATTCCTTCCTTCCCTCCCTCCCTCATTCCATTTCTTTCTTTCCTTCTTTCCTTCTCATTTTCCTTCCTTCCTTCCCTTTCTTCCTCTTTTCTTTCTCTTTCTTTTTTCCTCCTTCCTTCTTTCCTTTCTTTCATTCTTTCCCTCCCTCATTCCATTTTTTCTTTCTTTCTTCTTTCTTTCTCTTTCATTCCTTTCATCCCTCTCATTCCATTTCATTCCTCTCATCCCTCTCTCATTCCATTTCTTTCCTTCCTTCCTTCCTTCCTTTCCTTTCTTCCCCTTTCTCATTTTCCTCTCTCTCTTTCCGCCCCTTCAAGATTGCATATAAGCAACCTACTTTCTTAGAGATTATCTAATAGCAGGACAAGAAAACCTGGATGACCAAGAATCTCCATAGACATTGCGAGCTTGTGTGTCTCTTGCAGGTGGCCCTGGGCTTGCCCTTCCTGATGGAGAACCCCGTGGGATACGTGTCCCGTTCCTTTGATTTGGGTCGTCAGTTCCTCTTCAAGTGGACCGTGAATTGGAGGTTCTTGCCTGAAGAAGTTTTCCAACACCGGGCTTTTCACCTGGCGCTGTTGATCCTCCACTTCACAGTCCTGGCTCTCTTTGCACTAACCAGGTGGCACAGGTGAGAAGTGGCACCTTTGTGGGGAAGGAGCTACGGAAAAGGAGGCCCATTCCCTGGGTTTGCCCCAGATCTTAACAGAATAACGGAGTTGGGAGGGTCCTTGGAGGTCTTCTAGCCCAACCCCCTGCTCAAGCAGGAGACCCTGTATCAATAATTTCAGACAAGCGGTTGTCTAGTCCAGTAGTACTCAACCTGGTCCGTACCACCCACTAGTGGGCATTCCAGCTTTCATGGTGGGCGGTAGGGGTTTTGTCCGATACTGAAGCACTTTCCTTTTTTTTAATTTAATTGACTTTTTAAAAAAAATTCGTAGCATTATGTAAAAACATTTTCATTAGGTTTTCATAAAATTCCACGTGACCATTTAAATTTCTGAAAATATACTATTTGTATCACCTGCGCATAAGTTTAGTTCACGTTACGTAAGTGAAACTAAATGGTGCTAGAGTGCGACCGCAAACAAAAGAGCCTCGTCCCAGAATAGCTTGCGCATCTCCCCCCACACCAGCCAGTTGTAACAGACAAGCAGAGCTGGTAGCTGGCGCCCCCCCCCCAATCCACAATGCACAAGAGGCATGCGCAGATGATGATACACAGCGCATTATTGTGGAACCGGTGGGCGGTTAGAAAATTTTACTACTAACAGAGATACAAAAGTGGGCGGTAGGTATAAAAAGGTTGACTACCCCCGTTCTAGTTTATTCTTAAAAGCCTCCCGTGATGGAGCATCCACAACTTCTGAAGGCAAGCCGTTCCACTGATTAATTGCTCTCACTGCCAGGAAAGTTCTCCTTAGTTCCAGGTTGCTTCTCTCCTTGATTAATTTCTATCCATTGATTCTTGTCTTGCCTTCTGGTGGTTTGGAAAATAAGTTGACCCCCTCTCTTCTTTGTGGCAGCCCCTCCAATATTGGAAGACGGTTATCCTGTCACTTCTAATCCTTCTGTTCTACTTTGGTGGGAGTAATTTAA